>NC_141534.1:138598750-138930625 GCF_021556685.1 Rattus norvegicus
TCTTTGGCATCAGGATTCTATCTGGACACTATCTAAACCTATACACCAAGGTCATTACTGTCTTTCAGAACTTTTAAACTTATACAGGTAGTGATCCCTGAGGCACAGTCCCAAGAAGTGTTAGGAGTATTAACATATATAATGTTACATCATTTGTAATAGAAATCAAGCCTATCCCCCCACCTATCTCGATGGAACCCAGGGCAAACATGTTGAGTGTCCCTCTAAGTCTCAGCTCTCAGCCCCAACAGCTAGTACACGGCTGGTGAGGGCTGAGAATTGACAGCTGTCAGGGTGGTCAGCAGCACCAGGTATGGTCCTTTCCAGCGAGGCTCGAGTGTCTGGGCTCAGTGTAGCTGCTTCCGACCTGGAACTGATGGGATGTCTCAGGGGTCTCCGGGGCATAGGCTGCTGTCAGCTGTGAGCAGATTTCTTTCTGTATCACCTGTAGGTCTTTTAGCCTGGCACACAAATCATTATTACTATGGCACTATGACATGTTGGTTCAGTAACATCATCTAATATAGTCAGGGGAGCTGAGGCCCCATATAAGATCTCAAAGGGGGTAAGGCTGAATTTGGAAGGGGTATTTCTTGCTCTGAAGAGAGCAGGAGGGAAGGAGTGTCACCCAGTCTGTGCCAGTCTCCATAGTCAATTTGTTTAGGGTCTCTTTTAGAGTTCTATTTATTTACTCTACCTGTCCTGAACTTTGAGGTCTGTAAATATAATGTAATTTCTAATCGACCTCTAAATACTTGGCCACACCCTGGCTTACCTTGGCAATGAAAGTAGGACCGTTGTCTGACCAGATTACCTTGGGCATTCCAGACCTGGGGAAGATTTCTTTCAGTATCTTCTTGATGATTGTAGAGGCCGTCTCTCGTTTGGTGAGGAAAGCTTCTATCTATTCCTGAAAAAGTATCTACAAGCACTAGGAGATACTTGTGATTATATTTTTTTGGTTTTATCTCAGTGAAGTTCACTTCGACTTTTCACTAAACTCTCTAGGTCTCTTTGCCCTGTTTGCTTGTTAAGCATTTACTTATTGACATATCTTATACTTTTTACTGTCTCTCTTGGCTAAAATCTTAAAGTCTATTATATATATTTTAACTATTTGGACAAACTTCTTATCTCTTAAATGAGTCCATTTCTTAATTTGGCAAAGTGAGTCTTTTGTTTGTTCTTTGGGGGGTATAGCTTTCTCCTCAAGTGTGTCATTGTCCTTTTATCTTTTAAACAACTTGGGCCTTTTCTTCTGTTGTACATTCTAAGTGAGGCCATCCCTTAGTCCAATCTCAGTTCCCAGTGGCTGTCTCTTGTAGGCCTGTAACCAGGATAGGCTCCTGTATAACCATTTCTCGAGCCACTTTATCTGTTTTGTTACTGTCCCATGTCACTGAATCTCTTTCCTCCTGATATCCTAAGCAATGAATAGTACTCACAGTTGTTGGCTTCATTAGGGCATCTAAGAGATGGCAAAGACATCTGTGGCGCTGATGTGCTGGGGGGGTTGGGGTTCAGCCATTCTAGATGACATTGTGTTGTCCACCATGGCAGCACCCACTTGTCTCTGACCTTCATTCATGAAGAGAACTGTTCCCGTCTGTGGACAAGGTCCTCGGCTTTCAGCAGGGGTCAATCAGCCAGTCGCAGAGGTCTTTCCTCCACCCATGTGCTTCTGTCAGTGTTTGACACTCGTGCTGTGGTGGCTCCAGGTCCGGATTGGGCAGCAAGGTGACCAGATTGTCCCCAACCAGTGGAGAATCTAGTCCATGGCAGCTGACCAGTGGTCCCATCTTTAGGGACACTCTATCCAAAGGCAAAACATCAGCCACTCTATCACAGTTTAAGTCCTGGATTGGGTGATAATTGTTAGTGCCCGGCTGGCAGGAGTGATGTGTTTCAGGCCGAAAAGCACTAAGCCACACATCTCCCAGCATCAGGTACTGGTGCACTGAGACAGGTCTTAAGCTCCACATTTATAGTCTGTAGATATGCATACACCTGGCCTCACCCAGCCATTTTAGCCCACGTAAGCCATTTTGGAGAACAGTTTTCTCATGAGCAAGGGATAGGGGCAGTCAGGGATGACCATGAATTAGTGGGTGGGTTACCCGGCCCACGCCAAGGTCCACTGTTCTTTGGGCAGTCCATAAGTATTGTTCGTTGTCAGTAGCTCTTTGTACTCAAGGTCTTTGGATATTGGCCCACTGGGGGGCATAGGAGCACAGAGCATTGGGTCCCTGTATCCACAAAACAACTGGGCGGGCTTCCCTTCTATCTCTGTGTATAACCAGCACCAAGAGGCTCTCCAGTGTCCCCTCTTGTTCTTTCTGGGGCAGTCCCTGACCCAATGTCCTTTTTTTTCGTATTAGGCACACTGATCTTTAGCCAGGAATTCTCTTCTGTTGCCAGGTACTATCTTCCTAGGTTCCCTAACTACTGTGGCCAGTATATGTTCCTCTCTTGTCTTTTATCTCTCTTTAGCTCTTTAACTTCTTTTTCTTTTTGTCTCTTTTCTTCCCTAGCTTTCTGTTCTTTTTTACCTCTTTCTTTTTTAACCTTACTTTCTCTGTAACTTATACTAACTCTCAGCAACTTAACCCTTCAAATTTTTGTAACTTTTTCTTTATATCCTTTTTTTATCTTAGCCAGATTGGTGGGGCATTTTCTAGCCCCTCAGAGACCCACCCTTGGAGCCTGGCAGCAGACCTGGCACTCCCTACCTTTAGGTGTCTGAAGAGAGCAGGCAGAAGTGAGGGCCTTCTATCCATCTCTGGAACACTTTTTCTGGCCTCTAGTAGGATTCCGTCTTTCCTCGGTGGTAAAGGAGACCTGTAACAGTTACTAACAAGCATCTTAAATGGGATGGTGAGAAAACAAGGGAATCTTGAGAATAGAGGTCCACTGAAGAGGGCAAACAGCATTTAGTCACACAGCTAAGCCAGGAGGCTTTTTTGGGACAAAAAGACCTTGTGTCTGTGAAACAGAAAAGTGAGCAGAGGGGCAGCCTATCTGTTACCGGTTGTCTCTCTGGACTTAGATTTTCCCTTAAGGAGTACTTTTTTTTAGTGCCAGCTCAGTGGCTTTATCGCTCAAGAGACCCATCCTCTAAATGGCACTAGGCTTCCAGTAAGAACTAATAACAAAAGGATGGAGAGAGGTTAGAACCTGGGTGTTAGATACTAAGCAGCTGACAAAAGAATTGTAACCAGTTCACCTGGGGCTTTCAGGACCTCAGTAGCAGCCCTTTACCAAACTTTCTCAGTGGGCTAAAGGCCCATGGAAAAGAAAACATTAATCCTGACCTTGGCCACAGCCAAAGCCTGAATTTTAAATTCTGACTGGCAAAACAAAACAAAGTTCTTCACCATTTGTAGTAGATTTTTTGAAACTATTTTAGGGGCTTCTCTGTCCCCCAACCTGGGACATTTCGACCACAGGGGCAGGAACTGGCTGCTGTGGGGATAGGATCAAAGGCATTCTCCATGTTAATGATGACCAGTGAGAAAAGTAATTTAATGCTGGAGACTGGCTCCTCTCTTGGAATAGGGCCAGCAGATAAGGCAGGCTCCTTAAAGAACTTCTCTTAATGAGCACCCTCTTTCTGTGAGCAAGAGTTGAAGGTCTGGTCACTAAAAGCAGAAATTCCTTTCTTGTTCTTGTTTTTCTTAGAGTCCTCCCCCACCTCACTCTCAGCCTTTTTAGATCATTCTTCATGTAGCATTTCTAACACAGCCTGTCCCTTTTTTATAGCCTGTTGACAGCATTTCTGATCTTTTAGGCAGCTATGCACTAAGTGCCATACCGGCTGAAACTCCGCCTTTAAGAATCCTTGCTCTCAAGCAAAATTTAAATCTTTTTCTAGTTTATCTCAGCTGTCCTTCGTGAGATTCCCAGAGATCGCGAACCAAGGTGTAGTAATTCACTAAGAAATCTCTCTATAGTGTTTCTTTTTACCTTAAGCCTTTTCCTTTTAAACAGCTCCTGAAGAGCCAGAAAAATTGGGTGAGACTTGAGAAGTCCCCATGCTCGCTGTAGCAGCTCCGCAGCTAATTTCGCTCCCCCCTACTGTGTGTTGAGAGCACAAGCACAGATAAAACACTATGTTTTAAAAAATTAACGTTGGCTATCAACCAACACACCGCCACTAGAGCGGGGTCCATAAAATTAAGTTTCTTACTCACTATACTTGTTTTATACCGGAGGCCTAATCTGGGGAACTTTTTTATTTATGAGAGGTTTTGTCCTCAAGGTTTTTGTTAATGTCTGTTTACACAACTGTTAACAGCAGCTAGGCTGATCAAGGGGAGTAAAGGGAGGGGCCTCTCTCCTTGGGGAGGAGGCTCAAGAGAGAAAGACAAAACTCCTTGGCAGAAAACAATTTCTCTCAAGCAAATTATTTTTAACTTTTAACTTAAGCACCAAGAGGACCAAGTAAAACTCTATGACGAACAAAGCAAACAGTTTCATGATTTCAAACACAGTCGTCAGTCCAAGATTTTAAACACAGTCGTCAGTCCAAGATTTTAAACACAGTCGTCAGTCTAAACTTAAAAACGAAACAAAAGCCAAAAAGACACTCGACAATACCACAGAAAACAAACCAGACAAACAATATCAAGACAAAGCATCTTATAACCAATTTTCACAGATGCCTGGTACCTTCAGTACCTGGCCCAAACTGCAGCTTAACCTTAGCTGCTTCTGGGATACCAAACACAGAAACAGAATACAGACAACAGACACTAACACGTATTCTACTTCCACTCTCTAAGCACTGACCAGAGTGAGACTCCACGTCCACTCTCTAAGCACTGACCAGAGTGAGACTCCACGTCCACTCTCTAAGCACTGACCAGAGTGAGACTCCACGTCCACTCTCTAAGTACTGACCAGAGTGAGACTCCACGTCCACTCTCTAAGTACTGACCAGAGTGAGACTCCACGTCCACTCTCTAAGTACTGACCAGAGTGAGACTCCACGTCTACTCTCTAAGCACTGACCAGAGTGAGACTCCACTTCCACTCTCTAAGCACTGACCAGAGTGAGACTCCACGTCCACTCTCTAAGCACTGACCAGAGTGAGACTCCACGTCCACTCTCTAAGCACTGACCAGAGTGAGACTCCACGTCCACTCTCTAAGCACTGACCAGAGTGAGACTCCACGTCCACTCTCTAAGTACTGACCAGAGTGAGACTCCACGTCCACTCTCTAAGTACTGACCAGAGTGAGACTCCACGTCCACTCTCTAAGTACTGACCAGAGTGAGACTCCACGTCCACTCTCTAAGCACTGACCAGAGTGAGACTCCACGTCCACTCTCTAAGCACTGACCAGAGTGAGACTCCACGTCCACTCTCTAAGCACTGACCAGAGTGAGACTCCACGTCCACTCTCTAAGCACTGACCAGAGTGAGACTCCACGTCCACTCTCTAAGCACTGACCAGAGTGAGACTCCACGTCCACTCTCTAAGCACTGACCAGAGTGAGACTCCACGTCCACTCTCTAAGCACTGACCAGAGTGAGACTCCACGTCCACTCTCTAAGCACTGACCAGAGTGAGACTCCACGTCCACTCTCTAAGCACTGACCAGAGTGAGACTCCACGTCCACTCTCTAAGCACTGACCAGAGTGAGACTCCACGTCCACTCTCTAAGCACTGACCAGAGTGAGACTCCACGTCCACTCTCTAAGCACTGACCAGAGTGAGACTCCACGTCCACTCTCTAAGCACTGACCAGAGTGAGACTCCACGTCCACTCTCTAAGCACTGACCAGAGTGAGACTCCACGTCCACTCTCTAAGCACTGACCAGAGTGAGACTCCACGTCCACTCTCTAAGCACTGACCAGAGTGAGACTCCACGTCCACTCTCTAAGCACTGACCAGAGTGAGACTCCACGTCCACTCTCTAAGCACTGACCAGAGTGAGACTCCACGTCCATCTCTAAGCACTGACCAGAGTGAGACTCCACGTCCACTCTCTAAGCACTGACCAGAGTGAGACTCCACGTCCACTCTCTAAGTACTGACCAGAGTGAGACTCCACGTCCACTCTCTAAGTACTGACCAGAGTGAGACTCCACGTCCACTCTCTAAGTACTGACCAGAGTGAGACTCCACGTCCACTCTCTAAGTACTGACCAGAGTGAGACTCCACGTCCACTCTCTAAGCACTGACCAGAGTGAGACTCCACGTCCACTCTCTAAGTACTGACCAGAGTGAGACTTCACCGGTACCGAGACACACACATATACACACACGGCGGAACCAAAACAGACAGACACAGACTGACAAATGCGGCGCCGCTCACACAGAAACACTCAGACAAACATCCAACTCACCTCCAAGGGGTCTTCGGAGTCTGGGGTGGTCGCGCAGATCCCGGACGAGCCCCCATTATGAAAGATCCCACGCAGAGAGACCCTTACTCAAGTCTTGGGAAATCGCGGACCCCAGACACAGAGAGACCATTTTGGATGTAATAAGCAAAGGCGAGGTTTATTACGGAGACCTATTACAGAGATCTCCGGGCCGACACGTATCCCACGCAGGAGACAGAGGTGTCGGCCCCGAAACTCAAAAGTCAGAGGGTTATATAGAGAAGGCTAGGGGGTTTTGGCGTGGTTACATACAATTGGCTCATTCAAACATAGCAGTGAGAACAAAGCAGAAAGAGTACGTGTTAGAAGTCAGGGGCTTATCAGGGTCTGGAGGATGGCCCTGAGTGAGCTGGGGGGAGATGTCTTCCTGCCAGACGTCCCATGAATCAGTCCCATTAACTCAGGCTGGTTCCTGCATTCCTTTTCTTTATGGCTTGTCAGTCCTGCCTGAACAGTGTTTCCTGTGCTCCTTTATCTTTATGGCCTGCTAGTCTTGGCTGCAGGGCTTAGCCCTGGGTCTGTGGCCTTTTGGGGTTTATTTTTTTAATTTTTATATTTATAAACCTAGAATTCGTATAATTTTCTTTTCACTACAAATCTTCAAACCAATAACATTGTGAACAAGTGAACAAGTGTCATTCCATTTAAAGATGGTTCTGTTAGGAATGACTCTTGTGCTGTGGCCTTTGTCACACTTCTTGAAAAATGTTATGGAGGAATGATAGACTTATAATTAAATATGAGTTTCAACATGTACAACATTATAACAGGGGTGCATATTTTTCAAGCATGCAGGCATCATTCTTCAAAGTTCCCAAGTGCCCCTGGGCATGCTCTCCCAAGCTTCCTCCTCCTTTACCATGTGATGCCTGGTTTAGGTAAATGAAGTTGACTTTCATGCAGATTCTAGTTTCTTGCACTCCAGATGATTATTTGGGGAGTCATTTGCATGGCCATTTGCATATGCACTAGTATGCTCAGAGCTGAAGCACAGCATCTCATCTTTTTGAAGAAACCATCATGTATTTGGTGTCAGACATTTCAGTATTTTCCAAAAATCCTGTCACTACCCCAAAACACTCCCACCTATTTCAAACATCAGCTACACTCAGAATCCTTTAGATTATGGAACTGTGGCCCGTTACCTAATTTTGTCCAAGTTCTTGTAGAGGCTTGCAAATTTTAGACTGTTCGTGTAGTGGGATAATATTGGTGGTTTTAAAACCTCTTGAGTTTAAAAATCTACATGGAGTTGACTTCCTTGTCATTAGAAGATAATGCTGAACATTTGACTTTTCAATTCTGTGATACCTGGGCAGCATATTATCTTTTGGTCTTTGGTTTCAGTTTTGAAATTTTATTTATATGATCATTCACTCTCTACAAGCCTGCTCCCTTTGAGTCTTGGTGCCTGTTATCTTTGGTCTCTAGATGGTGGAATTTCTCTGTTTTGTACTGCCAGTTCTCAACATTTCTAAAGTTTGACATAATGTTGCTTCATTATAGATTTTGGTTTTTTTTTGTTTTTGTTCTGTAATTTCTTGACTGTATTAAACTATGTAAACTTTGTGTGTGTGTGTGTGTGTGTGTGTGTGTGTGTGTGTGTGTGTGTGTGTGATGTTTACTGTATTGTAAAGCACCTTAATCATGGGATTCATGCTCTATAAATCAATAGATGATGACTTCTAGGCAGGAAAATAAAACAAAACAAAACAGAATTCCAACACCGTTTAACAGGACATGCACTTTCTTTTTTCTTGGGTATATAAATCGGAAGGGAATGATTAGAGTTGTACCATGTATCACAAGTGTGGGTAGTTTTAAACGTAATCACTCAACTTTTTCCAAACTGGTTTACCAGTTGATATTCCTAATAACACGCATGATCACCCCAGCTTCTTCATACAGCATTGCACTTGCTATTTATATTAAAATTTTAATTTCTGACTATTTATTGCCAGGATATATATGTGTGCATGCATGCATGTGCATACACACACACACACACACACACACACACACACACACACACACACACACCTTGTTAAACTTCGTATTTGTAGCTCTGGTAGAATAGGATTTTACACAGAACATCATTCTGTCCAAGAAGAGGAATAGCCCTCCCCTTAGCATTTGAAATGGGGTCAGTTTTTCCCTTGATTTTGCCTTTGGCACTGCAATGACTCTCCTGCCCTGTGTTGAAGAGAAATGTGAGGACAGGCACTGCCACACTGCAATACACCGTGAGCTCTAGGAAGACAGGACACCATACTGTGTTTAATATAAATAGATCAGTGGTCAGAAAAAATGAAATGGAGTGAAAATGGAATCACAGGGTTCTTTAATTTTCTTCAATCTTTAGGAAATGGCATTTAGACTTTTACTATTAAACATGATACTTATTACAGCATCCCAGGATGAGCAAGTTTATTCTAGTCCATTCACAGAGTTTCATGGTTCAAGCACTGAGTTGGACCTCTGTAAAATGACTTTTTGCATCTCCCAAGATTATCACAGATTAATTTTTCAGTTTGTTAGAATGGCTCACTATGTTCATTTCTTTGGAATGATGAACCAGGCCCAACTTACATACAGATCCCATTTGCTTGGCCAAGTTCTTCCTATACATCATTAAGTTCAGTTTATTGGCATTATGCATACAATTTTCATATCATTCTCTGGGAGTTCCTGGACCCCTCCTGCCTTACTTTGTCACTATGGTAACACCAGCTGTATAGAATGAGTTAGGACAAGTGTATTAGTTCCCATTGCTCTCTAACAAGAAACTGGCTAAGTCCCTTGCTCAGAATGCTGTAAGGTTACGAGTGATGCATTAGCTGGCTCTCTTCTGGAAACTTCGAAAGATCTCCTATGATAAGTTCTGCTGTTCACTTGAAGGCCTTATTCCCTTAGCAAAGTGTCAGATTCACCTCCTAGAGTCTCAGCACTTGTTACTTTCTGCCTCCCATCTTTAAGACATCCATGCAAACACATTGTGCTTTAATTCTTTTTTTTAATTATTTTTATGTAGGCCATCTACTCTTGGGCAAGGGGTCTGCCCTTAAGAGTGGTTTGTCTTTTTTTTTTACTACTACTACTACTACTACTACTACTACTACTACTACTACTACTATTACTACTACTACTATTATTGGATATTTTTTATTTACATTTCAAGTGTTATCCCCTTTCCCAGTCTCCTGTCCATGAATACCCTACCCCATTCTCTCTCCCCCTTCTTCTATGAAGATGTTCCACCACCCACCTACCCCTTCCCTTCTTCCCACCCTGATATTCCCTTACAGTGGGGGGAGAGTGCAGCTTGGCAGGACCAAGTGCTTCTCCTCCCATTGGTGCCACAAATGCCATTCTCTGCTGCATATGCAGCTGGCAACATGGGTCTATCTATGTGTGTACACTATGGACTGTTGTTTAGTCCCTGGGAGCTATGGTTGATTTGGTATTGGTGCTCTTATGGGGTTGCAAACCCCTACAGCTCCTTCAATCCTTTTTCTAACTCCTCCAATGGGGACCCCATTCTCAGTTCAATGGTTGGCTGCAAGCATCTGCCTCTGTATTTGTCATGCTCTGGCAGAGCCTCACAGGAGACAGCTATATCAGGCTCCTGTCAGCATGCACTGCATGGCTTCATCAATATCGTCTGTGTTTGGTGGCTGTATGTGTATGGACTAGATCTCCAGGTGGGGCAGGCTCTGAATGGCTGTTACTTTAGTCTCTGCTCCAAACTCTGTCTTGATATTGCCTCCTATGAATATTTTAGTTCCCCCTTTTAAGACGGACTGAAACATACACATTTTGGTTGTCCTTCTCCTTGAGCTTCATGTGGTCTGTGAATTATATCTTGGGTAATCTGAGCTTTTGGGCTAATATCCACTTAACAGTGACTGTACACCAATTTTTGTTGTTGTTGTTGTTGTTATTGGGTTACCTTACTCAGGTTGATATTTTCTAGTTCCAGCCATGTGCCACATGAGCACATGAGTTTCATGAAGTCATTGTTTTTAATAGCTGAGTAGTACTCCATTATGTAGATGTACCACATTTTCTGTACCCATCCCTATTTTGAAGGACTTCTGGGTTCTTTCCACCTTCTGGCTATATAAATAAGGCTGCTAGGAACATAGTAGAGCATGTGTCCTTGTTATATGTTGGAGCATCTTTTGGGTATATGCCCAGAAGTGGTAGATCTGGGTCCTCAGGTAATACTATATCCAATTTTCTTAGGAACCTCCAGACTGATTTCCAGAGTGGTTGTACCAGTCTGCAATCCCACCCACAGTGGAGGAGTGTTCCTCTTTCTCCACATCCTCGCCAGCATCTGCTGTCACCTGAGTTTTTTATGTTAGTCATTCTTACTGGTATGAAGTGGAATCTGAGGTGACTAAGGATGTTGAACATTTCTTTGGTATTTCTCAGCCATTTGATATTCCTCAGCTGAGAATTATTTATTTAGCTCTGTGCTCCATTTTTAATAGGGTTATTTGACTCTGTGAAGTCTAATTTCTTGATTTCTTTGTATATATTGGATATTAGCTCTCTATCACATAAAGGATTAGTAAAGATCTTTTCACAATCTATTGGTTGCCATTTTGTCCTAATGACAGTGTCCTTTGCCTTAATTGCTTTCCAATTTTATGAGGTCCCATTTGTCGATTCTTGATCTGAGAGTATAAGCTATTGGTGTTCTGTTCAAAAATTTTTCCCCAGTGCCCATGTGTTTGAGGGTCTTTCCCACTTTTTATTCTATTAGTTTGAGTGTATCTAGTTTGATGGGATGGTCCTTGATCCACTTGGACTTGAACTTTGCACAGGATGATAAGAATCGGTCGATTTGCATTTTTCTACATGCTGACCTCTAGTTGAACCAGCACCATTTGTTGAAAATGCTATCTTTTTCCACTGGATGGTTTTAGCTTCTTTGTCAAAGATCAAGTGATCATAGGTGTGTGGGTTCATTTCTGGGTCTTCAGTTCTATTTTATTTATCTACCTGCCTGTCTCTGTAACAATACCATACAGTTTTTATCACTATTGCTCTATAAAAAAAGGTAGAGGTTAGGGATGGTGATTCACCCAGAAGTTATTTTGTTGTTGAGCATAGTTTTCCATATACTGTGTATTTTTTTGTTATTCCAAATAAATTTGAAAATTGCTCTTTCCAACTCTATGAAGAATTGAGTTGGAATTTTGATGAGGATTGCATTGACTCTGTAGATTACATTTGGCAAGATGGCCATTTTTACAATATTAATCCTGCCAATCCATGAGCACGGGTGATCTTTCCATTTTCTGAGATGTTCTTCAATTTCTTTTGTCATAGACTTGAAGTTCTTGACATACAGATCTTTCATTTGCTTGGTTAGAGTCACACTGAGGTATTTTAAGTTATTTGTGATTATTGTGAAGGGGGTTGTTTCCCTAATTTCTTTCTCAGCCTGTTTATCTTTTGAGTAGAGGAAGGTTACTGATTTATTTGAGTTAATTTTATATCCAGTCATTTTGCTTAAGTCGTTTACCAGGTTTAAGAGTTCTCTGATGGAATTTTTGGGGTCACTTAAGCATACTATCATGTGCAAATTTGTATCCCTTTGACCTCCTTTTGTTGTCTGATTGCTCTGGCTAGGACTTCGAGTACTATATTGAATAAGTAGGGAGAGAGTGAGCAGCCTTGTATAGTTCCTGATTTTAATGAGATTGTTTCAAATTTCTCTCCATTTAGTCTGATGTTGGCTACTGATTTGTTGTATATTCCTTTTAATATCTTTAGATATGGGCCTTGAATGCCTGACCTTTCCAAGACTTTTAACATGAAAGGGTGTTGAATTTTGTCAAGTGCTTCTGCAGCATCTAATGAGATGATCATGTGTTTTTCCCCCTTTTGAGTTTGTTTATATAGTGAATTACATTGATGGATTGCTATATATTGAACCATCCTGCATACCTGGGATGAAGTCTACTAGATCATGATGAATGATCATTTAGATGTGTTCTTGGATTCAGTTTGAGAGAATTTTATTGAGTAATTTTGCATCGATATTCATAAGGGATATTCTCTTATGAATTATTCCGAAGTTCTTTTTCTTTGTTGGATCTTTGTGTGGTTTGGGTATAAACATAATTGTAGCTTCATAGGAAGAATTGGGTAATGTTCCTTCTGTTTCTATTTTGTGGAATAGTTTTTATAGTATTGGTATTAGGTCCTCTATTAAGGTCTCATAGAATTCGCCACTAAACCCACCTGATCTTGGGCTTTTTTTTTTTGGTTGAGAGACTATTAATAACTGCTTCTATTTCTTTAGGAGTTATGGAACTGTTTAGATAGCTCATCTGATCCAGATTTAACTTTGGTACTTGGTATCTGTCTAGAAAATTGTCCATTTCCTTCAGATTTTCCAGTTTTGTTGAATATAGGCTTTGTAGTAGAATCTGATGATATTTTTGAATTTCCTCAGATTCTATTGTTAATGTCTCCCTTTTCATTTGTGATTTTGTTAATTTGGATACTCTCTCTGGTTAGTCTAGCTAAGAGTTTATCTATCTTAGTGATTTTCTCAAAGAACCAGCTCCTAGTTTTGTTGATTCTTTGCAAAGTTCTTTTTGTTCCTATTAGGTTGATTTCAGCCCTGAGTTTGATTATTTCCTGCCTCTACTCTTGGTTGTACTTGCTTCTCTTGGTTCTAGAGCTTTTAGATGTGCTGTCAAGCTGCTAATGTATGCTCTCTCCAGTTTCTTTTTGGAGGCACTAAGAGCTATGAGTTTTCCTCTTAGCACAGCTTTCATTGTGTCCCATAAGTTTGGATATGTTGTGCTTTCATTTTCATTAAATTCCAAAATGTCTTTAATTTCTTTCTTTATTTCTTCCTTGACCAAATTATCATTGAGTAGAGTGTTGTTCAACTTGTGGGCATTCTTTCTTTATTGTTGTTTTGAAGACCAACCTTAGTCCTTTCTAATCTGATAGGATGCATGGGATTATTTTTATCTTTCTGTATCTGCTGAGGCCTGTTTTGTGACTGATTATGTGGTCAATTTTGGAGAAGGTACCATGAGGTGCTGAGAAGAAGGTATATCCTTTTGTTTTCGGATGAAATGTTCTATAAATATCTGTTAAATCCATTTGGTTCATAACTTCCATTAGTGTCTCTATGTCTCTGTTTAATTTCTGTTTCCATGATCTGTCCATTGATGAGAGTGAGGTGTTGAAATCTCCTACTATTATTGTGTGAGGTACAATGTGTGATTTGAGCTTTAGTAAGGTTTCTTTTATGTATGTAGGTGCCCTTGCATTTGGAACATAGATATTTAGGATTGAGAGTTCATCTTGGTGTAATTTTCCTTTGATGAATATGAAGTGTCCTTCCTTATCTTTTTTGATGTCTTTTGGTTGTAAGTCGATTTTATTCGATATTAGAAGGGCAACTCTAGCTTTTTTCCTCAGACCATTTGCTTGAAAAGTTGTTTTCTAGCCTTTTATTATGAGGTAGTGTCTGTCTTTGTCTCTCAGGTGTATTTCCTGTATGCAGCAAAATGTTGGGTCCTCTTTACATATCCAGTCTGTTAGTCTATGACTTTTTATTGGGAGAATTGAATACATTCATGTTGAGAGATATTAAGTAATAGTGATCGTTCCTTGCTGTTATTTTGATATTTAGAGGTGGAATTATGTTTGTGTGTCTCTCTTCTTTTGGTTTCAATGCAAGGAGATTACTTTCTTTTTCTATGGGGTAGTTTCCCTCCTTTTATTGGAGTTTTCCATCTATTATCCTTTGTAGGGCTGGATTTGTGGAAAGATATTGTGTAAATTTGGTTTTGTCATGTTATATCTTGGTTTCTCCATCTATGTTAATTGAGAGTTTTACTGGATATAGTAACCTGGGCTGGCATTTGTGTTTTTTTAGGGTCTGTATGACCTATGTCCAGAATCTTCTGACTTTTATAGTCTCTGTTGAGAAGTATGTTGTAATTCTGATAGGTCTGCCTTTATATGTTACTTGATCTTTTTCCCTTACTGCTTTTAATATTCTTTCTTTGTTTTGTGCATTTGGTATTTTGACTATTATGTGATGGGAGGAATTTTTTCTGGTCCAATCTATTTGGAGTTCTGTATGCTTCTTGTATGTTTATGGGCATCTCTTTCTTTAGGTTAGTGAAGTTTTCTTCTATAATTTTGTTGAAGATATTTACTGGTCCTTTAAGTTTGGAATCTTGGCTCTCTTCTATGCCTATTATCCTTAGGTTCTTCTCATTGTGTCTGGATATCCTGGATGTTTTAGGTTAGGAGCTTTTTGTGTTTTACATTTTCTTTGATAGTTTTGTCAATGTTTTCTATGGCATCGTTTGTCCCTGAGATTCTCTCTTCTATCTCTTTTATTCTGTTGTTAATGTTTGTGGCTATGACTTTTGCCTAGGTTCTCTATCTCACTGGTTGTCTCCCTTTGTAATTTCTTTATTGTTTCTATCTCCATTTTTAAATCCTGGATGGTTTTGTTCAATTCCTTCACCTATTTGGTTTTGTTTTCCTGTAATTCTTTAAAAGATTTTTTTTCTGTTTCCTCTTTAAGGGCTTCTACTTGTTTACCTGTGCTCTGTATTTCTTTAAGGGATTTATTTATGTCCTTCTTAAAGCCCTCTATCATAATCATAAAATTTTAAATTCAAATCTTGTTTTTATAGTGTGTTTGGATTTCCAGTATTTCCAGTGAGAGAACTGGGCTCTGATGATGCCAAGTAGTCTTGGTTTCTGTTGATTAGGTTTCTGCACTTGCCTCTTGCCATTTAGTTGTCTCTGGTGTTAGCTGTCTCTGACACTGGCTTGATCCTCCTGTAATCCTGTTTGTCAGCACTCCTGGTAACCTGCATTCTCCCTGAGGGATCTGGGTACAGAGAGCTGTGGGACTGGGCCAGCTCCAGGCATAGGCAGAAACCAGAAGTATCCTGTCTCAGACTGCTCCTGGGTTCCTGTGTCCAGAGTGCTAAAGGCAGGTTCCTTTTGGGCCAGGAATGTGAGCTGAAGTGGTAGTCTCCCCTGAGCTCTCAGGATTGTCAGCACTTCTGAGAGTCCAGCTCCCCCCCCCCCAGGATTTGGGTACAGAGAGCTGTGGTATAGGATATCTCTGGGCACTGGCAGAAACCAGGTGCTTTAGTTCTTAATTGGCCTCTCTGTCACCTTCTGGAGAACACTTTCATTTTTAAAGGGTTTGTCAAGATCAGGACTAGCCAATGCAAAGAGCCTTCCTGTTAACCGACTTATAGACCTACTTATTCATAGTAACATCAAAATTAAAATTTGCTTGAATGTCTTAAAGTAGGTATGTTTGCACCATGTGTTGGAAATTTCTGGAGTCACATTACAATCCTGCTGGCTATAGACATTGTTGTAGGTTATTGTGTTTAACTTGTATTGTCTCTTCCTTAAGTGTTTATTAGCATTCATCGGTAGTCTTTTGAGCTGCAAACGATTTTTTTGAGTAATGTGTCAATACAATTGTCAATTTATTTAATAAATTTAGTCGTATAAATTATCCCTTTCTTCTTGAATGAGCTCTATTGTATTTTTTTCTTCCAAGGAATTATCAAACTAATCTTTGCTGTTAAAATTTCTGAAGTGATTGTTTCTAAAGGTCCCCTGATACTCTGAAAGCTATAGACACTTTGTCACTGTTCCTTTCAATGATTTGTAATTTAAATGTTTTGTTTGTATCAGATTGGCTAACATGATAATACTATATATACTATAGTATTCAAGTTCTCCCACAACCAAAATGTTAGCTTTCATGACACCAAAACCAATACCACATGATAGATTCTTACACATTTTACCAATTTTTGGTTGCCAAAGGCAACTCTTGCCCTTTGCATCACAGCTTCTAAGTGCTGACATCCAGGACATCCTTCCCAGAAAATTTTGTACCAATGATGCTGGTCTCTCATTAATTATCTCAAGTTCTTCAGCCCCCAACTAACAAGCCTTTATCTGTAAAGCAAAGACTTCATTTCCACAGATTCTTAATCCAATATGTCGCCTGAATAGCCTTAGTAGAATCTTTGCTTTCCTGTGAAACCTCACAAAGCAGGTGTTTATTGTCTGCATTTCTCTCAGCATTCTTATCTTCCCAGTTCCCATAACAGCCCATTAAGCTCTGAACATGAAATAGCTTTTCTAGTCAAAGTTCTAAATAGTTCCATAAACTTTCCCCAAAATTGCATGGTCAGTTCCAACACAACTCCTGGTACCAATTTATATTCTTGTTTGTTTTCTGTTGCTGTGATAAGCACCATGATCAAATCAACTTGAGGAGATAAACAGGAGCCATTGTGCACTGCTGCTTACTGACTCTCTCCCTCTGGTTTGCTTGGATAACTTTCACATATAGCCCAGTCTCACCTGCCTAGGGATGGAACTACCCACAGTGGCCTGAACACTCCTACATCAATCAGCAATTAATTAAAAGCCTCACAGACATGACCAGTCCAATGCAGGCAATTTTTCAGTTAAGGTTCTCTTTTCCAGGTATATCTAGGTTTACATCAAGGTTACAGCTAATGCTAACTATAACACATATGTTAGCCTCATTTTTATTATTATTTTTATTTATTTTTATATTATTTTTTGTTTTCTATCTTACTAATTTTTATTCTAATATTCAGAATTCGTGCTCTTTTGTTTAACTTGGATTAAATTTGCCCTTTTAGTTTTTAAAATTCCTTTTATTTATTCTTTGATAATTTAATTCATGAACATACTATGTTTAAGGCATTTTTTTATCATTAACTTCTTTTATCTCCCTCTTTCTGCCTCAAATTATTTCTTCTTCTTCTCCTTCTTCTCCTTCTTCTTCTCCTTCTTCTTCTTCTTCTTCTTCTTCTTCTTCTTCTTCTTCTTCTTCTTCTTCTTCTTCTTCTTCTTCTTCTTCTTCTTCTTCTTCTCATCCTCCTCCTTCTCCTCCTCTCCCTTCTCCTTCTCCTCCCTCTCTTTCTCCACCTTATTCATCCCAAGAAGTCCCTTCTCTTAACTTCCTTTGCTTGTTTTGACTGAGTCTAAATAAAGCAGACTGCATAGGCATATAAATGGGTCTTCTTTTCTTTATGCACCGTGATATTTTCTTTTTCAATTGGTCTGTTTGAGCCAATTATATTTAATGTGATTATTGATAAGTTTAAATCTATCACCTTGCTGTTTATTTTCTATATATAGTATTGGGTTTTGTTTTCATTTCATTTCTTCCTTTTATGTCTTCTTTGGGATCACTCCTATATATTACTATGATTTCATTTTGTCTTCCTCTCTCCATGAAGGTTTACTGGCTATGGTATTTATTTTGTTTTGAAGCATTGCTTTAGTATTTTGTTCCAACTTCATACCAATGGTATATATATATATATATATATATATATATATATATATATATATGTATATATATATATATATATATATATATATCACTTTCTATGTGGCTTAAATAGTGGCCCTGGGATAAGGATACGCTTTTACTCTCACTTGTTGGCTTTTATGTGATGTTCTGTATTATACTTAAAGTCAAGAAAAGGCAAAGAAGAGACAGAAAGAAAGTAAATGAAAAGGGGAATAAAAAGAAGAGAACAGAGGAATGATAGAGAGTGGGGGGAAGAGAGGCACCAGTATAACTCCTTACTCATAATTCAACAATCCAAGAAGCTTTGACAAACATACTTTTCATGAGATGAGTTGCTATTGTAATACCCGATCAAAGCTAATTGGTGGCAAAGCATAGTATGAGCTGTGGCCTTTGTTTGATCTTAAAGTATAATCCATTACTATTTTACCACAAAGCATAGCATCAAAAAGGTAACATAGCAGAAAGGTTTCCTATGACATTGCTGCAAAACTGAGATGTGAAATGTAGATTTGGGAGCCTTGCTACAATTCTCAAATTCCTAAGAATGGTTCACTGTCAGTGAGCTGTTCATATCAAAAATATGACACATTCTAAAAGCCCATCTTTGCCAGGGAACCTTTATTTTTTCATGTCGATATACCACTGCTCAGGGAATATCAGTGAAAGGAAAAAGTCTTGACTACATTATTGATTACTGTCTTTGTCCTTTGTGAAAGACAGGCTGGGTACTGGGTAGAGATATACAGGGATATTAGTCCCTAGTGAACCCTTGTCTTAGTGACGATTCTCTTGCTGGGAAGAGACATCATAGCCATGGCAACTCTTACTAAAGAAAGAATTTAATCATGGGCTTTCTTACAGTCTCAGAGGTTTGGTTCATTATCATCATGACAGGGAGCATGGCATCAAACAGGCATGTTGCTGGAGAAGTAGCTGTGGTTTGATGAAACCTCAAAGTCCATCCTCAGTGACACACTTCCTCCAAAACAACACCTGATAATCCTTCTAATCCTTCTCAAAAAGTGCTGCTCACTGATGATTAAGCATTCAAATGTATGAGCCTTTGGGGGCCATTCTTAGTTAAACTATCACACCCTTCCCAAATGCTGAGTATTCTCAGGTAATGTCACATGTTTGTTATAGTATGTTTGCCTGAAAATTAAATACATCCTTTGTGACTACACTCAGAGTGGGGATGGGGGTCGGGGCATCCTGGAATCCCATGCTTAGTTTGTTCTGTGCTTTTATCCATAAGCTGGTCGTCTCTGCTGCTTTTGCTTTGTGTCCATACCTGCAATAAATTAGAGCCACAATTATGAATGCACCTTAAGACCTTTCCAGCAAAGTACTAGACCTGGAGGTGTCTTTGACATAAAAGGGAATGTGATTATGAAAGGGATCTATTGCTTGCTGGGACTATATTGCATGCTGAATGACACCAAATCCCTTCTTAAAAACAACCTTCTCAATTTAAAAGTACAAATTGGTTTGAAATTCTGAACAGAATACTGCAGAAACATGTTTAAAATGCACATCTACTAAGTTGTACATCATTTGCAAATGTATGGAGTGGAGTTTTTATTAGCTGCAGTTTCTTTCCAGGCAATAAAAATTATATCTTTTGCTAAGGTGGCAATGAAGATTTCAGAAGAATGGGAATTATGATATTAGCCATAGTTCCCTAAGTCTTTGTGCCCAGCATCATTTGCGCTTATAAATTTTAACAACTTCAGGAGTAAATGGTGCCAATCTTACTTTACTGTTAAAAGTAGACTGAGAATTGATGAATTCTGCAACAGGATCACATTAGGACTTCATGATAATTGGGGATCAGATAAATCCATTTATCTTATCTGATACTGTTCAAGCCCTCATCCTAAGGCCACAAAAGCAGCTCCTGGACATTCAGCACACCTGCTTTCCTCATTACCCTGTGTCTACCATACAGAGTTGTTTCTATAGTTTTCATTGTTCTGTGTCTCTGGTTTAATTATAGACATACATGTAATTATTTGCATCTCTTAGTCAGTGTTTCCAGTTGACAATGGAAATAAATGCCACATTCTCTTTTGGATCTTGTTCCTTTCCACAGACTCTCCAGTGTGTGTCTACACTTCCCCATGTAAACAGTTTTATATTATCTTATTCTTTCCTAAGTAGGAATTTAAAAAAAACTGTATTAATCCCACAGGATGACTAAAGAGATCATGAAGAAGGAAGAAAGATATGGCAGTATGGATGGTCAGATAAAGAAGACCAGTGTCAGGCATGTGTAAAAGGTCAGTCTGACACCAAACTTATTGCACACAGCATGAAATTTGTATCTGAAAAAGCTGTGATTGGAAGTTGACTTATACATGTAAAAACATAAAAAACAACATATGAGGAAAGGCTCAGAGAAGATACTCAAGGGTCAGGAGCTCTAAAGTCTTTCATATAGCTCTGTTTCTCTATGATTTAACATTTAACATTAGTGAAGCTCAATTGTTTTTGAAAGTAAAATGAGGTTGCTAGAAATCACTCAAGCTCCATGCTAATCAACACACATTACAGATACAGGAGAAGAGGTTTGGGGGAAGGGGGTAACACTTGAAGGTTCCAGTCCAGCATCATCTTAGTCTTGTAGGACTGGACCTGTGGTGAAGTGCAACATCTTTATTAGAATGCCATGTACAACAGTAGCATTCACCTCATGTCCAGGAAGCAAAAGAACAGAAGAAAGTGTCTCACACTATCTTTAAAAGCATGGCCAAGAGACTTAAGGCACCCCCACTGGGCTCCACTCTGAAAGAATCCACCTTTCCCAAGTAGCACTACCCTGGGGAACCAAGATTTTAAATCCTGGGACTGTGAGCTATATCCATGAATTAAATTGAACCAAGTCATCTTCGACCCAGAAACTCTCTATTCATCCAAAATAAAGATTTTTGCCTCAAAATGTGTCATTAGATGCAGCCAAAGAGAAGAAAGACCTTTGTTGAGGTGACTATTTCTTAAAGGCCGTTGAAAGACTAAGTCAGTGATTGTACTATGGTTCTTAAGGTGTTTTCTATGCCAAAACTCTGAGATTTCTGTTTACCTTAAAGTATTCTCTACTCTTTTTGAAGTTTCAGACAAAACAATACTACAGCCACAGTATTTTAGGTTTGCTGCAGACTTTTGTTGAGGACACATAAAGAAATAAATATTTTTCAATGTCAGACAGGAAATAATGACAGAATATGGTGGTTTGAATATTTTTGGCCCAGGGAGTGGCACTATTAGAAGGTGTTGCATTGTTAGAGTAGGGGTAGCCTTATTGGAAGAAGTATATCATTATGAACACCTCCACAGTTCGCTTTGGGACCCTTCTCCTAGCTGCCCGGAAGTCAAATCTGTTCCTGTTTGCCTTTGGAACAAGATGCCTGCCTGGACAATGCCATGTTTCCTATCTAGATAATAATGGACTGAAATGTAGAATCAGTAAGTCAGCCCCAATTAAATGTACTTTATAAGAGTTGCCTTGGTCATGATGTCTCTTTCAATGTAAACCCTAACTAAAACTCAATACAGAGGAAAGACTCTAACCAGGTGTCACCTAGGAAACCAAAGAGGTTTATAGATTTACACATGCATGCATGAGAAATTACTTACAGGACAATGGGTTACTAAGTAAGCTATCTGCATCATAGAAAATCCCACTATAGAAGGACTGATGACTTACAAAAGCTATACCACTCTGCATCCTGCACAACCTGGAGGAGGATTCACTATCATTGAAATACTGTGCTAATAGGTTTCCAGAAAGTGCTGCCACTGAATGAGGCCCAAGAGGTCTAATGTGCATCTATCTGAGAAAATACTTCTTCAAGTGACAAGTACATTCACATGTTCCTCATAGGTTGGGCAAAAGCTTTAAATTTGCCCACAATGCCAGAAGTAAAAATCCAGATTAACTGTGTAAGCGGTCACATAGTTAGAAATTCTGCTTTTAAGAGCAGTATGTTAACTACATCGGATGCTCACAGTGTATGAACTGACATTTGTTACCTCGGCTACATTGCTTCCTGAAAGCAGTACAGTAGCTTATGACAAGGTTTTTCTGCAGTGAAAGTAATGAAATATGTGTAGAAGAAAAGAACCAGCCCAAGATGGCAAAGCAGACCACAGGAGAGCTATGTTTTGAGCCACACTGCAATTTTGGATAGAGTATCCAAGATAGAGTATCATTCTGATAGAGTAGGAAGCAGCAAGCACCATAGTTAAAACCATTAGAAATCTGCCATCCCTGGAAATAGTAGGCTAAAGGCTTGGTACTTACAGGGTTACAGATTCTTCAGCTCCATAAACCATCCTGAAAGCAGGAGGCTAAATCTGAGGGGAGAAAACACAGGCCAAATAATAGTTTTAAGCAAGATAAAGTAGAAGTTATTCTCTTGGTTTTTTTCACCAAGTGTTTTTAAAGTGTAAACAAGTGTCTACCTCAGATCATCACCAAAGAAAACCATCTTATTATTGCCAGTAAGTCACAAAATACATAGTATTAATAGTTCTGACTGTGGGTTTCATCATCCTTAGTAGATTCTTCAGCAGTCTTTGCATAGCTCCTCTGTGGGCATTCCTTCCGGTGAGATATTGTAAGGAGTCTGCTAAGCTTTTATTATAAAGGGACAGAAAGAAAATATGCCCAGTTCTTCAGGCTATCCAGCCACCTCCCCAACCTTCACAATTATTCAATCCTGCCAGGTAAAATGAAGTCACCATAGCCTATAGGAATGAATAGGTGTGGCTGTGTTTCAATAAATCTCAGCTAGTTGGGTCTTAAACCCATGACTATCAGTGATAAGTTGGGTGTCACAGTTTGCTGGAGACTTCTCCAGATTTAGCATCAAAAATCCTATATCCCATAAAAATCTCATTCCAAAGCAAATTAAGATGGTGGGTTACTTGGAATTCCTGAGTTCAATTTGAAACTGACAGCAGCCCCAAGATGAAAAATAATATACCAAGCCTGAGAGTAGCCATCTCTCCTTCCACTGAGCTTCTAAGAGCCCTTAGGTATCATGCACAGAAAGATAAAGGAAGGAGTCATGGTGTTTCCTTTCCTATCACTCTTGCTATGAGGATTTCTCTTCCTACCTCAACACACACACACACACACACACACACACACACACACACACACACACACACACACACACACACATCGTCAGACTTTCTGCAGAGTGTTGTCAAGGCACCTGACCATCTCAGGAGAAGAAAGGTGACTCATAACACCATTGACATTTTTGAACTAATTACTGTCCCATATGAGAGTGAGCCCCGGAGAGTCTGAGGGATTTCAGGTGATAAACAAGAGAGAGTCTTCAGGGACTACAGCAGTACACATGAAAAGAACTTCCAGCACACTATGAATTGACTCATCTTTGCAGTTCCCCGCAGTTTCTGTGAGCAAGTTTACGGTGAAGTGTTATGGATTGCTAAAAACCACAAGTATTGTGATTTCTCCTTGTTGCCCTGTGAGCTCCTTAGCCTTCCATAAATGAATATGAAAAATTTGTGATTTTAAAGTAAGAAAAATTATACCTTCCCTTGCTACACATGTGTTTTTCAATATATTCCCAAGAACTTTTGGTTCATGGCCCCATTTCCCAAACAGTTATAATATCCAGTGCTTTATACCATTGTGGCAATTGAAGGTGGTATTTATTGTTTATCCTTCTGGTGTACAGAGTATGACCTGGTACGCTTGCTGTGGTGGTTTGACTATGCTTGGCTAAGGAAGTGTCACTATTTGGAGATGTGACCTTGTTGGAGAAAATGTGTCACTATGGCCATGGGCTTTAAGACCCTGGTCCGAGCTGCCTGCAAGCCAGTCTTCTCCTAGCTGCCTTTGGAACAAGAGATAGAGCTCTTAGCTCCTCCAGCACCATGCCTGTGTGGATGCTGCTGTGCTTCCTGCCATGATGATGATGGACTGAACCTCCAAACCTGAAAGCCAGCACCAATTAACTGTTGCCCTTTATAAGAGTTGTCTTGGTCATGGTGTCTCTTCACAGCAATGAAACCCTAACTAAGGCAACCGCTTTGACATGGCATGACACATCATTTTATGGGTCTGCATAACTGGAAAACTTAATCATTGAGTTGAAAAAGGCATTCCAATAATTTGAGCAGAGGGTATAGCTTAGGAATGGAACATCTATGTAACATGAGGGAAACCATGGATTTGATCTCAATACAAAGAAGACAAGGTGGAGGAGGAGAGGGAAGAGGAGGAAGAGAAGGAGATGGTTGAGAAGGAGGAGGAGGAAGAGGAGGAGACAGGTATCATGATGTGAAAAGCTAGTAGACCTGGAAAGATAGCTGAATAGTTAGAACCCGAGTTCACTTCCCACCACCCACATCGCATGGCTCACAACTGCCTGGAGCTCCAGCTTCCTGGGATCTGACATCCTCTTCTGTCCTCTGTGGGAACTGTGCTCACCTTTGCACTTCACACACACATATAAATAATTAAAAGAAAAGAATGAATGATGATGGTTTATTTAGCTAAAAGAAGAGAGGAGGCATGCATGAAGTTAGAAGAAAGCCTGTTTAAAAGGAATTAAAGACAAAGGCCTTTTTATTTTGAGATATATAGTAATTTATTTTCAATTATGCTGGCTGTGCTCTTGAACACCAGTTCTTTCTCCTAACATCCCAGCTCTTTTAAATCTATAAATTCATCTCTCAAAACTACTGTGTTTCAATGCTGCACATCTTTTTGTAAGTTATCCATTAATAAATTATTATTTATTTCTCATCAGCAATCACAGACATCTCTATTATTGTATAGCCACCAGACAGGGAAGCTTTCAACACCATCTGAAATTCCACCTCATCCAGTTGATTTTCTAGTGCTTGGCTCAACTTGACATACTTTTGCAGACAGTTAAATTAAGTTTTCCATTAGTGTAGCAGGAAGTTTGATAAAAAGATTGGACTACATTGGTGAAAGTCTAGCAAACCTTTAAATATTTTATTTTATGCATATGAGTATTTGTTTCCATGTATGTTCATGGTCCATGTGTTCTGCTAATGTCCGTGATTTCCAGAAGAGGGCACTGATTCCACGGAATTAGAGAATGTTATGAGGTGCCACAAGGGTTCTAGGAATTGAATCCAGATCCTCTGGAGGAGCAGTTAGTGCTCTTAAACCTTTTAAATTAAATGAATTACCAATGAAAAGCCCACTGGCATACATAATTTTTTGTAGAATTTGTTTTCCATGAAATCTGTACTTAAAGCTGTAAAATAATTATCTCAAGTTAAGTGACAAAAGCTAAGAAATGCCAATTGAAAATGTTCTAAGAATAATTTACATTTCAGGCAGTGAATATATTTCATATATGTTTGCTAACTTAATATCTTTTTCACTTAAAACCACAAAGAAAGATGTTATACAATTACAGAGAAGATATAGCCCACAAAAGACTGCATATCTTCTACTGGTTTCCATTTCCATTCAGGTCGATATGTTTTCTTCTTTCTTTGAGATGTCCTCCTTGGCCCATGCATTATTTAGAAGTGTGTTCTTGGTTTCTAAGTGTTTGGATCATTTCCTGTTATCTTTCTGTTAATGAGTTTCAGTTTTATTTTGTTGTGGTCAGACAACCCACTGCGTCTGACTCCAGTGCTTTCAGATTTGCTGAGACTAATTTTACAGCTCAGAATATAATCTGGTCTTCCTGAGCAATCAGAGAGAATGGGCAGGGCTAGGGACATCGCTCAATGGGAGAGGACTTGCCTAGGGCTGGAGCAGAGCTGTGTGGGGGTTGGGCATTTTGATGTTGAGTGATGAGTTCTAAAGATGTCATTTAAATACTCTTGGTGCTCGCCACTATTATGTCTTGTTATGTTTCAATTATTGATAGAGGTATATTACAGTGTTCAGCTATGTATGTGAACTTCTATCTCCCCTGTGATGTCTGTGGTATTTGACATCACAAAAGATGGGTGTTTGCACTTGATATAACCAGGTCATTTTGATAGCCTTACCCTTTTGCCATAGTATGGAGGAGGACTTTATTATCCTTATTTACTCTGAATTACATTTTATCTTTTGATCTTTGTCTTTCAGCTGGTTTACTATGACCATTTTATTGACAATTTAATTGAACTATTAATATATCAGGGCTTATATCTGCCATTTTCCATTTGATTATTTGATTTTTGTTTTCTATGATTTTGTTTATGTTTTCTTGGTTCTAATTTTGTATGTATCACTAAAACTTTTGGATTGAATTTTAATTATTCACAGTCTGAGTATCTTTATAGTCTGTTAGTGGTACTTCTATTATTATATTCTAATATGGTTACATCATATTCAAAGTTTATTTTTAGAAATATTAACATATGTAAAGAATGTATGCATCATATCTACATGCACATGATAAATGATTACCTATCAAACATAAACCTTATTATATTCTAAAGACATTAAGTAAGAAACAGGATTATAGAATCCTTTTCTTTATGTTCCTTTATTTTTCCTACCTACAATATACCTACCTACAATATAATTGTCCTTATATATATTTTTATATACATATTTTTAATATAATTTTCTTTATGTACATTTTTATATACATACATTTATAATACATCCAACTGTGCAAGGATAATTGCAACTACCATTTTGTCATCGTGACATTGGATTTCTCACTGGGATGAGGTCATATCTAATTATGGGATTTGATGGCTACCAATGTAGTGAGAACTTCTCATTATCCCCGTCAATATGTCTCTTGTGGAAAATTGTCTTCACACTCATCACCCACTTTGAATTGGATTTCATAGGAGGGTGTTTACTGTTGAGTTGACTGTTCTCAATGCCATGGAACTCTTTCCCTATTTGGTTTTGTTTCTTCCTAGGAACAATGCATTAGGGTCTTCTTTTTGATTCTCTACGGCAGTTTGAGCTGCTGTTTTGTGCATGTGCCTACTGTTATTCTTCTGCATGCAAATACCTAGTTTCCCATACTGTGCATTGAAGGGATGATACAGTTTTCATTTTGTCTTCTTGATGCCTATACCACAATTTATTGAACATCTATAAATGGTTTTCATTTCCAGACTCCCTATTGTGTTCTGCTACTTTATGATGTACATATTTTGTTTCTTTGTTCTCTCAGCCAGTATCAGGCTGCTTTGATTTCTGTAGATTTGGAATTATTGTGGCCTGCATATGAAATGCTCACAAAAGCCCCTTTCTTGAAGGCTGGGCTCACAATACAGTTATTCAGAAGTGCAGCACCAAGGAAATGACTGATTGTCAAGGGCGTGACTTCCTCATCAGTGGACTCATTCCTAAATTGATGGTATTGTTCAGAGGTGGTAGTAATTAAGTGAGGTCTACTTAAATAAGTCAGTTGGGGCATGCCCTGGGAAGACATATTTTGTCTCTGGCCCTTACTCTCTCCCTCCTTTGCTTCATGAGGTAGGCTACTCACTTCATTGCATTCTGTTCCACCATGCAAAATAAAGGTCAAGTGGTTGAAACCTGTGACACCATATGCCAAGACAAAATTTGCTTCCCATAATTCACCACCATATTGTCACCATTAGGAACAGTTGATCATCACAGTGGCATAATCCAAAATCCAAGTATGTAGTTTCTCTTTCCTTTAGTCAAGATTTGTCTGTTTGAAGTCTTTTGAAGTTCTGCATAATCGTTGCTTTATGTACATATAAAGTAATACTAATATTTAATTTCACATAATAAGCTGGATAGAAAATATACATATGTATTCTACTATCCTGAAAGTGGATATCCCTCTTTCCCATTTATTTATTTAAAATAATCTTCTGTTTTTGAGAATGAAACCATATTTTGGACCAAAATGTTATGACTCATTACTGAATTGCCAGTTTGTTCCCTAGAGGGTAGACTCTGAGAAATAAAGGGAAAATGCAGGGCTCTGCCAATTAGCTATTTTAACTTTACCAGATTGATTTATAGTGTTGATCAGAACTCCAGTCTTACAAGGGCTAAATGGCAAAACTTTGACACACAAAGACCAAAAGCCCTTTGTCACATGGTTGTCTGGCTGATGGTTCCATAATCATTACATTTATTCCCAGTTCTAGAAGGTTCTGCCTTCTAGATTTTTAATACAACTGCTAATAGAAAGACAAGTCTTTTCAAGCTGGGCAGAATGGTGCCCACCTTGGATCACCATACCTAAGAGCCTGAAGATTATAAGTCTGAGACAAACCAAGATGATAGAGTGTGGCCTTATCTCAAACTAAACATAACAACACAAGTAGCCAACGTGAAACCCTTGGTATTTCCTAAAATACTAAAATGATAATACATGTGAATTATACTTTCTACAAAGACATTACTGAAATTCATGGCACCACAAAAATCCCTTGATAAATGCAAATAGTTGTGATTCCTCTTTTGTTTTTGTTTAAGTCTCAAATCTGGCCAGGAGTGATCAATTTGGGATTGGCCTTAGCAAATGAAAATGAATTATCCTAAGCTGTGTAGGTAATGACTCCGATTGCATTTATTATTTAGGTGTGATCTATTTCAAGGAGGAAATCAATAGAAGCCCTCTTATTGATTCAGTGCAATGCAGTTAATTTTGCCTGGCTGAGGATCGAAGAGTACATCTTAACTATCTCACCCCAGGAGGAATTCAGCTGTTTCCATACCATAATTTAGGCTACAGAGAAATGAGGGGTTTACCTATTCAGGAGACACGGTGCACAGGTCTGATACATCGGTGATGCCAGCTGTTAGAACCCGAAGAAGAGTGCTTTGGTCTTCCAAAAATCCATGTATGTCATGTAATAGAAGGTAAATTCTACGAAAATATAACAGCATCAATAGTTCATAGGCAAAGGCATATTGGTGCATTTCTCCAAAGCAAAAGACAAGTAATACTACCTTGCACAGGGTGTTTTTATAAATACAACCTACATGTGAAAGCATACTTAAAATTATCAGGAATACATCTGCAGTGGAATGGAATATATGATCACATTTTAAATACTAAAAACTCTGAAGGTGACCCACATAGGAAAGAGGATCTTGTTAGGTGAAACTAAGTTGAATATCTTGAACAGAGACCATTCTACACTTAGGGTAGGCCACTCTAAATCTTCAAGATGATGCCCTTATAATTAAAGGGGAAGTTACACACAGTTATAAGGGGGAAGGTATATGTATGGTAAAGCATCCACAAACTAGCTAATGCCGAAGATGGCAGGTAGTCTCCAAATGCTAGAACATCTCTTTCATCCTCACATGGGAACCATTTAATTTCCAGATTGGAGATGTTTGTCCTCCAGAACTCTGAGAGAAAAATATAATGATATTACTGTCTAAAGCCACCAAACTTGTAGGAATGTTATAAGGTGGTAACAAGAACTGTGAAAATGTAGCTCAGTTCAAATGGATCCAAGAAAGAAATGTGAAAACTGTGGCTGTATATGGTCCTGATTCTAACAGATGAGGGGAACTGTACTGTATTGAAATATGGTGAGCCCAAATAAGAAATTTGAAGACCTCTTGACTTAGGGGTAAAGTTCTGTACTCTTGTGCAGTGTTACTCTCCTTCGTAGAAGAGCTTCAGGGCTTCTATATGACCTCTGTGCATTGAGACCAGGTGACCCTAGGCACTGAGTTGCCTCCATGAACTTTGTGTCCCTTGCACCTAGAAAACCATCAGCCTGAGGACATGATAGAGACTCGGCCCAAGTTTGTGTGTGCCCAAGGCTCAGAGAGTAGTGTCAATAGATAACTCCCAGTCATGCCTGCTCCTCCCCGTCACAGTAAGCCAGCATTTGCATCCATCATAGCTATGTCAGGCTCAAGTGACTTCTACAAACGATAGGAACAAGGAAGTAAAGCCAAACTCCATCCACTCTGAGAAGGCACGAAAAAATAATGTACTCACTTTCTTAAAACGCTGGGAAAAGGTAGCCCATGGTATTGTACTTGCTCATAAACTGGTTTGAAGTGAGGATGCCAACATAACTTAAAATACAGCCAAGGCCCGGTATGTATAAAATTAGGACTGTAAGAGGGAATAATGAAGAAAGAGGTCAAAGGGAATACAGATGAGTAGGTAGATTAGAACTGAAAGGGCCCTAGAGAGGAAAATAATACAGGTGATTCTTCTGAGGAATTCCTATTAATTTTCCTAGCAGAAGTCTTGACCTAGACATGACAGGAAGGTCTGTGCTTAACAAAAACCTTGAAGACCTTTTGCAGTCGAGATCCAATACACACAACTTCTTTTTTTTTTTTTTGCATAGGCTGTTTTTGTGGAGATCCTAGAATTTTTTTCTCCAAAGTAATATTAATTGATGATTTCCGAAGATTAAAACCTGTATGCCCCTTAAAGGGAGTCAGCACTGGTATTCACCCGATTCCAGTACTTTCCAGTAGGGTGAACTGAAGCTTTTCTCTGTAAACCTTTGGCAGCTTCCTCATTTGTTCAGATGTTACCCTTGGAGTTCATGAAATCATCGATCTTTTGTATTATTTGTTTTGTCTTCGAGTCTCATGTGAGGCAGTTGATCTAAGACACTAACCATCTCTTCAATACATAATCTTATAAATCAAACTCAGTATAAACAAATCCAAACCTTTACTGAAGGAAAGACTTCCCGAATCATTTAGTGACAGTCCTTTCTTTTGTGTGCCTATGAATTCTGATGTCTCTTTGTGAATCCAACTTTCTCTTCATACTAAAACACCAGTCAGATTAGACTGAGACCTAGCCTAGTGCTCTGGCTTTAATTTAATCACCATTTTAAAGGACCTCCCTTCAGATTCTGAGGGGAAGCATATTGGATACTTCAAACTGTGAATTTGAGGGGAACAGAATTCAGGCCATAACAGTCACATGGACAACATACATTTAGAGTGGAAAATATTCCTTGCTTCTGTTTGAATAGGAAATGCTTCTCTTTGAATAGGAAATGCTTTCCTCAGAAGGAAGCAAGCATCGCTCATATTTGTATAGGCAAATCTGAGGTTGAAAGTCTATTGAGCTGTCCTGACTTCTTGCCCTTAAGTCACCTTCCTTTAAAGGGGTTTATCTATATAATGAAACAGTTGGAGCTGCTTGTATGGGATTGAGGTACAGACTTGAACTCCCTGGCAGGGAAGGGGGATAGATAGATAGATAGGTAGATAGATAGATAGATAGATAGATAGATAGATAGATAGATAGATAGATAGATAGATAGATATGAAAATGGAGATGGAAGAGATAGGGATAGAGATGGAGAGACATATAAACTCTCAAGCAGAAATTAGGAATGAAATGACTGAGAAGGAGACAACCATTTCAGTTTGGTAAAGGCTGTAAATTCATAAAGACATTGATTTACCATCAAGCAATTACATCTTTGTTCTGAGTCAATATAACAATACAGTAGCTAACAGTATGAGAAGAGCAGTAATAGACAGCCAAAATACGACACATGCAGAAACAGCAAGGGCTGAAATACTCATGAATGTTTTGGCTCACCGTACAATGAAACACTCCAATCACTGGGTGTCTGTAGGGAGGAAAAGTATATCCAGGGTGAGCAGTAGAGTCAGTCATAAACTCTCCCCACAGCCATGATATCTTATTACAAAAATATATTTAAGTCCACTGCTCAGAATTCCCTTCCTTATTATATGGAACTGCATCAATCACATTTTCCATTTGTCTCTTTCTACTAAGGTCACATATGCTTTGATCCTTTGTGGTTTTTCTGATAATTTTGCATGTGGTGACTCATGTGAATGAGATTAACACAAAATTTGAAAGAAGAGTAGACCACAACCAGAGGCCTTAGTGCTAGAACCTCAAGTCAGGGAGATGTTATTGACTTCTGGGAGCTATTTTCTTGTGTGTGAGGGTGAACTGGTTTACATTAGCCAGAAGGCCTTTGTACTGCATGTTTTGTTCTTGTTTGTGAAGAACAGAATTAGGAGTGGGTTGGACACATGTCTTGTATGTTTCAGCTACTCATAGTATTAAGAGCCTTGGGCAGTTTCTGCAATGTGTGTCACTATCGGGTATCTGCTTGTATAGGCTATCTCCTAAAGTAAATCAAAGAGGATTTTTTTGGCAAGTAATAGGGATTGTATATTGAGGAGGGGGTGAGTGTTGGATCAGTATGATACAGCCAAATGTTAGTATTGGGGAGAGGATGAGAAACCCTAAGTTTTCCTTTGACATCAGCAATGACACAAACACCTGCTTGTCAATCCAGCACACGATGACTTAATGTGCATACTGAAGTTGGAACTTTCCAGTTTTCTGAACCCAGTCTCTTTGGATGTCTGGTCTTCCAAGGAATTTTGAATTACAGCATTGATTTATAAATAAAGCCTGTTTGACTTGAGTTAGCTCCTTCTCAAATTTTTTTGTTTGAGCTCCCTCTAACTTTCCCACGTCTTCACCAGCACTTGCTCCTGGCTTGTGCTACGAAAACTTCTGTCTTACCCTCTGCTTCTTCTCTGTCTTCCTCTCTGCCTTCTTTACTCCCTCTACCCTTCTTGTGTATATTCTTCTCTAGGTCTCTTCTCTCTTCTTCATTAAACTACATGTCACCAGAGGCCCTGTCTCAAATGTAATAAAATCAAAGCCAGATATTCTATTCTTTGTTAAAATTATTCTCAAAAACACATGACAAAAACATATCATATTAGACCTTTTAAATTATGTAACTGAGTAGTGTTAACTTAAACGACTATGTAATAGCTCTCTAAAACTTTTATCCAACTTTGAAAATCTATAGACAGTAAACAAACACTCCTCATTTCCCACTTGCCCTACCATGGAAATAACTGCTTGTAAGATTTTTCTCCTCATTTTTGTGTATCTTCAATATTAACAAGATGTCTCTCTAAGTGGATTTCTATTTTAAAATTTATCCTGCTCGATATTCATTAGCCTTCTCATGACTGAGTAGTATACAGAAGTTTTCATAAGGTCCAGAATTGTCAGCCACTTTTCCTACAACTATTCTATACCCTTTTTGACATTCTTTTGTACTTAGGACTCAGGTCAAGAATGTATTATACATTTATATACTGTGGTTGTATTAGGATTCTTCATAGAAAAATATACCAAAATGAACCATGGTTTAGATAGACAAATGATAGGTAGGTAGGTATCAGATAATAAATGTGTGTGTGTGTGTGTGTGTGTGTGTGTGTGTGTGTGTAATTTTCCTACACTGTCATGAGGACTGAGAGGTCTCACCATAGGCTGTCTGCAAGCAGGAAGACATAGAAACTGACAGAACAGCTCAAATCAAGACCAAAGCTCTGAGATCATGAACAAGTTCTAGTATACCACTCTGTCCAACAGGGAAAGCCTTTGAGCCCAGAGATTTGCTGGTCCATTCACAGAGATAAATACTAAAAATCACTGAGTTCAGATATTCAGGCAAAGGTGGAAAATGATACCCTGCTCTCCAAAAGAGGAAAATAGTGAGAAAAAGGGAAGTAGAAAATACTTAGAATCCTTTTATGAATCTCATTGCCCATCTTCACTGGATGAATACATTTCTATGTAATTTGTTTAAAAGAAAAACACTAATATGTCTGTGCATTTCATTGTGGATCAATGTACTAATGGCCAAGGCTCATGCCAAATGAAGTCTGAGATTTGGGGAAAGTGAAAATGTATAAGAAGCAGGCATGTATAGGAGCTTGTTTTAGGTTCTTCTCCATTGCTGTGATAAATGATGTAACCAAGACAACTTGCAGAAGAAAGAGTTTATTAAGCGTTTATAGTTTCAGAGGGTTAGTCCATGATCATCATGGCAAGGAGCACTGCAGCAGGCAGGCATGGCGGTAGAGCAATAGCTGCGAACTTGCACCCTGATCTGTAAGTATGATGCAGAGAAAGACATGCTTAGAATGATGTAGGTGTTGGAAACATCAACCCTCACCCCATCCCCCAGCGATACACCCTCCTCCAACAAAACCACACTTCCTAGTCCTTCCCAAATAGTTCCAACTGCTCGGGCCAAGTTATTTAAATATCTGAGCCTTTGGGGACCATTCTGATTTAAGCCACTACAGTCCACTCCCAGGCCCCCATAGGTTTGTTGCCAGATCATAATTCAAAATGGGCTTAGTACAACTTTAAAAGACTTTCAAACTCTCAATACAATTTAAAGGTTCCAAGTCTAAAATTTCATCTGACACTTGCCTCGTAAAACCAATCTCTAAAACCCAATTACATACTTCCAACATACAATGGCACAGATATACATTACTATCCAATAGAGAGGAATAAATGCACTCTGAGGAAATTCTGATCCAAGCAAGACCCAAAACCCAGTATGGAAAACTTACACTACTATAACTCTATTTGGTATCAAAGGACTTAAATAGCTCTTCCCTACCGGTTTTGCTGGTTACAATACATTTCTTTCTTTTTCACTGGTTCTACTCCCACCATGCAATTCCCTCTGACAGACATCCCATGAAGTATTGCAACTATCTATACCCAATTCCCAATCCAACTTCTGTCACAGTTACTTTTTTATTGCTGTAATAAGGACACAATTAAAAGGCAACTAATAGAGGAAAGAGTTTATTGAGGGCTTACAATTTCGGAGGGTTAGAAGCCATGGCCATAACGGGGGGATGGGGGAAGCATGGCAGCAGGTCAGCCAGCCTGGCACTGGAGCAGTAGTTAAGAGCTTAGATCTTCACTAAAAGCACACAGAAGAAAGAGACCCTGGGAATATGTAAGCTTTTGAAACTGATATACCTCCTCAAATAATGCTATACTTCCTAATTCTTCCCAGTTTTACTAACTGGGAACTAGATATTCAAACACATAAGCCTATGAAGGTCATCTTCATTCAAACTGTCAGAGTCCGCTCCTCTTCCTGAGGAAGTTTAGTTTTTTCATACTGCCAGTGTCAGCCACAGGCATCATCCTGTAGATTCTTCAACAGTCGAATGCCAATTTGTATAGGCAACTCTCCACTAAAGACTTCAGTTTCACACTAGATTGTCCTTCTTGTTAGAAAGAATCCAGTGTGGGTAGATTTGGCTCTCCAAGCTTCCTACTGTACAGATGGCTATTAGGTTATCTGGCCATTAATGTGTAAGTCTGTCTAAGAAATTCAGTCTCTAAATTATATGTATTCTATAAATTCTATTGTTCCCTTTCTTTGGCAAACCATGACCAACACACCCATCTTCTGACTGGTTATTTTGTGCTAGGAGGTTTCTGTGGTTTGTTTGTTGTTTCTTTGTTTGGTTGGTTGGCTTGTGTCTTCAGTGTCTGAGATTGTCTTCTATCTCTTGTGTTCTGTTGGTGAAACCTGCCTCAGTGGTTCCTGTATGAGTTCCTCAATTTTTCTTTTCCAAAATTTTTTCATTTTGGGTTTCCTTTTTTAATTCTATTTCTACTTTCAAGTTTTGAATGTTTTTTTTTCATTTCCTTCCACTGTTTATTTGTGTTATCATAGATTTCTTTAAGGGATTTGTTTATGGAGCGCTATCATATGCATAAAGAGTGCTTTAAGGTCTTTCTTCTGTGCTTCAATTATGATGAAGTATTTAGGATCTGCTGTGGTAGGGTTGCTGGGCTTTAGTGGAGACAAATTTTCCTGACTCTTATTGCCTGTGGTTTTGCACTGATATCGAGGCATCTGGGATTAGTACAACGATAATTCTAAGTGCTGATATCTTGTATCCTTTTTGTTAGTTGGCTGCTTTGTTCCTTGCTTTCTGTTTCCTCTCTGTCTTTCGGGGAATGTGGTGTTGTGTGTTCCCTGTAGGAAGACCTTCTGAGGTCCTGATAGGTGTGGCCATTGGCAGTTCCAGGCAAAATGTGATACTAGGTACTGGGAGCTGACATTTAAAAATGGAGTTGGGCTGGACTAGGAAACTAAGGAGCATCACAGGAGGAGAAAAGCAGGGGTTTCCGCCAGGATCTGCTTAGTCTCCTGGGAATCAGGGCAGATAATGAGGAGAGGCCACAGCAGATGATCAGCTACAGACCTGGAGATAAGACTGGGAGTTTTGGAGAATCTGAAGGAGAGGTGAAATGTTCAGTTAGCCTACTTGCTTAACTGGCTGAAGTGATCTGTGTGTTTCAAAAGAGTGCCTGCTGGTGATGTGGGGAGGGAGAAAGATATAGGTGGAGAAGGGAGAGAGGAAGATTTCTGGGGTCCACTACATGTGAGGTTGGGGAGGCTACTGAAGGTATTCTGCTCTGGGCTGGGGATAAGACTAAAGGATTACACTTGGAGACATGGAAAAGAGCTGAAGAGCTACTGTTACCATAGTCTCAGGCGGGACTTGGCTTTGGGTTCCTAGGAAGTGTTTGTTGGTGCTGTGGGCTGGGATAAAGCAATGGTGGTGTTTAGGAGCAGCAAACATGTATGGGAAACATAGGAGATGGGGAGAGAAGAGAAGCTGCAGTGGGTGGTCTGTTGCAGAGGTGGCATAAAATGCAAGGATCTTATTTGGAGGGAAGGTTTGCCGTTAGCCTAGTTGCTTCCCTGGCTGAAGTTTCTGACTTTTTATTCTCCTCGGGTTTCCAGACTGTTGCACGGGGCCTGTCTACAAGACGAGCAGACCTTTCCCATTCTGTTCAACTCACAAGCAATCACCCTCAAAATATGTATGTCATCTGCCACCTAAGCCTTCCGCAATATAGTCATGTTTGCACCTAAAATGAACCATCACAATGTCCTACAGTGTTTCTTACCCTTCTATCTCTCTTTTGTCTTGAATTTCTCTATGCTTTTTTAATTACTTTCCATATCAAAAATTTCAATGAAATTTACCTGTTTCTAATTTAACATAAAATTTAGTCATGCCACCTTATAAGCTATGAGACATAATTTGTGTGCCATGGAATCTACACATTTGAAGTATATGATGCAATATGTTCTATATTGACAGTTATATGATCGTCACCACTATCTAGAACAGATTCATTACATAAAAAGAGAACTTCAAGCCCTTTCATTTGTATCCCACTGCCTATTAGGATATTAAGCAATAGAAGTTTCCATCATTAATCTTAATCAGCTGTGAAATATATATATATATATATATATATATATATATATATATATATATATATATATATATATCATGTAAGATGTGCCTAAAGCTGCCATAATACCATGGTGGTTATGTGACAAGAAAACCCTATCTGGTTAGATTTGAAGTCAGTCCAAAAGACTGATTTCAACTCTGGTACTAGAAACCCATTTAAAAAAAAAAACAAACCCATGGCTATCAATGGAGTAGGCCCTGGGGAGACTTTACTACCACTGTTTAAATAAATCAGGGTGGTCTCACACTGCCTTCTAAACATGTCTGCCTATACATGTCAGCATTAACCAGAGAGGCATCTCTTTAAAACAAACAGCAGCACAGCAAACGCAGAAAGACTTGACCGTGTAATGTGCTAAAAGAAGCAGGAGTGCTGTTTGAGGACTCAGCCCTAAACCAGACATTTATACCACCCCCTCTGTAGCTCAGGGCTTATCACAGATGAAGGGGTGAAAAGACTGTAAGAGTCAGAAAATATTGAAAGATGAGATCTATTATGTTATATTTATCACATATACAAGATTTCAGTGGACTTCTTCACAGTAAGCCAGCAGGGACATCATGTGATCAACAGGAGAGCGGGAGCTATATCTGTTTTACTCATTGTTGCGCCTCCCAGAGCCATCTGGTACAATTTTATGAATACTTATGCCATATCCAAAGCAAATACATTAGTTAGTTTTCAATGCTGTAACGAAATGTCTGAAGCAATTATGAAGAAGAAAAAAAAAGCTTTACTTTGGTTTGCATTTCCAATTGATGGTAGAATGGCCCAGTCCCTTGTACCTAAAATATAAGCCCTCATCTCCTCAGATATGCAGCAAGGAAAGATAGGAAGGTATTGCTTTTTTTACTTAGACCCATTTTTGTTGAAAAAAATTCAAACCTAGTTTGGTTTTATAGCCAACATCAATTTATAAGAGAGTAACTTGGAAAAGCATTTCAGCTGTATCTTTTTTTTTTTTTTAACTTGAGTATTTCTTATTTACATTTTGAGTGTTATTCCCTTTCCCGGTTTTCGGGCATCCCCCTAATCCCTCCCTCTCTCCTCCTTTATGGGTGTTCCCCTCCCCATCCTCCGCCCATTGCCGCCCTCCCCCGAACAATCTAGTTCACTGGGGGGTGGGGGTTCAGTCTTAGCAGGACCCAGGGCTTCCCCTTCCACTGGTGCTCTTACTAGGATATTCATTGCTACCTATGAGGTCAGAGTCCAGGGTCAGTCCATGTATAGTCTTTAGGTAGTGGCTTAGTCTCTGGAAGCTCTGGTTGCTTGGCATTGTTGTACATATGGGGTCTCGAGCCCCTTCAAGCTCTTCCAGTTCTTTCTCTGATTCCTTCAACGGGGCTCCTATTCTCAGTTCAGTGGTTTGCTGCTGGCATTCGCCTCTGTATTTGCTGTATTCTGGCTGTGTCTCTCAGGAGCGATCTACATCCGGCTCCTGTCGGTCTGCACTTCTTTGCTTCATCCATCCTGTCTAATTGGGTGGCTGTATATGTATGGGCCACATGTGGGGCAGGCTCTGAATGGGTGTTCCTTCTCTCTGTTTTAATCTTTGCCTCTCTCTTCCCTGCCAAGGGTATTCTTGTTCCCCTTTTAAAGAAGGAGTGAAGCATTCACATTTTGATCATCCGTCTTGAGTTTCATTTGTTCTAGGGATCTAGGGTAATTCAAGCATTTGGGCTAATAGCCACTTATCAATGAGTGCATACCATGTGTGTTTTTCTGTGATTGGGTTACCTCACTCAGGATGATATTTTCCAGTTCCAACCATTTGCCTACAAATTTCATAAAGTCATTGTTTTTGATTCAGCTGTATCTTTTAATCTATAGAACACCCTGAGGGGCACTGTAATCAGGAAAGCAATCACGGAGGTATTGGGAGCTTGCTGTTACATTCAGGGCACACACACTATGATTTAAAACCTGGACTAGACTTCTACAAACTCTACCTCTACCTGGTAGGACCACCCAAGGGCAAAGCCTTTGGTACTTGGACTTTGGGAGACCTTGGTTGAGAGCATAATAGACTGAGGATCCTGACCGTGGGCTGAGAAAAGAACATGAGTTTAAGAGAATGTTATGTATCTGATGAACGAACTGTGTCTCCAAGCCAGCCTGGGTGGAAATCCCCTCCTCTTTAAATTTCTCAGAAGAAAAGAAAAAGAAAAACAAAACCAAAAACCAAAACAACGATAAATAAAACAAAAACAAAAGCAAGCAAACAAACAAAACACACCCCATCCTGTCCATGTATAACTCCCATATGAGCAGGACACAGTCTGAGTCCAATGAGTATGGCATGTGAACGAGCCACATACTCCAAGGGCCCTGAATTTCTTCTTTCTAAGCCTCCTTGGTTATTGGCAAAATACGAAAGAAGGATTCATGAGAACCCAGAGCAAGTCTCTGGGACAGACCTGGGTTCAAAACCCCTGCTGCTCCCCTTGACCTTGTTGTGTCTCTGTGACCATCCCTTCCTGACTGTGCACTGACTCCCATGTCCTACTGGCCTCTTAGAGGTGCAGTATGATGAAGCCCTAAGCATGATGATGAAGCTTAATATATCAGCCCATTTTCATCCTGTTATTTGGAGAGCTGTCATGATTGCAGTACCTGTGAGGGTGTTTGGGCTACAGATCGAAAGATACTTGTGAAATGCTTTCCCAAGCTATTCAATTATAGATGGAGATTGATTAGTAAACTAGACTGGAGTTGAAATTTTTCTCAATAAAAAACAGGTCTCCCCAATCACAGAAAAACACACATGGTATGCATTCATTGATAAATGGATATTAGCCCAAATGCTCGAATTACCCAAGATGCACAGAACACATGAAACTCAAGAAAGATGACCAAAATGTGAATGCTTTACTCCTTCTTTAAAAGGGGAACAAGAATACCCTTGGGAGGGAATAGGGAGGCAAAGTTTAGAACAGAGACTGAAGAAATGCCCATTCAGAGCCTGCCCCACATGTGGCCCATACATATACAGCCACCAAACTAGATAAGATGGATGAAGCAAAGAAGTGCAGGCTGACAGAAACCGGATGTAGATCTCTCCTGAGAGACACAGCCAGAATATGGCAAATACATAGGCGAATGCCAGCAGCTAACCACAGCACTGAGAATAGGACCCCCATTGAAGGATTCAGAGAAGGGACTGAAAGAGCTTGAAGGGGCTCAAGACCCCATATGAACATCAATGCCAACCAACCAGAGCTTCCAGGGACTAAGCCACTACCCAAAGACTATACATGGACTGACCCCGGGCTCCAACTGCATAGGTAGCAGTGAATAGCCTAGTAAGAGCACCAGTGGAAGGGGAAGCCCTTACTCCTGCCTAGACTGAACCTTCAGTGAACGTGATTATTGGTGGGAGGGCGGTAGGGGGGAGGATGGGGAGGGGAACACCCATAAAGGAGGGGAGGGGGAGGGGTTGGGGGATGTTGGCCTGGAAACTGGGAAAGGGAATAACAATTGAAATGTAAATAAGAAATACCCAAGTTAATAAAGATGGAGGAAAAAAATTAAAAGTAAAAAAAAAGTTACCAGCTTGAACCCCCCCCCCTTCTATAAGCAAAACATGGGAAGGAAGAGGTCAGAATCAGAACACAAGAAAAAGGAAGGACTCTGAAGAGTGGCATGACATCCTGTGAAGGGAGAACCTACACTAAACCTGGCAATGAAGGACTGCAGCCCAGAAAGCACTGTGGAGGTGAAGCAGCAGGAGGGCAGGCGTGTAGCCAGCCTGAGCTACAGAATGAACTCAAGGCCAACCTGGAAAACTGGGAAATGTACACGAGTTGGAAACGTTCAATTTCTTTTTCAAAAGGGCAACCAAGAAGAGGACTGATTGGATAAAGACACTTGGTGACTGATTGGATAAAGACACTTGGTGACTGATTGGATAAAGACACTTGCCAGCAAGCAGGATGGGCTGGAACCCACATGGTGGAAGGGGTTAACCAACTTCTACAAATTTTTCTCTGACCTCCGCAAGCACATTATGGCTTGCATTGTCCCCATCAATAAATGAATGGATGAATGAATGAATGAATGAAATTATAACCCAGCATGTACAAGGCCTTGGTTTCTATTATCAGCATGGAAATAAATAATTAGGCCACCTACACCATATGACAGCAATTCTCATGTATGCACCTCCTTCGCAGGTTTCTATAATATCACTACCATCACTGCCTAACCCTTGCTCATTACTAACTCCATAACTCACGGTTGGTCTCGTAGTTGTGCATTTCCAGCACAGTGACAGTGTTCTAATGCTGCTGACCCTTAGAAGACTCTTCAAAACCTCAGACCAGGCAGGAAGTCTTAGCTCCCCTTGTGCCTGGAAATTATGTGTTGCTTTTGCCCACCCACGTGCAGATTTCATTGGACTGGAGTCCAACTGACTATCGGAATCTGGTCCCTTTTCTTATTACAAGTAGACAAACTATATCACCTGTGGCATGAGTACAGCCCCTTATCACACATAGACAGATTATATCACATGTAGTCTCGATCCAGAGCAGTACTGTGATGTCTGCGCACCATGTGGATAATTCAGTAGAACAGACCACAACGTAATTGCCTCAGATATGTAACTTGTTCTGCATGAGAACACTTGGCACCCACTCCTCTAGCAATCCCGGGAAGGGCAGCACTTGATTATTGATATTGTTCTGAGAAGCCAAACCTTTTAGGCTCCATTTTAGAGAACCTGGTTTAAGTTTGAACAGGCTGGTACCTAACATTAGTTTTCAAGTTGCCCCCCAACAAAACCTGAACCTAGCTCATCTCTAGGCTAATCCCCAGGTTCTTCCTCCAACAAACCTGCTTTCCCAGGTTACAAGTCCACACCCTGCTTAACAACCACCAATGCAGAGGGCAGCAGAAATCAAGTTTATGATACGACTCCCAGCACCAGCCAATTATGTTAAAGACTACGGCAGCTTTCCAATCAGATGTTGGCACCCTTACCCCCATTTGCTGCTTACTATAAAGCCTTGCCTGGTAGATATCCTGGGCCATCTACTGCCATCCTGCCTGACATGACAGCAGTCATGGGAGAGGCCTGAGCTAGCCTGAATAGAATAAAGACCCTGCTGTGAGTTGCATCGGATGGGGCTCCTGTCTGCCTTTGGGAGAATCACTACACTTCCCTGGCACTACAGTTCTAAAAATCAAACATGATTTTTGTCTGCTTGAGGCTTTGTGCCCAAGGATGGCCAGCTCCCAATTTCCCTCATGTCTTAACCTCTGGTCGCCACCATCTGTATACTTTTTAAAATATAAACTATGTTATTAAAAAATACCTTGCAAATAAGAAAATCACGACTGAAATTAAGCAGAAACAAAAGTCTATGCGTCCTGATTAAATGTCCCCCAGTTTGAACAGCCATCCTGAAGCCATGGGGCTTCCCATTGGATGTTGGACTCTCACTCTCAGGTATGTTTTTATGCACTTATCCACAGCCAAACCCCAAAACACTCACAACAGAGTTAGAACTACACAGAGAGTGAGCGTTCGCTCATCTGTCCTAACTTGTGTCCATCCTCAGTGTCCAGTCCTTCCTCTTACCCCAGTGTTATGCTGTCCTTGTTCTCTTTCCTTCATGTTATATTTACCCACATGTACATTTATATATGCATAATATAAATGCTTATATATTATGAGATAAGCTTTTTTTATATGAAAGAATGTGAGGGAGTTTTTTTTAATTTCTGAATTTATGTAGCCCTGCTTAATAATATATATTTTAAGTCCATCCATTTTCCTGAAAATTCCGTGATTATATTTTTCTTTGGGGATGAATGGCATTGCATTTTGTATACATACAATTTTCACTCTATGCTTATCGGTTGATGGGACAACCACAATGATGCTAAACCTTTGCTATAGTGAGGAAAGCAGCAATAAAGTAAATACTTTTATGGTAGGATATGGAGTTCTCTGGGTATATTTCTCAGACGAAATAACAAGATCATATATAGAAATTTTCAAAAGTGTTCAATATCTTGGACATCGGAGACATAAAAATTACAACGACTCTCAGTTACCACTTTACTCCCATTCAGAAAGGCACCAAGAGGTCTGAGGACAGAAGTTGGACACGTGAATAAAAAGAGAAAGAACCGTTGTTTGCGGTTACTGGGAGGACGCCAATTAATACAGCCATTAAATGTATTACAGCCATTAATGGAAATTGCTAATCTGGAGTTTCCTTTAAAAAATAAAAATGGCTGTCCTTTGCTTTTCGGCGCCGAGATTTCACACAAGATCGAGAGGCTTCAGCATTTCTCTTTCTGCACCTTGCTTATCTTCCTTAGGATAACGTTCTTCCATCCCGACCATAGTGTTACGAAAGAAGAGAGGAGAAATGGCCATGATATCTTCCCTTGGAGGTCTCTAAGCTTGCCAGCAGAGCCTAATGTGGGGAAATTAAAAATAGCCTCCACGGGAATATCAGTTCCTGGAGATTTTGTAAAGAAGCATTCGATCCACTTAATAAATACCAGCTGAGTGTGTGCGGCTGCGGCAGCCGCATCGCAGAGCTGAAAACACAATGGAACTTCACGGCTTGGCAATTCACTTTCACGTGACTGTTGGTCCATCGTGGTTGACTCCGGAGGGCTATGGAGGACTCCTGGAGTGAATGAGGAAGACAATTAAATTCAAGTGAAATTCTTTTGAGAAAAGAGCATAGTGTGCTGTGGGTGGAGAACGGAGAGCACAACATTTGGGGTAGGGGGAGGCCACGCTCTACAGGAGCTCGGTCACGGACAGCGTGGGCCTCACTGACAGCTGGAGCCTCATACGGTCATTTGTATAGACAGAGAAAGGAGGCCAGAGTCACATTTTCACTCTTAGGCTTCATCCTGTCAGCATTTGGGAAGTTTTGAAGGTTTCAGAAAGAAAGCAATATAAGTTGATTGAATCACCAGGTGCAGAAAGAAGACATTCCTAAGAGATACTATCTAGATTGATGGATGGACATATCGAATGATCTAGACAGCAGTTTTCCACCCCTTAGTCGATCCTTCAATGTCTGTTTTGAAGTCTGAGGAAAAACAACACTACATTTATTTCAATCCCAAGACTCCTCGTTTTGGACTTTGAGAAAGTGGAAGAAAATAGTTACGGGAGAAATAAAATGCCAGAGGGGAGGAAGAGGTCAAAGAAAACGGTTCCAAGATGGCACATGCTGAAGTGGCTCACAAATGTACAAGTAAAAGTTAAGACCTTGGAAACAGGATTCCTCACTTGCCCCCTCGGTCCTCTCAAACTTTCTCCCTAAGGCCAAAGGCCGGATCCAGTGGCCTGCACTGCCACCTGCAGGCGACGATTGGAAGTAGGATTGGAACAAGCTGTGGTTTATCTGCAGCCCATCAGCGTATCTTCACCGGCCTCAAGCTGTGTCGCCATCTCTTGCCTTCGTGTGGACACTTCAGCTTAGTCTTTAAGTTGCTATTTTGCAGGAACCTTAAAAGATACCCTACCACTCACATTTTTACATGTCAAGAAATCAGCTTGAGTCTTGGCTTTGATTTTTGGGTGACAGTTCCATCCCTCCCTCCCCTTTGTGATGCATGCATGACATTCCACCTCACAAGTGTTGGTACCTTAGACTTGACCATATTTATTTTTCACATATCGTAGGTGTGGCCTGATGCTATAGAGGCAGCCTTTCCTAATGAAAAGAGAAAACATCAACTCTTTCCTTGGATCTATACCGCCATCCCGGTCCCCCAGCCTATCCCTGTCTCCATGGAATTTTAGCTCCCTATTAGTTTCCAGCAATTGGATTTGGGGGAAGCTCTTCCTTGTCTTACTGAGCCTTGCTTTCTTTGTCTGGGATATCACTTATAATAGTATGTCAAGTCCTTGGGCAGATCTTACCTGTCCCATAGAAGGACTAAGTGGTAACTAGTCTATCCAAATAAACTCTCACGAAAAGACAACTGCTTCTGCTGCCTCTGGGGAAGAAGCTCCCAAAACAAAACAATATTCTCAGAACAAAATATTGAATCCAAAGTGTGTGTGCGTGTGTGTGTGTGTGTGTGTGTGTGTGTGTGTGTGTATGCGCGCGCACGCAACTTAATCCCTGGAATGTATGCACCTGCTGGGAACTAAAGGTAGGACAGAATCCATGGGGCGCTGGTTTTAAATGTACCTATTTACGTCTGTTTAAGGTCTTATGTTGAACCCAGCTACCTTTGCCCACTGTAATTTAAAACCTCCTGTCATCCAGCTACGCTGTTTTCTCTGTGTCCTTCAAACCACCCAGCACAATTTCTGCCTCATCCGGACATACCTGGTGTGCAGGGCTCAGCCTTTGAAGTACAACTGCTTGCTGGGTATTTAAGGTGGCTGGACAAGAACGAAGTAGATAACAGGTAACGTGGGAGCTGCCTACGGGATGCTGCGCGCGCAGTTCTCCTTAGCAATCACGGGATAAGATGAAGCTGGTGGTAAAGGGCAGCTTCTCTAAAGGCTACAGCAGGGCACCGGCAGCCTTGAAGCCTGGGTTAGCTCAGCGGGAGGCCGTCTCTAAGGAGAAGCTGAGGAGGCTCAGCCTGGAAGAAACGCAGAAAAGGCTTTTGTCTGCTGAGTGGCCACCACTTGAAAATCAATCTCAATCTTCTCTCTCTCTCTCTCTCTCTCTCTCTCTCTCTCTCTCTCTCTCTCTCTGTCAAGTGCTATGAAGTTCAAGTTCTAAGCACAGGCCTTAAAGAAGGAAATGTAGCCAGCAAAAAGGAGTACAACCGCGCATAACCCTGATGTCTGCCACAGTAAAATAGTCACAGCACATAGAAACATATAAGCATACCATATCCATATGTGTGTATGTATATATGTATGTGAATATGTATGTGTATGTATATAGGTATGTATATGTATATATACCCATACCTCAAAATCATGAATTAATTCCTCGACACATATCATTTTCCTCTTTTGAGTTTCTTTTTTTTTTTTTTTTTTTTTTTTTTTTTTTCCGGAGCTGGGGACCGAACCTAGTGCCTTGCGCTTCCTAGGTAAGCGCTTTACCACTCAGCTAAATCCCCAACCCCTCTCTTTTGAGTTTCTATTCCTGTGGTGTGTCTGTGTGTGCAGTGCCAGCACATGTGTTTGGAAGGCAGCATATGCATAGGAAGGCCAGAGGCTGACGGTTTCAGGGAACTTTGCCTGTCACTCTCTTTTTTTTCCTCTCTCTTTTTTTTTTCTCTCTTTCGGAGCTGGGGACCGAACCCAGGGCTTTGCGCTAGCTAGGCAAGCGCTCTACCACTGAGCTAAATCCCCAACCCCTTGCCTGTCGCTCTCTACCCTGAGTTTTGTGACAGGGTCTCTCAATAAATTCAGAGCTCACGAGTTCAGCCAGACTGCATGGCCAGTGAGCTCAGGGGCTCATCCCATCTCCACATTCCCTGTACAGGAACGACAGACATGCGCCGCCTACAGTACCCAGCTTTGCACGTGGGTGCTGGGGTTCAAATTCAGGTATATGTCTGCATAGCATGAACTTTACACACTGAGTTGTCTCCTCGGCCCCCTGCCTGAAAACAGTCTTTGTTGTTGTTTTAAATCTGAGATTTTGCTAGTAGAAAATTGGCTAGAGAAAAAAATCCCTATGTACCACCAATACATAAACATGATTCAATATGACTATACCTTATGTAATTGTTACTATAAACAAGTTAATAAATGTGTCCCTCACTGTGCATAGCTACCATGTGGCTTGTACAATACAATCTGTGTGCTTCAGATGTGCTCTTTCTTAGTAAGTTCCACACAAACAGGGAGGAACTATCAGATCTCTAGAACTTCATATCGTTCTACTAAAAATCTGGGCCCAAAGCATCAGCCCCCGATACTCACCACTTTCGCCTCTGTCTATGTATTCAGTGTGTGTGTGTGTGTGTGTGTGTGTGTGTGTGTGTGTGTGTCACATCTATTCACACATGTGTAGAGAGACATCTTGAAGGAGTTGTAAAACCAGACAGCGTGTTCATCTGCACTCGAGCTGTGTAGCACCCCCAATGTTAGTCGTAAGATATTTGAGTCCATTTGCTAAAGGCTAATTTACCTCTTTATTCTCTCTATGGAAAGAACTGTAAAACTGGTAAAACTATAATTATATTGGAGGTAACTAAAGAACATGTTGTGGAAAAAAATAGGTAGCTAAAAGTACGTGGATGAACAGTAGGCAGGCGGTTAGTAAACATATGCCATTTTCTCGGATTTGGGGGAAGTTTGAGATATTTGTCAAGTGATTTAAATGTGTGTATCCTGTTGTGATTTCATTTTACATTACATATTACAAAAATATTCATAAATATTTTGAAATTGATTTGTGTTTATGCTTGAATTTTAGGAAATCTCTTACATTTTATATATTCATTTTTGTTATTTTAAAGTTATATGCTTCTGTTTGGCTATGTGTACATGAGTGCAAAAGCCCTTTGAGGCCAAAGTTATTGAATTTCTCTGAAGCTGGAGTTCCAGGTCTGAATCACTTCATCTAAGTTCTGGGAACCAAACCCAGGTCTTCTGCAAGCACCACAGATGCTCTTAAACACTGAGGCATATGTCTAGCCACCTGGAGATCTTTTTGCTTGGATATTTTTCTTCAAAATGTGAATCAAGACAGTAGATACAAATATGATCCTGAAAGGATGTTCAGGAGTGTATGTGAGCATACAGGGAGTTATTCAGCCTCTGTGAACTAATGTGGAAATGTATGAGCATAAAACAAAAGATTAGGCAAATGACTTTTTAATAAAAGTGACACTTTATTAAAACCTTTGTGTGGTAAAAGATGGCTTCAAGAACGTCAATAGAAATAATAGAGTTTGCAGCCCAGACAGCAGAGTGCAAACTCAACCAAGGATCTTGAGAGTGATGCACTGGGAACACAGGAAGCATTGAGCACAGTGAAGTCCCACAGTCTGTGATGGTGTGGCATCCTCTCAAGGCTGCATTTTGCCCAGAGAGTGCACTTGACCTAGTACAGCATTCACCAGATTGACACCAATGTCAGATAACAAAGTAGAACTGGAACGCAGAAAGAACCCATTTGCAGGAAACTTATAAACAACTTAGGTGTTAAAAGGTTGTCCTGGAAGTTAAGCAACTGTTTAGGGTCACATAATAACATAGAAACAGTTCATAAATAAAGCTATATAATACAGATGCAAGTGGAGCCTCAAGTGTTTATAGAAGGAACAAAAGACAGTATGAGTGGCTAAGTGTCCACCTGAAGAAACTTTTAAATAAAGTACTAGACATGAGTCAGTGAAATGGCTCACTAGGAAAATGTGCTTGCTGCAAAGTCTGATGACTTGAGTTCAACCCTGAGAACTCATGTTAGAAGAAGAGAATACCCACAAACTCTCTCTACATGTCACTTGGTTTTGTGAAACACACACGCACGCACGCACGCACGCACGCGCACACACACACACACACACACACACACACACCACAATTAATAAACGTAATTTTAGAATATATAAAAAGAAAACTATTCCCAAAATAAAAGCCCGTAGAATGATAAAGGACAGAAGCACAAGCTAATTTTGGAGAACACACATTCAAAGGAAAAAAAATCAAACAAGTAATTATAAACCTGAAAATAATCAAAGATGGCTGATTACTTTGCTTTGATTAATAAATTAAAATTCTGATTCTATTAAGCAGGACAGTGTATGAAGAAACTGTCCCCCACACCCGAGGATCCCGGCCCGCAGCAGCTCTCTGCTCCCAGACCCGGTGAGAGAGAGACCCAACCGCCTGGTCAGGTGGGCACTCCTGAGGCTGCAGAGCGGAAGAGACCACCAACACTGCTCACCCCTGCCCACATCCCTGGCCCAAGAGGAAACTGTATAAGGCCTCTGGGCTCCCGTGGGGGAGGGCCCAGGAGCAGCAGGACACCTGCCAGAGACACCTCCTGACCCTGAAGGAAACAGACCGGATAAACAGTTCTCTGCACCCAAATCCCTTGGGAGGGAGAGCTAAACCTTCAGAGAGGCAGACAAGCCTGGGAAACCAGAAGAGACTGCTCCCTACACACACATCTCGGACTCCAGAGGAAAAAGCCAAAGACCATCTGGAACCCTGGTGCACTGAAACTCCCGGAAGGGGTGGCACAGGTCTTCCTGGTTGCTGCCGCTGCAGAGAGCCCCTGGGCAGCACCCCACGAGCGAACCTCAGCCTCGGGACCACAGGTAAGACCAAATTTTCTGCTGCAAGAAAGCTGCCTGGTGAACTCAAGACACAGGCCCACAGGAACAGCTGAAGACCTGTAGAGAGGAAAAACTACACGCCCGAAAGCAGAACACTCTGTCCCCATAACTGACTGAAAGAGAGGAAAACAGGTCTACAGCACTCCTGACACACAGGCTTATAGGACAGTCTAGCCACTGTCAGAAATAGCAGAACAAAGTAACACTAGAGATAATCTGATGGCGAGAGGCAAGCGCAGGAACCCAAGCAACAGAAACCAAGACTACATGCCATCATCGGAGCCCAATTCTCCCACCAAAACAAACATGGAATATCCAAACACACCAGAAAAGCAAGATCTAGTTTCAAAATCATATTTGATCATGATGCTGGAGGACTTCAAGAAAGACATGAACACACTTAGGGAAGCACAGGAAAACATTAATAAACAAGTAAAAGCCTACAGAGAGGAATCGCAAAAATCCCTGAAAGAATTCCAGGAAAACACAATCAAACAGTTGAAGGAATTAAAAATGGAAATAGAAGCAATCAAGAAAGAACACATGGAAACAACCCTGGATATAGAAAACCAAAAGAAGAGACAAGGAGCTGTAGATACAAGCTTCACCAACAGAATACAAGAGATGGAAGAGAGAATCTCAGGAGCAGAAGATTCCATAGAAATCATTGACTCAACTGTCAAAGATAATGTAAAGCGGAAAAAGCTACTGGTCCAAAACATACAGGAAATCTAGGACTCAATGAGAAGATCAAACCTAAGGATAATAGGTATAGAAGAGAGTGAAGACTACCAGCTCAAAGGACCAGTAAATATCTTCAACAAAATCATAGAAGAAAACTTCCCTAACCTAAAAAAAGAGATACCCATAGACATACAAGAAGCCTACAGAACTCCAAACAGATTGGACCAGAAAAGAAACACCTCCCGTCACATAATTGTCAAAACACCAAACGCACAAAATAAAGAAAGAATATTAAAAGCAGTAAGGGAAAAAGGTCAAGTAACATATAAAGGGAGACCTATCAGAATCACACCAGACTTCTCGCCAGAAACTATGAAGGCCAGAAGATCCTGGACTGATGTTATACAGACCCTAAGAGAACACAAATGCCAGCCCAGGTTACTGTATCCAGCAAAACTCTCAATTAACATTGATGGAGAAAACAAGATATTCCATGACAAAACCAAATTTACACAATATCTTTCTACAAATCCAGCACTACAAAGGATAATAAATGGTAAAGCCCAACATAAGGAGGCAAGCTATACCCTAGAAGAAGCAAGAAACTAATCGTCTTGGCAACAAAACAAAGAGAATGAAAGCACACAAACATAAACTCACATCCAAATATGAATATAAAGGGAAACAATAATCACTATTCCTTAATATCTCTCAATATCAATGGCCTCAACTCCCCAATAAAAAGACATAGATTAACAAACTGGATACGCAATGAGGACCCTGCATTCTGCTGCCTACAGGAAACACACCTCAGAGACAAAGACAGACACTACCTCAGAGTGAAAGGCTGGAAAACAACTTTCCAAGCAAATGGTCAGAAGAAGCAAGCTGGAGTAGCCATTCTAATATCAAATAAAATCAATTTCCAACTAAAAGTCATCAAAAAAGATAAGGAAGGACATTTCATATTCATCAAAGGAAAAATCAACCAAGATGAACTCTCAATCCTAAATATCTATGCCCCAAATACAAGGGCACCTACATACGTAAAAGAAACCTTACTAAAGCTCAAAACACACATTGCACCTCACACAATAATAGTGGGAGATTTCAACACCCCACTCTCATCAATGGACAGATCATGGAAACAGAAATTAAACAGTGATGTAGACAGACTAAGAGAAGTCATGAGCCAAATGGACTTAACGGATATTTATAGAACATTCTATCCTAAAGCAAAAGGATATACCTTCTTCTCAGCTCCTCATGGTACTTTCTCCAAAATTGACCATATAATTGGTCAAAAAACGGGCCTCAACAGGTACAGAAAGATAGAAATGATCCCATGCGTGCTATCGGACCACCACGGCCTAAAACTGGTCTTCAATAACAATAAGGGAAGAATGCCCACATATACGTGGAAATTGAACAATGCTCTACTCAATGATAACCTGGTCAAGGAAGAAATAAAGAAAGAAATTAAAAACTTTTTAGAATTTAATGAAAATGAAGATAAAACATACTCAAACTAATGGGACACAATGAAAGCTGTGCTAAGAGGAAAACTCATAGCGCTGAGTGCCTGCAGAAAGAAACAGGAAAGAGCATATGTCAGCAGCTTGACAGCACACCTAAAAGCTCTAGAACAAAAAGAAGCAAATACACCCAGGAGGAGGAGAAGGCAGGAAATAATCAAACTCAGAGCTGAAATCAACCAAGTAGAAACAAAAAGGACCATAGAAAGAATCAAGAGAAACAAAAGTTGGTTCTTTGAGAAAATCAACAGGATAGATAAACCCTTAGCCAGACTAACGAGAGGACACAGAGAGTGTGTCCAAATTAACAAAATCAGAAATGAAAAGGGAGACATAACTACAGATTCGGAGGAAATTCAAAAAATCATCAGATCTTACTATAAAAACCTATATTCAACAAAATTTGAAAATCTTCAGGAAATGGACAATTTCCTAGACAGATACCAGGTATCGAGGTTAAATCAGGAACAGATAAACCAGTTAAACAACCCCATAACTCCTAAGGAAATAGAAGCAGTCATTAAAGGTCTCCCAACCAAAAAGAGCCCAGGTCCAGACGGGTTTAGTGCAGAATTCTATCAAACCTTCATAGAAGACCTCATACCAATATTATCCAAACTATTCCACAAAACTGAAACAGATGGAGCCCTACCGAATTCCTTCTACGAAGCCACAATTACTCTTATACCTAAACCACACAAAGACACAACAAAGAAAGAGAACTTCAGACCAATTTCCCTTATGAATATCGACGCAAAAATACTCAATAAAATTCTGGCAAACCGAATTCAAGAGCACATCAAAACAATCATCCACCATGATCAAGTAGGCTTCATCCCAGGCATGCAGGGATGGTTTAATATACGGAAAACCATCAACGTGATCCATCATATAAACAAACTGAAAGAACAGAACCACATGATCATTTCATTAGATGCTGAGAAAGCATTTGACAAAATTCAACACCCCTTCATGATAAAAGTCCTGGAAAGAATAGGAATTCAAGGCCCATACCTAAACATAGTAAAAGCCATATACAGCAAACCAGTTGTTAACATTAAACTAAATGGAGAGAAACTTGAAGCAATCCCACTAAAATCAGGTACTAGACAAGGCTGCCCACTCTCTCCCTACTTATTCAATATAGTTCTTGAAGTTCTAGCCAGAGCAATCAGACAACAAAAGGAGATCAAAGGGATACAGATCGGAAAAGAAGAGGTCAAAATATCACTATTTGCAGATGACATGATAGTATATTTAAGTGATCCCAAAAGTTCCACCAGAGAACTACTAAAGCTGATAAACAACTTCAGCAAAGTGGCTGGGTATAAAATTAACTCAAATAAATCAGTTGCCTTCCTCTATACAAAAGAGAAACAAGCCGAGAAAGAAATTAGGGAAACGACACCCTTCATAATAGACCCAAATAATATAAAGTACCTCGGTGTGACTTTAACCAAGCAAGTAAAAGATCTGTACAATAAGAACTTCAAGACACTGAGGAAAGAAATTGAAGAAGACCTCAGAAGATGGAAAGATCTCCCATGCTCATGGATTGGCAGGATTAATATAGTAAAAATGGCCATTTTACCAAAAGCAATCTACAGATTCAATGCAATCCCCATCAAAATACCAATCCAATTCTTCAAAGAGTTAGACAGAACAATTTGCAAATTCATCTGGAATAACAAAAAACCCAGGATAGCTAAAGCTATCCTCAACAATAAAAGGACTTCAGGGGGAATCACTATCCCTGAACTCAAGCAGTATTACAGAGCAATAGTGATAAAAACTGCATGGTATTGGTACAGAGACAGACAGATAGACCAAGGGAATAGAATTGAAGACCCAGAAATGAACCCACACACCTATGGTCACTTGATTTTTGACAAAGGAGCCAAAACCATCCAATGGAAAAAAGATAGCATTTTCAGCAAATGGTGCTGGTTCAACTGGAGGGCAACATGTAGAAGAATGCAGATCGATCCATGCTTATCACCCTGTACAAAGCTTAAGTCCAAGTGGATCAAGGACCTCCACATCAAACCAGACACACTCAAACTAATAGAAGAAAAACTAGGGAAGCATCTGGAACACATGGGCACTGGACAAAATTTCCTGAACAAAACACCAATGGCTTATGCTCTAAGATCAAGAATCGACAAATGGGATCTCATAAAACTGCAAAGCTTCTGTAAGGCAAAGGACACTGTGGTTAGGACAAAACGGCAACCAACAGATTGGGAAAAGATCTTTACCAATCCTACAACAGATAGAGGCCTTATATCCAAAATATACAAAGAACTCAAGAAGTTAGACCGCAGGGAAACAAATAACCCTATTAAAAAATGGGGTTCAGAGCTAAACAAAGAATTCACAGCTGAGGAATGCCGAATGGCTGGGAAACACCTAAAGAAATGTTCAGCATCTTTAGTCATAAGGGAAATGCAAATCAAAAGAACCCTGAGATTTCACCTCACACCAGTGCGATTGGCTAAGATCAAAAACTCAGGTGACAGCAGATGCTGGCGAGGATGTGGAGAAAGAGGAACACTCCTCCATTGTTGGTGGGATTGCAGACTGGTAAAACCATTCTGGAAATCAGTCTGGAGGTTCCTCAGAAAATTGGACATTGAACTGCCTGAGGATCCAGCTATACCTCTCTTGGGCATATACCCAAAAGATGCCTCAACATATAAAAGAGACACGTGCTCCACTATGTTCATCGCAGCCTTATTTATAATAGCCAGAAAATGGAAAGAACCCAGATGCCCTTCAACAGAGGAATGGATACAGAAAATGTGGTACATCTACACAATGGAATATTACTCAGCTATCAAAAACAACGAGTTTATGAAATTCGTAGGCAAATGGTTGGAACTGGAAAATATCATCCTGAGTGAGCTAACCCAATCACAGAAAGACATACATGGTATGCACTCATTGATAAGTGGCTATTAGCCCAAATGCTTGAATTACCCTAGATCCCTAGAACAAACGAAACTCAAGACGGATGATCAAAATGTGAATGCTTCACTCCTTCTTTAAATGAGGAAAAAGAATACCCTTGGCAGGGAAGGGAGAGGCAAAGATTAAAACAGAGACTGAAGGAACACCCATTCAGAGCCTGCCCCACATGTGGCCCATACATATACAGCCACCCAATTAGACAAGATGGATGAAGCAAAGAAGTGCAGACCGACAGGAGCCGGATGTAGATCGCTCCTGAGAGACACAGCCAGAATACAGCAAATATAGAGGCGAATGCCAGCAGCAAACCACTGAACTGAGAATAGGTCCCCTATTGAAGGAATCAGAGAAAGAACTGGAAGAGCTTGAAGGGGCTCGAGACCCCAAAAGTACAACAATGCCAAGCAACCAGAGCTTCCAGGGACTAAGCCACTACCTAAAGACTATACATGGACTGACCCTGGACTCTGACCCCATAGGTAGCAATGAATATCCTAGTAAGAGCACCAGTGGAAGGGGAAGCCCTGGGTCCTGCTAAGACTGAACCCCCAGTGAACTAGTCTATGGGGGGAGGGCGGCAATGGGGGGAGGGTTGGGAGGGGAACACCCATAAGGAGTGGGGAGGGGGATGTTTGCCCGGAAACCGGGAAAGGGAATAACACTCGAAATGTATATAAGAAATACTCAAGTTAATTAAAAAAAAAAAAAAAAGAAACTGTCCTAGTAACCAAAGACAGAGTTTAATTATAGATATAGTATAATTATTTTAAAGTTATAAACTATGAATTTATTTAAAACTGACACGATTCTCTAGAAATTAATTGCTATATTTATCTGATTTACTTATATATATGACTTGCCAAAAATGTGATTCTGTGAGTAAGAAAACTGATATTTAGCCATTTAAAATGTAAATAGTAAAAGTGTATCTCTTAAATTGACTTCTAGATGAGATGTTTTGGTCCCCAGTTTCAAAGCATGCGCTATCATTGTCTCATTTGTGTGTAGTATTTCAGGGGACCCACCATGAAAAGAAGAAAATCTCCCTAGCTCATTTTGTAAATACAGCAACACTAACATGCAAACAGAAATAGATGGGCACAAGGAAAAGTGTCCTGCGATCCTTTCCCAAATGTCTAAGGAGCAACCCATAAGCAGGAGCTGCAACTTTAGAAGTATCATCAGTGTGACCAGGACAGACACATAAGGGAACCTGTGGATAATTTAACAGGAAAAATAAAAGGAAATCCAGAACGCAATTCAACATTTAAATGAATTAAAGAGTAAAATCTAGACATGTAAGCACAGGTGGATGCAAACAGGTATTTGATCAAGCTGACAGCCAGTTCAGGTTACTTTCACATTTGTGTACACAGACAGAGAGACCCAAACAGACACACAGCACACACACACATACATACACACACACACACACACAACAACACACACACACACAAAACAACACACACAGAAAGTCACACACATGCACATAGACACATATAACACATACAAACACTCAGTCATACACTCACAGACATAAATAGACATGTGTCTAATATAAAAGACAGTAATATTACATAGAAACGTTACCTAACTCAATCTTGTAAAAAATATTTATGCTTAATAAAGAGATGTAGAGCTATTCTTTTTCAAGTTAGGTAGATAGATAGATAGATAGATAGATAGATAGATAGATATAAATATAGATATAGATATAGATATAGATCTCTGAGTCTAATGACAACCATCAAACACATTAGAAGTTGCTCTACTATCTATCTGTACACGAGACAGAGAAGCAAAGCCTTTACTAGTTAGTGTAAAAGAGAATAAACAAGTTCTTAGATTGGAAGATATGTATGCACGAATGTGTGTTGATATCTGAATTGATAAGTGAACTGGGAGAATTTTAAGGAAAACTCTACCAATATATTTGTTCAACTTGAAGCATTCATTTAGAATTTTATACTACAAAGAAAAGGAAAGACCACCACAAATAATTTTGAGTGGGAAGGCCAAGAACTTACATCATTAGACCCAGCCACTTGCCATTAAAGTAGAAAGAAGGCCACACGTGTTAGGTACAGAGTCAGCTCAGGGAAGACAAGGGCACAGTCTCAGGGGCTGTGGCTGTTGGATTTTGTAGAAGAAAAATGTGTGTAAAACATAGCAAAACTAGGGCTGGAGAGATGGCTCAGTGGTTAAGAACTCTGGCTGCTCTTTCAGAGGTCCTGAGTTCCATTCCGCAACTACCACATGAAGGCTCACAACTGTCTCTCATGGGATCTGATGCCCTCTTCCAGGATGCAGGTGTACATGCAGATAGAGGACTCCTATGCATAAAAATAAATAAATAAACCTTAAAAAAGCATAGCAGAGCCATGTGTCATAGAGTCCCCACAATCTCTAGGCTTACCACACTGTAACCTCATTTTTTTCACCTACGCCCCAGTTCCCGAATAAGAATTCCAAGGCTTAATTTTATTTACAACGCTTATGGCTTTAAGCTGTCACTGGTTCCCAGAGTGGCTCGTAACTCATAACCTCCTTAAACTATTCTGTGTCTCCCACATGGTTAGTTTCCTCTCTTCAGTTTCGTATGTCCGACCTCCTCTGAGTCCAGGTAGCAAATCTCTCCATCTGTCCCTTCTGACTGTCTCCCAGAGTTCCAATCTGTCTACTGAGACTCCCGCCTCCTACTTTGTGCCATTTGCTAATGAGTCATCACCTTCTTGTTGGCAGGTGATGCTTCTACACAGTAAATGAGAGGTTACCACACCTTGGCAGCCTCAGTTATTTTTTTTTCATGGCACTGAGGCTACTATGAAAATCTCTTAATGACATAGTTAGGATGCAACAAAAATGAGCTTGTTATAAGATGTAGAGAGAGTGAAGGAGTGCAATGAGAAAAAAGAAAAGAAAGGCAGAATGAGGGCCCCGCCCTTGCTGATGAGCAGACAGTATGGCGATGATGCTGTCTTAAATATCTAGGAATGGGTGGGAGGGCTTTGAGCATCCTCAGCACGGAGCAACAATGAACACTTAAGGGTAGATGACCTCTCTCCTCTAATAAGATCATACGGCGTGACTCTGAATCAAAACATCATCTCGTGCCCCTCTGATATACTCTTCATAGTGTGCAGACTTATCTGCTATCCATCCGAAATGAAAATGAAACAAAACCAGGATAACAAGAGTTAAAGGAAAGTATAAAGTTAAAGGAACCAGTCGCCACTGCTTTCTCAAGCAAGTCCCTTGCACTGCTCAAGTATTCAATTCCAAAAGTGGACTCACAGCCTCACGAAAAGTGTCACTGGGGGGAAAAAAGCATTCCCAATTAAGGTCATGTCGATAGTTCTAAAAAAGCAAAATAAAATAAAACCTGTTAAAATATTTCAAAACAAAACTACCATCCAAACATGTAGATGAAATTTTTGTGCCTGAAATCAGATTTGTTTGGTTAGACATTATTTTTCATCTCAGTGTTTTGTGTTCATGAGTAACATGTTTAAACATATATCAGGAAATGTGCTCACAATGATTCTATGCCATGTAGGCATCGTGATCAAAATTTCATTAGAGCTTGTTTTCACCTTTGCTTCTACATATACTATGCCAGTGAGAACTTAGTCAAAGTTGACCTAAATAACTACTGTGACTTAAATTATTGACTGGTCAGAAAGGCCTTTCACCCAGTTAGGAAGCCTGACAATCCATTTGTTCACTGTGGCAATGGTGCTGTACAAATGAACAGGTGAGCTTCTAAAGGAAGATGTTATATCTCTCCCAAAGGAGAATTCACATAACTGTAATCTAATAACAAAGAAAGAGTCCAGCATCAGAGTCCAAACCTGTTGTTCTCACACAGTAGAGCTGAGTGGGCAGAAGGCTCTATTACAGCAGGTTCAGCCTATGTTCTGACCCCTTTGGGGGGGTCACATATCAGCTATTTACATTCAAACTCATTAACAGTCGCAAAATTACAGTTGTGAAGTAGCAGTGAAATCATCTTCTGATCAGCACAGCATGAGGAACTGTCTTAAAGAATCTCAGCATTAAGAAGGTTGAATTGGGTTGGGGATTTAGCTCAGTGGTAGAGCGCTTGCCTAGCAAGCACAAGGCCCTGGGTTCGGTCCCCAGCTCCGAAAAAAAGAAAAGAAAAGAAAAAAAAGAAGAAGAAGGTTGAATCTTCAGACACCCAGACCCCAGAGAATCACGTCAAATGCTTAGCAAAATGAAAGGGAATACAAAGGCATTACTCTCAGTTTTCACGATGCAAACTATCCATGATTTTATTAATAAAATCTAGAATTGGGACCCAATTGGCCCTAATTTTTTTCATTTTCTTCATCGTTCTCTTCTCAAGTTATTTAAGTGGGACTTCAATTTCAAGTGATCTAAATTTTACAGAAAGCAGCTCCCTCCAAGAAAAGGTCTTTTAATAGTGTGGAAGATCAAATAACGCACCAAGAAGTCAAGTAGAACTGGGCGTGACAGTGTGGTCCTGAAATCCAAGCCTTTGGAGGTAGATGCAAGAGGACTAGAAATTTAGTGCTATCCTTGGCTACATAAGCAAGTTCAAGGCCAGCCTTGAGCCATGAGACCCTGTTTCCAAAGAAGCCAAGTGGTCACAGCATGTCAATCAGATGTCAAAATATTTGATGTATAGCCACTGGCAGGTGGGCTTTCCCAGAGCGTACACTTAGAGGGCAAATATATCCAAAACAAGAACAGATCTGTGGGGAAAATGCCCAGGAACTTGCCATTACTCAAACCCAGAGCTCAGCCTGAGGCTGAGTTTAATATTAATCTCGATGGAGGCATGTTTGCAGTTGGACAGAGAATAAGAGAAATGCACCAAGGATTGATTGAACATGTGGTTAAAAAGAAAATATTTTTTCAAGAACGATTTTTCTTCCCCAGTAAATGATTAGGAAAGCGGGGCAGAAAAGCTTCAAATGGATGTCAAACTCTTTATTCCAACCATTTGGGATTATCTGGATGATGAATATGTCCGTTTACAATGTATCATTTGAGATGAAGTTGAGAAGATGGAGTGGAGAAACGCAGTGAGTGGGCAGGATTGAGCTGTAATCTTTACAGTGGGGTTTGTCAAGCAAGAACAAGCTGCCAATGCATTCTTATTGACTGGATTTAATACACAGACTGAGTACAGTCCAATTATATGAGAAAATAAATGCTCTGGAAGGACACTCTATCTCTGTTTCCTGCCTATGGGTTATAGATTAGCACAATTTTCTCATCTGTTCACAAAATATGCGATGCTGTGAAAAATGGATCATGGTCACATTTGGGGACTTCTATTAAATTACAATTGCGCCAAATAGATGAGTGAACCACATCTAATCCCCGTGGCCACATTAGATGGCGGAAGCTGTAGATGTTAGCATGGCCTGCAGACTTCACAGATCGGGGCTTCAGTGTGGCTTTTGAAAGCTCATGCATTTTGAGCACTAAATGGAATCACCAAGATTAATTTAATTCATGATGGATTCCCTTTCAACCTCACTTCTAACTCTCCACAGCAGACTCTCATTTGAGCTGTTAAATCTCATCACCTTGGACAGGTCAGGAAATGGCCTGCTTTAGACAAAACCATACATTCAGTCTTGGTGAGCATCTAACAAGAATTAAAAATAAGTACAGTGGGAAACAATGCGTGTACACCTCTGTGCTGGCTTCTGGGCTGCATCTTTGTTAGTGTTCAGTGCCCATCTGAAAGATGTCAGCTCACACTGGTCTGATGAAGCACTTGACAGGTGACAGGCACATAGAATATCATCATCTTGCAATTACAAATGCAGAGAAGGAGGGAAATCTGCTACTTTACGTGATATTTTTTCCACCGTGGTTTTACAAATAGCCTATTTTCTGTCTACCTGAATGTTTGCCCTGGACTTACTATCTTTATTTATCTGCCATGCGTTTGCAGTCAAGTCCCTCACAGTTTTTTCAAACTCTAGATTTTAAATAGAGAGAGGCTAGATGTTTTCACAACCAAGTCTCAATGTGGTCATTTAGGTTTTTTTCATTCTTTCCAGATTAATCACAGGACTTTGCTTATGGGAAAGACATTGTTTGGTCCATCATCACCATCACCACCATCACCACCATCATCATCCATACCAAGTTCTCTGGCAATTAAAGGAGTTTTTGAAAAATATTTGCTGAAGTCTGCCTTTGGGGAAGTCCATCTTGTCAATGGACAAATAGGTTATACACGTATTTACTCTTTTGCTCCAGGCTAAGTCAGTCCAGTCCAGTCTTATCACAAACAGCACTGACTAGATATGTAACAGGCTGCATTATGCAGCAGAGAGGCTCTCATTAATATGTTTCAGGACCAGAGCTTATGACATGTGGCATTATTCAGTCATGGGCATTAAACTGTACATCTCATGGAATACAGTGTATGTACATCAAGGTTCAAAACTTTGCCACCTTAGATGTTAGATTGAGGGAACCTTTTTTAGTGTCAAACATTTCAAATTTTATAAGGCATTGTTTACTGGCTTTTGTTAGTTTCTGTGATAATTACATTTTTTCTAGATTTAAGTTTAAAAATGTTTTGAATAGGTTATATCTGACAAGGACATTTCAGAAGCCTTAGAGCATGCGCACGCGCACACACACACACACACACACACACACACACACACACACACACACACATACACACACACTTTCCTGGATCTCAAACATACAGGTTCAGAAAGGGAATTTACCGACTTCCTTCCAGTAATTAAATTAAATTAAAATTATAAGTAACGGGGGGATAGGAAAATAGGAGTTTTGCTTATAATACAGAAAACACAGAGCAAGATACAAGGAATAGTTCTCATTACAGCCACTATGGTGACCTGAACTATGTCTTTTCTCATAGTCCAAATTTCCTGTCAATTATTAGTAGTGAGCTGAAGTTACACAGTATTATTAAGTTTATCATAGTCTGGGTAAAACCCCATACAGAGCTTCTCCCGTCTTTCGCTCACGTCTTATAGGGTCGTAGAAGCAAACACCTAGGTGTTGCAGGCATCTCTATGACCAGGCCAATTTGTTGCCTCCTCCTCATCTGTTTCCCATGGTAGACATCCTAGACGCCTAATCCAAGAGATAAACGCAGGATCTCTGGGGTGTCTGAGGTGTCCTTCCTCCCACCTATATGCTATCTCCACAGACTCCCCCTTGAATTGTCCCCATGTTCCCCAGGCTGAGAGCATAGACTTTTAGGCTGGTTTAGCACATTTAAGATAGGAGAACCATTCTTTTGTCACAGCTCATCCTGTATTTAAATCTGGGAACTGCAAAATTTCAGTTGACAGAGTTCTCCATTTGTGAAAAAATACATTATTGTTAACCCAGATGACTCTCTGAAACACAGAACATTACAGGTGTGGGGTGATGTTTAAAAACAGTGGAGAACAATTTCAATGTATTTGCAATTTAGAAATTAGGCTAAATGTATGCCCATGCCCGTTATGTTAAGCATTCATTCTCTGCAAAGCCTTTGACAACTGTTCATTTGGATTTAAGAAGCAAATGACAGAAAAGGAATATACTGTAAAGACACAGCTGCCCAAATGTCTACATTCCTCTAACTGAAATTCATATGAGGGCAATTAGAGCCATGTTGCAAAGATCTCAGACATGCACCTCAGCACAGACAGTGGTACTTGCGTTGTGGCAGATCATTAGTTCTTGCAAAGTACAAGTGTTTGGGTTAAAGACATATGCGCTAATCCTTAACTGCCTTTTCTAACTCAGAAGTTTTGTTAGCAACCTATAAATTACACTAAGTTCATAATATATGTCTAACGAGTCAACACTAGAAGCATCCATTTATCCTTATAATCAGCATAAAGAAAAATAAATCCAAACAAAATACAGTGACCACTGTTGACAGGCATTTCTTGAATGCACCTTTTCTTTACCTTGCCTTTTCCTTTTCCTTACCCTACATCAGCCTAAATCACTTTGAGTTCTTACCTTCCCTCATTTCAGGAAAACCATGTTGATAAATAAAAATCCTTCCAAATTTTTCCTTGATCATATATATATATATATATATATATATATATATATATATATATATATGACACATAGATCTGTACACTCAGATTTTGTTTATAACTAGTTATCTCTATCTTTCTGTTTTTCTTTTCATACTCACTATCTTAAAAGAAGCCCTGTGACATTGTTAATTGTTTTATATGACTACACATGAGCTCATAGGATAGATACATTGTGGCTTATTAAGGTACAATACTCTCTCTGCACCCAAATCCCGTGGGAGGGAGAGCTAAACCTTCAGAGAGGCAGACAAGCCTGGGAAACCAGAAGAGACTGCTCCCTGCACACACATCTCGGATGCCAGAGGAAAAAGCCAAAGACCATCTGGAACCCTGGTGCACTGAAGCTCCCAGAAGGGGCGGCACAGGTCTTCCTGGTTGCTGCCGCTGCAGAGAGCCCCTGGGCAGCACCCCACGAGCGAACCTGAGCCTCGGGAACACAGGTAAGACCAAATTTTCTCCTGCAAGAAAGCTGCCTGGTGAGCTTGGGACACACGGAAGCAGAATTTCTCTAGGACCGGGCACGTTCTGTGTTTAGCGGAAGTCCCACACCCGCGGATCCCGACCCGCACCAGCTCTCTGCTCCCAGACCCGGTGAGAGAGAGACCCAACCGCCTGGTCAGGTGGGCACTCCTGAGGCTGCAGAGCGGAAGAGACCACCAACACTGCTCACCCCTGCCCACATCCCTGGCCCAAGAGGAAACTGTATAAGGCCTCTGGGCTCCCGTGGGGGAGGGCCCAGGAGCGGCAGGACCCCTGAGCCTGAGACACCGCCGGAACCTGAAAGAAACAGACCGGATAAACAGTTCTCTGCACCCAAATCCCGTGGGAGGGAGAGCTAAACCTTCAGAGAGGCAGACAAGCCTGGGAAACCAGAAGAGACTGCTCCCTGCACACACATCTCGGACGCCAGAGGAAAAAGCCAAAGACCATCTGGAACCCTGGTGCACTGAAGCTCCCGGAAGGGGCGGCACAGGTCTTCCTGATTGCTGCCGCTGCAGAGAGCCCGTGGGCAGCACCCCATGAGCGAACTTGAGCCTCAGGACCACAGGTAAGACCAACTTTTCTGCTGCAAGAAAGCTGCCTGGTGAACTCAAGACACAGGCCCACAGGAACAGCTGAAGACCTGTAGAGAGGAAAAACGACACGCCCGAAAGCAGAACACTCTGTCCCCATAACTGACTGAAAGAGAGGAAAACAGGTCTACAGCACTCCTGACACACAGGCTTATAGGACAGTCTAGCCACTGTCAGAAATAGCAGAACAAAGTAACACTAGAGATAATCTGATGGCGAGAGGCAAGCGCAGGAACCCAAGCAACAGAAACCAAGACTACATGGCATCATCGGAGCCCAATTCTCCCACCAAAGCAAACACGGAATATCCAAACACACCAGAAAAGCAAGATCTAGTTTCAAAATCATATTTGATCATGATGCTGGAGGACTTCAAGAAAGACATGAACACACTTAGGGAAGCACAGGAAAACATTAATAAACAAGTAAAAGCCTACAGAGAGGAATCGCAAAAATCCCTGAAAGAATTCCAGGAAAACACAATCAAACAGTTGAAGGAATTAAAAATGGAAATAGAAGCAATCAAGAAAGAACACATAGAAACAACCCTGGATATAGAAAACCAAAAGAAGAGACAAGGAGCTGTAGATACAAGCTTCACCAACAGAATACAAGAGATGGAAGAGAGAATCTCAGGAGCAGAAGATTCCATAGAAATCATTGACTCAACTGTCAAAGATAATGTAAAGCGGAAAAAGCTACTGGTCCAAAACATACAGGAAATCCAGGACTCAATGAGAAGATCAAACCTAAGGATAATAGGTATAGAAGAGAGTGAAGACTCCCAGCTCAAAGGACCAGTAACTATCTTCAACAAAATCATAGAAGAAAACTTCCCTAACCTAAAAAAAGAGATACCCATAGACATACAAGAAGCCTACAGAACTCCAAATAGATTGGACCAGAAAAGAAACACCTCCCGTCACATAATTGTCAAAACACCAAACGCACAAAATAAAGAAAGAATATTAAAAGCAGTAAGGGAAAAAGGTCAAGTAACATATAAAGGGAGACCTATCAGAATCACACCAGACTTCTCGCCAGAAACTATGAAGGCCAGAAGATCCTGGACTGATGTTATACAGACCCTAAGAGAACACAAATGCCAGCCCAGGTTACTGTATCCAGCAAAACTCTCAATTAACATTGATGGAGAAAACAAGATATTCCATGACAAAACCAAATTTACACAATATCTTTCTACAAATCCAGCACTACAAAGGATAATAAATGGTAAAGCCCAACATAAGGAGGCAAGCTATACCCTAGAAGAAGCAAGAAACTAATCGTCTTGGCAACAAAACAAGGAGAATGAAAGCACACAAACATAACCTCACATCCAAATATGAATATAAAGGGAAACAATAATCACTATTCCTTAATATCTCTCAATATCAATGGCCTCAACTCCCCAATAAAAAGACATAGATTAACAAACTGGATACGCAATGAGGACCCTGCATTCTGCTGCCTACAGGAAACACACCTCAGAGACAAAGACAGACACTACCTCAGAGTGAAAGGCTGGAAAACAACTTTCCAAGCAAATGGTCAGAAGAAGCAAGCTGGAGTAGCCATTCTAATATCAAATAAAATCAATTTCCAACTAAAAGTCATCAAAAAAGATAAGGAAGGACACTTCATATTCATCAAAGGAAAAATCCACCAAGATGAACTCTCAATCCTAAATATCTATGCCCCAAATACAAGGGCACCTACATACGTAAAAGAAACCTTACTAAAGCTCAAAACACACATTGCACCTCACACAATAATAGTGGGAGATTTCAACACCCCACTCTCATCAATGGACAGATCATGGAAACAGAAATTAAACAGTGATGTCGACAGACTAAGAGAAGTCATGAGCCAAATGGACTTAACGGATATTTATAGAACATTCTATCCTAAAGCAAAAGGATATACCTTCTTCTCAGCTCCCCATGGTACTTTCTCCAAAATTGACCATATAATTGGTCAAAAAACGGGCCTCAACAGGTACAGAAAGATAGAAATAATCCCATGCGTGCTATCGGACCACCACGGCCTAAAACTGGTCTTCAATAACAATAAGGGAAGAATGCCCACATATACGTGGAAATTGAACAATGCTCTACTCAATGATAACCTGGTCAAGGAAGAAATAAAGAAAGAAATTAAAAACTTTTTAGAATTTAATGAAAATGAAGATACAACATACTCAAACTTATGGGACACAATGAAAGCTGTGCTAAGAGGAAAACTCATAGCGCTGAGTGCCTGCAGAAAGAAACAGGAAAGAGCATATGTCAGCAGCTTGACAGCACACCTAAAAGCTCTAGAACAAAAAGAAGCAAATACACCCAGGAGGAGGAGAAGGCAGGAAATAATCAAACTCAGAGCTGAAATCAACCAAGTAGAAACAAAAAGGACCATAGAAAGAATCAACAGAACCAAAAGTTGGTTCTTTGAGAAAATCAACAAGATAGATAAACCCTTAGCCAGACTAACGAGAGGACACAGAGAGTGTGTCCAAATTAACAAAATCAGAAATGAAAAGGGAGACATAACTACAGATTCAGAGGAAATTCAAAAAATCATCAGATCTTACTATAAAAGCCTATATTCAACAAAATTTGAAAATCTTCAGGAAATGGACAATTTCCTAGACAGATACCAGGTATCGAAGTTAAATCAGGAACAGATAAACCAGTTAAACAACCCCATAACTCCTAAGGAAATAGAAGCAGTCATTAAAGGTCTCCCAACCAAAAAGAGCCCAGGTCCAGACGGGTTTAGTGCAGAATTCTATCAAACCTTCATAGAAGACCTCATACCAATATTATCCAAACTATTCCACAAAATTGAAACAGATGGAGCCCTACCGAATTCCTTCTACGAAGCCACAATTACTCTTATACCTAAACCACACAAAGACACAACAAAGAAAGAGAACTTCAGACCAATTTCCCTTATGAATATCGACGCAAAAATACTCAATAAAATTCTGGCAAACCGAATTCAAGAGCACATCAAAACAATCATCCACCATGATCAAGTAGGCTTCATCCCAGGCATGCAGGGATGGTTTAATATACGGAAAACCATCAACGTGATCCATTATATAAACAAACTGAAAGAACAGAACCACATGATCATTTCATTAGATGCTGAGAAAGCATTTGACAAAATTCAACACCCCTTCATGATAAAAGTCCTGGAAAGAATAGGAATTCAAGGCCCATACCTAAACATAGTAAAAGCCATATACAGCAAACCAGTTGCTAACATTAAACTAAATGGAGAGAAACTTGAAGCAATCCCACTAAAATCAGGGACTAGACAAGGCTGCCCACTCTCTCCCTACTTATTAAATATAGTTCTTGAAGTTCTAGCCAGAGCAATCAGACAACAAAAGGAGATTAAGGGGATACAGATCGGAAAAGAAGAGGTCAAAATATCACTATTTGCAGATGACATGATAGTATATTTAAGTGATCCCAAAAGTTCCACCAGAGAACTACTAAAGCTGATAAACAACTTCAGCAAAGTGGCTGGGTATAAAATTAACTCAAATAAATCAGTTGCCTTCCTCTATACAAAAGAGAAACAAGCCGAGAAAGAAATTAGGGAAACGACACCCTTCATAATAGACCCAAATAATATAAAGTACCTCGGTGTGACTTTAACCAAGCAAGTAAAAGATCCGTACAATAAGAACTTCAAGACACTGAGGAAAGAAATTGAAGAAGACCTCAGAAGATGGAAAGATCTCCCATGCTCATGGATTGGCAGGATTAATATAGTAAAAATGGCCATTTTACCAAAAGCAATCTACAGATTCAATGCAATCCCCATCAAAATACCAATCCAATTCTTCAAAGAGTTAGACAGAACAATTTGCAAATTCATCTGGAATAACAAAAAACCCAGGATAGCTAAAGCTATCCTCAACAATAAAAGGACTTCAGGGGGAATCACTATCCCTGAACTCAAGCAGTATTACAGAGCAATAGTGATAAAAACTGCATGGTATTGGTACAGAGACAGACAGATAGACCAAGGGAATAGAATTGAAGACCCAGAAATGAACCCACACACCTATGGTCACTTGATTTTTGACAAAGGAGCCAAAACCATCCAATGGAAAAAAGATAGCATTTTCAGCAAATGGTGCTGGTTCAACTGGAGGGCAACATGTAGAAGAATGCAGATCGATCCATGCTTATCACCCTGTACAAAGCTTAAGTCCAAGTGGATCAAGGACCTCCACATCAAACCAGACACACTCAAACTAATAGAAGAAAAACTAGGGAAGCATCTGGAACACATGGGCACTGGACAAAATTTCCTGAACAAAACACCAATGGCTTATGCTCTAAGATCAAGAATCGACAAATGGGATCTCATAAAACTGCAAAGCTTCTGTAAGGCAAAGGACACTGTGGTTAGGACAAAACGGCAACCAACAGATTGGGAAAAGATCTTTACCAATCCTACAACAGATAGAGGCCTTATATCCAAAATATACAAAGAACTCAAGAAGTTAGACCGCAGGGAAACAAATAACCCTATTAAAAAATGGGGTTCAGAGCTAAACAAAGAATTCACTGCTGAGGAATGCCGAATGGCGGAGAAACACCTAAAGAAATGTTCAACATCTTTAGTCATAAGGGAAATGCAAATCAAAACAACCATGAGATTTCACCTCACACCAGTGAGAATGGCTAAGATCAAAAACTCAGGTGACAGCAGATGCTGGCGAGGATGTGGAGAAAGAGGAACACTCCTCCATTGTTGGTGGGATTGCAGACTGGTAAAACCATTCTGGAAATCAGTCTGGAGGTTCCTCAGAAAATTGGACATTGAACTGCCTGAGGATCCAGCTATACCTCTCTTGGGCATATACCCAAAAGATGCCTCAACATATAAAAGAGACACGTGCTCCACTATGTTCATCGCAGCCTTATTTATAATAGCCAGAAAATGGAAAGAACCCAGATGCCCTTCAACAGAGGAATGGATACAGAAAATGTGGTACATCTACACAATGGAATATTACTCAGCTATCAAAAACAACGAGTTTATGAAATTCGTAGGCAAATGGTTGGAACTGGAAAATATCATCCTGAGTGAGCTAACCCAATCACAGAAAGACATACATGGTATGCACTCATTGATAAGTGGCTATTAGCCCAAATGCTTGAATTACCCTAGATCCCTCGAACAAACGAAACTCAAAACGGATGATCAAAATGTGAATGCTTCACTCCTTCTTTAAATGAGGAAAAAGAATACCCTTGGCAGGGAAGGGAGAGGCAAAGATTAAAACAGAGACTGAAGGAACACCCATTCAGAGCCTGCCCCACATGTGGCCCATACATATACAGCCACCCAATTAGACAAGATGGATGAAGCAAAGAAGTGCAGACCGACAGGAGCCGGATGTAGATCGCTCCTGAGAGACACAGCCAGAATACAGCAAATACAGAGGCGAATGCCAGCAGCAAACCACTGAACTGAGAATAGGTCCCCTATTGAAGGAATCAGAGAAAGAACTGGAAGAGCTTGAAGGGGCTTGAGACCCCAAAAGTACAACAATGCCAAGCAATCAGAGCTTCCAGGGACTAAGCCACTACCTAAAGACTATACATGGACTGACCCTGGACTCTGACCTCATAGGTAGCAATGAATATCCTAGTAAGAGCACCAGTGGAAGGGGAAGCCCTGGGTCCTGCTAAGACTGAACCCCCAGTGAACTAGTCTATGGGGGGAGGGCGGCAATGGGGGGAGGGTTGGGAGGGGAACACCCATGAGGAAGGGGAGGGGGGAGGGGGATGTTTGCCCGGAAACCAGGAAAGGGAATAACACTCGAAATGTATATAAGAAATACTCAAGTTAATATAAAAAAAAAAAAGGTACAATACTACTGAAAGATACTTACATTGCTTTTACAGTTCCCTCATACACAATGCTATTATATTTAGCCTATTGTAGGTTGCATAGCAACCACTCAGAATAAAGCTATAGCTAAGGAAGCTATCTAATATGCAAATCACCACGCCATCAGTCTAGTTTGATTCTAATGTCATCTCTTTCATCAGACTGCATGACACTTTCTGAGTTGTTCTGATTTTTTGAAAGTTTGGAATTCTAACAGGAAACATGTGTGACTAATGTCAATTAGCACACTGAGTACATGTTAGTGAAGATTAAATACAACTTTGATATTTAAGAAAATACCACTTTTATATCTCTTAATATATGGGTCTCTAGTGATTGTTTATTTAAAATGTGAGTCTTTGATAAAGTACTATTTCAAAGAGACAACTTCCAAGATGAGATACTTAAAACTATCAGATAAAGAACATTGAAATTCTGAGTTATGAACAGATATATCAGATTAAACAGAGCTAAACCGAACTGCTATGGACAAACAACTTGGAAATCAAAAAAGGAAAATGGAAAGAGATGGATTGATACGATTCCTGGGAGAGGGAAGCAGACAAGGAGACGCCATCTTGATCTTGACTTTTCCCAGTCACTTCCCAGTTAACCATGGAGGGAAATGGAGGCCACCCAGAAAGTCATTGCCTTGCTGGAATAAAGGCAGAGGTTGGATTTCCAAGGTTTCATATTGTCTGGGATCTAAAAGGCAATGTTCTATATAGACCCCAAATTAAATCATCTCACATATTGGCTATGTTTTAAGGTAACTATGGAAAAATTAATCCAAAGATGAGTTAGCTACAGAACCTGGGATCTTCAGAGTAGCAGAAACTTCTGCAGCTTCGTTGGTAGGAAGGCAAGAATAGAATACATATAGGTGCTCAGTAAACAAGAAAGGAATACATGCAGATGTTCAGTTAATGCGCCCAAAGGCCGTGCAGGAAGAGCAATGTCTACGAATTCACTGAAAGGGCCATCCTTCAGTAGGCTGAAAAGAAGCATCAAACTTAAATGTGTCAAGCCCAAGCACAAGGATCGTACACTAATTGGATAACAGGGGCCCACTGGCCCTGTGTATTTTCCAGTGGAAATTTAACCCTGTAAAAAGATGGTGCTGTCCATACCCTCCAAACTGTGTCTGCATCGTCATGGAGCCAATGAACATGAATAAGAAGTAAAGTACCAAGCAACCTACCACAAAGAAGGTACTCCTTAGGGAGCCATGGGGGAAAAGACCCACACAAGACACACAGAGTTAAAATAGCTGTGATGAAGATGTTTTAAAAGTGGATAAGAGAAAGAGACAATCAGCAGGAATCTGTAAACTAAAACTCTGCCAAATAAGAAGATACTTTCTGTGATAATAGAGGTGAGGTTGTGGGTTCTGAAGAAGCTTGGACCAAGATAGGCCTGCTGATTGGCAAACTGAAGGACAAATCAACAAACCATAAAACTAACATGTGTGAAGAAAAAGGTGAAAAACAAAAATTGTAACAGACAGGTCATCAGGGTGTAACCAGCATAGCACTCTGCATCCAAAATAGAGGAGGGCCATCAAATGTGAAGAAGGCTGGAAGAAATACACTGCAGGAAACATGAACGCATATTTGCATGGAGAAAGAAGATATTAAAAAAACTTTTCAGTCACAGAGACAAGCAAATAGCATCACTGATGTTATCCCTGACCATAAATATTGTATTAGTTTATTTACATGTTCCTAAGACAAAATACCTTAAAGAAGGAAGGATTTTTTTTCCTGACTGACAGTTGGAGAGCCAGTCCATCATGGTGAGGAAGTCATGGAGGCAAGAGGTTGAGGCAGCTGTTCACATGGCATCCATTGTCAAGTAATAGAGAGAAAGATGAATGCTAAACCCACATCTTCCTCTGTACTCATTCCGAGGCTCCAGGGCAGGCAATAGTGCCATCCACAGTTAGGATAGACTTTCCCATTCAGTTAACATAATCTTGTAATCTTGTACAGGCATGTTTGGCTTCTGGGTGGTTATAGATCTTATGAAGCAAGCAATCAACATTAACCATCATACATATACTGACATTAAAGTATTCATCTCTTCGAAGGTAATCAACTGTTAAAAGTATAACAGTGTCCATAGATGTGTATTTTATACAGACAGTTATGGTTAAACGGTGGGAAATGTCAGTGTACTTTTTGCAGTTTCTTCTGCCACAGGTAAAGAAAGGGGATTACTAAAAATCAACCCATGAGTGCATAAAACATGTTAGGATAAAGTCTAAACAGACACTAAAATAACAAAAGTCAAAGTTAGAGCTAACATGCTTTGAAAGAAGACACAATGTCACCATGAAATTACATCAATTCAAAAGAAGATGGAAAAATGAAAAGAGAAACAGATGATTTTTAAAAACACATAAAACAAACACCAACACAGCATATTTAAGAATTGGATGTGTGATTCACTGGTAGGGAACGTGTCTACCATGAGTACCGAGAGGTAACAAATCAGTCACCCAAATCACTATTGAATCACGCATTGAATGTAAGATGTTTAAATATCTTGATTATGGGTAAGGTATAATTATTCTGGGTTTAGAAAAAGGCAAGAGCCAAACAGCTTTGACCTCTAAGAAACACACTAATTGTGAAAGTGCATGTCTACCATGTGCAAAGCCCTGGGTTTGATCTTCAGCCCAACAACAACAAACAAACAAACAGAAAAGGTTAAAGACAAAATTTAGAAATGGTTCCACTGATATAAGAAAAAGGTAGATTTAAGAGCAATTACACTGTAGTTTTTGTGGTGATAAAGAGTTGATTCCTTTAGAAAATACAATGATCACAAATGTTTCTGTATCTAAGGGAGCATAAAAATATTGAAGTGAAAAGTGTCAGAATAAAGAAAAAAGTCTCCAACTACTCAGATCCTCTTCTCCCTTCTCCCCTCCCCTCCCCTGCTCTTCTCTCCTCTCCATTCGTCTCCCTCCTCCTCTCTCCTCTTCTCCCCTCCACTCTTCCCCAACTTCCTGCCCCCCACTCCCCTGCTCTTCCCTCTTTTTCCTTCCCCTCCCATGCTCACCACTCCTCTCCACTCCTTTTTCTTCCTCTCCCCTTCTTTTGCTATGTTCCCATGACTCCCTCCCTGTCTCCTCCTGTCTCTCACAGCCCTCTCTCACTATTTCCCCTCTCAGTGGTGTTTCACACAGACAGCAAATTAGTAAGCACATAGAAAATGAACTATTCTGTGAACCAGGTTCATCTACTTAACCCAATTTATAGAGCACTCCCCTAAAATGCTGTCTTATATTTTTATATTCTTCCCAAGTGTACATGGAACTTTAACAAAGACCCATTAAATTCTGGGCCAGGAAATAAAATCTCAGCTTCTATAAAAGGATTCAAAATCTACCAATCTATTATTTTGTCACAACAGAATTTAATCAGTAATAAATAGCAGAATATGTTTGAAATGAAGCTATAGGCTTGTGTATAAACTATATAGCATAAAAGAGGAAAAAAATGAAAAGGGGTTTAGAAATTATTTTGAACTGAATGAGAATAGAAATACCATTTCTGTTCCCAGCACTGAATACAAAGAGCTCTGAGCAGGACAACTGTACAATCAGTGGTTTCTCTTTGACTCTTTAGGGAACAGAGCGTGATAATTGAGTTCCATTCTCGGGGTACAGGCAATTCTCACAGCTGAAAGGCAGCCTTCCCACAACATTTCTGGAGCACTGGTTCAGGGAGGTGCACACGTATGCCAAAATACAGGAATATTCAGTCCTCTTATAAAAAGAATGCTATACTTTTTTCGAACAAATACATCCTCTCCTGAACTTTAAATCACGTCTAGGTTACCGCTAACCTCACAGGCAATGGCTATTCTATGCAAATATTTGCCATACTTTTCTTTAGGGACTAATGGCATTAAAAATATCTGTATATGTAGAGAAGCAGGGTTTTTAATTTTTCCAACATCTCTCATCCTTGATTAGTTGAATCTGCACTGTGGATACCATGGATGTCCTTGAGGTAAAAGACCCTGTGACATTAACAAATGAAGGGACACTTCTGAAGAATTGCTGCCAGCTAAGTATGGAAATAGTGTTGTGGAAGCAACTGCTGGAGGATTCATTAAGTACACCTGAAGGATTTAATCTTAGGGAACCCAATGAGGTTCACACAGGAAAAAGCCAGTAAAGATTCCCATTGCTCTGAATGGCGTACTAGGCAAAAAGGCATGGATTAGTGATAGCCAAACTCTTCATTGGTATCCTTTTTATGTTTTGCACTGAATAAGGAAATCAGAAATCCAGTCAGAAATTCAGAACCTTTGTCTCTTAGGTTACCCTCCCAAATTCTCAAAACCACTGTTACCCACAATTGCCATGGAACATTCACAGTGCACTAAACATTTTCCCAAGTGGTTGTTGTATGACATCCCACTTTCCATACCTCGATACCAGTAAGGGAGGCTCATGCTCTAAGATCAAGAACCAACAAATAGGACCTTATAAAATTACAAAGCTTCTGTAAGGCAAAGGGCAGTAACATTAGGACAAAACGGTAATCAACATATTGGGAAAAGATCTTTACCAATCCTACATCTGATAGAGGGCTAATATCTAACATGAACAAAGAACTCAAGAAGTTAGACCCCAGAGAGCCAAATAACATGGGGTACAAAACTAAACATAGAATTCTCAATTGAGTAACATTAAATGACTGTGAAGCACCTAAAGAAATGTTCAACATCAGTCATTAGGGAAATGCAAATCAAACAACCCTGAGATTGCACCTCACACCAGACAGAATGACTAAGATAAAAAGCTCAGGTGACAACAGATGCTGGCAAGGATATGGAGAAAGAATAACACTCCTCCATTGTTGGTGGGATTGCAAACTGGTACAACCGCTCTGGAAATCAGTCTAGAGGTTCCTCGGGAAATTGGACATAATACTACCTGAGGACCCACTATCCCACTACTGGATACACCCAAAAGATGCTCCAACATGTAACAAGGACCCATGCTCCACTATGTTCATAGCAGCCTTATTTATAATAGCCAGAAGCCGGAAAGAACCCAGATGTCCTCCAACAGAGTAATTGAAAGGTAGAGTTTTAAGGTTGCCCCCCCCCCCAGACAAAAGTTTAGAGCAGAAGAATTACACCAGCCGATTCAGCAACTCTCTCCCAGGAACTAGCTGACCATAAAGTTAGATTAAAATCTTAAAGAACAATCTTGAGAATCAGGAAGCATCTCCTTGTGATTTTTCACTTTATTCTTGATATTTTCCAATGATGCCATCCCTCCCACTTGGGTTGTAGTTTCTTCCTTTAAATACCCCTTCTCCCAGCTACTCGTTATCGAACTCCTTTACCTCTGCATGGGATATGAGTCTTGATCCCAGTGCACTGGTTCCTATCAATAAACCTCATGTGATTACAGCAAGGACAGTCTTACGTGAGTTCTTGCGGGGAGGAGGGTCATGTCATCCTGAGACTTGAGTGAGGATCTCCCCACTCTGGGGGTCTTTCATTTGGGGGCTCATCTGGGATCAGCGACCACCCTCATCTCCGGAGACCCACTTGGAGGTGAGATATTTTGTCTGTGCCTTTGTGTTTTTGTGCCAGCTAAACTCTGGGTCTATATTTGCTTGCGAGATCTGGTTTTGCAGTCACTCACGTCTCAGGTAGAGATGGAGGCTCACGTCTCAGGAGAGATGGCGAATGTGAGCAGTAGACGTGCTAGGGGCTCACTGATTGTGCTGCCCAGGGAGACGTCCCAGGAGGTCTGGGGGAACCCCAGGGACACCTGGGATATTCCCATGTGGGTACCGGTGAGGATACAGTGATTCTGTAGTTTTCCTGGATTGGAAAAATCTGCATGCCCTCCCAGCCATCTGTATTTCCAGAGTGGTCTTGTCTTGTCTGTCTAAGTGGAGACGAATGTCTGTTAGTCTTTGTTTGTCTTAGGTCTCTGTTTTGTGTTATTTGTGACTTTGACCATGGGACAGACTGTGACAACTCCTCTGAGTTTGACTTTAGACCACAGGACTGAAGTTCGGGCTAGAGCACACAACTTGTCAGTTGAGATTAAGAAGGGACCGTGGCAGACTGTTTCCTCCTTGGAATGGCCGATGTTTGATGTCAGCTGGCCTCCACAGGGCACCTTTGACTTAACCATCATTTTTGTAGAATCTGCTCTCCACCATCTGTCTTTGGTGTCCTGTTGCGAAGGAGGAGTGATGTGGAATCCGCTCCCCTTCATCTGTCTTTGGTGAGTTCATGGAAGCTCCCATCTAAATCAGTTCAGTTTTGTGGTGATCTCACAGCTGCCGCTTGTTTGTTTTTTGTTTGTTTGTTTGTTTTTGGTTTTGTTTTGTTTTGTTTTTGTGCACACTTCTGTTTTTTGTCTGCTAATCTTTTGATTGTCTTTCTGTGTGACTGAATGTTATTTGTCCTCTTCAGCGGACCTCTATTTTCTGGACTCTCTTTTTTTTTTTTTTCTCACTAGCCCACTTGAGATGCTTGTTAGTAGCTGTTACAGGAAATACAGAATCCTACTAGAGGCCAGAAAGAATGTTCCAGACACTAATGGAAGGCCCTCACTTCTGCCTGTTGACGTCAATATGCCTGACGGTAGGGAGGACCAGGTCTACCACCAGGCTCCAATGGTGGGTTTCTGAGGGGCTGGAAAATGCCCCACCAATTTGGCTAAGGTAAAAAAAGATATGAGAAAAAGGTTGCAGAAACTTTAGGGGTTAAGCTAAGTTGCTGAGAGAGTTAGTGTAAGTTGCAGAGAAAGTAAAAGAAGACAGAAAGAAGAAAAAGCTAGAGAGCTAAAGAGAAATAAAAGGCAGGAGAGGAACTTATACTGGCCACAGTAGTTAGAGAGACTAGGAAGACAGTACCTGGCAACAGAAGAAAATTCCTGGCTAAAGATCAGTGTGCCTATTGTAAGGAAAAAGGGCATTGGGTCAGAGACTGCCCAGGATAGAGCGGAAGCCCACTCAGTGTTTTGTGGATACAGGGGTCCAACACTGTGTTCCTACGCCCAAGTGGGCCAGTGTCCATCAAAAGACTTTGGGTACAGGGGGCTACTGGCAACAAACAATACTTATGGACTACTCAAAGAACAGTGAACCTTGGCATGGGCCGGGTAACCCACTAGTTCATGGTCATCCCTGCCTGCCCCTATCCCTTGCTCATGAAAAACTTGCTCTCCAAAATGGCTTGTGTGGGCTGAAATGGCTGGTCATGGGAGTGGGAGGTCATGTGTATGCATATCTGCAGACTGTGTATGTGGAGCTTAAGACTCAGACTGACCCTATCTCAGTGCACCAGTACTTGAAAGGTGCTTTCTTCTGCCTGAGCTGGAAACCCCAAAATCAAAAATGCTTTGCTTTTGAATGTAATGTCCCAGAGGATGGGATCACTGGTCAGCTGACATGGACTAGATTCTCCACCGGTTGGGGGCAATCTGGTCACCTTAATGCCCAATCCTGACCTGGAGCCACCACAGCACAAGTATCAAGTACTGGCAGAAGCCCATGGGTGGAGGGAAGACCTCTGTGACTGACCGATTGACCCCGGCTGCAAGTCGAGGCTACCTTGTCTACAGACGGGAACAGTTCTCTTCATAAAGGTCAGAGATGAGTGGGTGCTGCTATGGTGGACTACATAAATGTCATCTGGGATGGAAAAACCTCTATCCCCCAGCACATCAGCGCAGATGGCTTTGCCATCTCTTGGATGCCCTGATGAAGCCAACAACTGTGAGTATTATTCATTGCCCATGACATCAGGAGGGAAGAGATTCAGTGGCATGGGGGAATAACAAAGCAGATCAAGTGGCTCGAGAAATGGCTATGCAGGAGCCTATCCTGGTTGTAGGCCTGCAAGAGACAGCCACTAGGAACTGGGATCAGACTAAGGGATAGCCTCACTTAGAATGTACAACAGAAGAAAATGCACAAATTGCTTAGAAGAAAAAAGACAATGGCACACTTGAGGGGAAAGCTATACTCCCCAGAGAACAAGCAAAAAGACTCACTTTGCCAAATACACAAATGGACTCATTTAGGGGATAAAAAGCTTATCCAAGTAGTTAAGGTATATATAATAGATTTTAGGATTTTAGCCAAAGAGACAGTAAAAAAGTATAAGGTATGTCAACAAGTAAATGCTTAACAAACAAACAGGGCAAAAAGACCTAAGAAGTTTAGTGAGAAGTCGAAGTAAACTTCACTGGGAAAATATGGTTACAAGTATCACCTAGTGCTTGTAGACACCTTTTCAGGAATAGATAAAAGCTTTCCCCATCAAACAAAAGATGGCCTTGGTAGTCATCAAGAGGATACTGGAAGAAACCTTCTCCTGGTTTGGAGTGCCCAAGGTAATCGGGTCGGACAATGGTCCGGCTTTTGGTCCCCAGATATGCCGATGTGGCCAGGTATTTAGAGGTCAATTAGAAATTACATTACATCTATAGACTTCAAAGTTCAGGACAGGTAGAGAGAATAAATAGAACTCTAAAAGAGACCCTAACCAAATGGACCATGGAGACTGGCACAGACTGGATGGTACTCCTTCCCTCTTGCTTTCTTCAGAGCAAGACATACCCCTTCCAGATTCAGCCTTACCCCCTTTGAGATCTTATATGGGGTCTCAGCTCCTCTGACTGTATTAGATGATGTTACTGAACCAACATGTCCTAGTAATAATGATTTATATGCCAGGCAAAAAGACCTACAGGTGATACAGAAAGAAGTCTGGTCACAGCTGGCGACCTGGATCTCATCAGTTCCAGGTCGGAGACTTGGCTACATAAGATGACACCGAACCCAGACACTCAAGCCTCACTGGAAAGGACCGTATCTGGTGCTGCTGACCACCCTGACAGTTGTCAAGTCTCAGCCCTCACCAGCCTCGAACTAGCTGTTGGGGCTGGGAGCTGGGACCTAGAGGCACACTCCAATCTTCAAAATCTCCCTGGACCTACATGTCAGATAAGTGGATACATCAGAGATGTGACTGGTGGGGTTACTGTAATGCTCACTTGAGGAGTGTGCTTTGGAAACAAGAATTTTATGTTTCCCCTGGGTTCCATTGAGATAGTTCCTCCAATCGCAGGTGTGGGGGTAGGCTTGATTTTTATTGCAAATGATGTAACATTGCATATGTTAGTACTCCTAACACCTCTTGTGACTGTGCCTCAGGGATCACAACTTGTGTAAGTTTAAAAGTTCTAAAAGGCAGTCATAACTTTTGTATGTAGGTTCAGATAGTGTCCTGATTAGAATCCTGATGCTAAAGACTTAAGATACAAAAGAGAGTTAGAAATTACTCTGGCAATTATCTTAGGGCTGAGGTTAGGTACTGCAAGGGCAGCTACAAAGACATGTGCTATTGCCCTGCAACACAAGGCTTATAGGAGATTCAGAACTGCCATTGACTTAGATATAAGAAGAGTAAAAAAGACTTTTTAGCTGACCCCCAAGAATCTCTAACCTCCCTCTCAGACGTAGTCCTTCAGAATAAGAGAAAATTAGACCTGATATTCCTTAAAGAAAGAGGTCTGTGTGCTACTAAAAAAATGTTGCTTCTATGTAGACCATTCAGAAGTAATTAAAGACTCCATAAATAAACTTAAAAAAAGGTTAAACAAAACACAGGGATGGTTCGAGAGCTGGTTTAGTAGCTCTCTTTGGATGACTACCCTGATATCTTCCCTTATGGGACCCTTCTTAATTTTATTTCTGCTTCTGATTATAGGTCCAAATGTGTGTTAAATAAACTAGTTACCTTCATTAGAGAAAGAGTGGGCAGATTTTAATGTTACATCAACAATATCATGTTTTACAAGGTCAAAAAAATCAATATTATGAAGATACTGAAATTTAGTTCTAGGATTAGAATTAGCCACTAGTGGGAAATGAAAGGTAGAAGTTTTAAGGTTGCTCCCCCTAGACAAAAGTTTAGAACAGAAGAATTACACCAGCCGGTTCAGCAACTCTCTCCCAGGAACTAGCTGACCATAAAATTAGATTAAAATCTTAAAGAACAATCTTGAGAAACAGGAAGCTTCTCCCAGGAACTGGCTGACCATAAAGTTTAACAATCTTGAGAAACAGGAAGCTTCTCCTTGTGATTTTTCACTTGTATTCTTGACATTTTCCAATGAAGCCATCCCTACCCACTTGGGTTGTGGTTTCTTCCTTTAAATACCCCTTCTCCCAGCTACTCATCATCGAACTCCTTTACCCCTGCGTGGGATATGAGTCTCGACCCCAGTGCACTGGTTCCAATCAATAAACCTCATGTGATTACAGCAAGGGCATTTTTACATGAGTTCTTAGGTTGTTGTGTCATCCCGAGACTTGAGTGAGGGTCTCCCTGCTATAGGGGTCTTTCAGAATGGATACATAAAATGGGGTACATTTACACAATGGAATACTAGTCAACTATTAAAAACAGTGACTACATGAAATTCTTAGGCAAATGGATGGAACTAGAAAATATCATCCTGAGTGAGTTAACTCAGACACAAAAGAACACACATGGTATGCACTCACTGACAAGTGGATATTAACCCCAACGTTCGGAACACCCAAGATACAATCCACAGATAATATGAAGTTCAAGAAGAAGGAAGATCAAAATGTGGATGCTTCAGTTCTTCTTAGAAGGGGGAAGAAAATACTCACAGGAGGAAATACAGGGACAAAGAGTAGAGCAGAGACCGAAGGAAAGGCCATCCAGAGACTGCCACACTTAGGATTCATCCCATATACAGCCACCAAACCCAGTCACTATTGCTGTTGCCAAGAAATGCTTGCTGACAGGAATCTGATATGTTGTCGATGCCTGCACTGACATGGCACCGAGAATGGGGCATAAGTCTGCGGGACTAAAAAACACATATAAGTGGTCATTCCTATTAAGAAAGAATGCCCATTCTGTAGCTTTATTTACCGAATATGTACCCCAAGTTGACCAGGTGGAAAAATCTAGGAAGCATGAAAGAATAAAAAATGCAGCTAAGAAGTCAGAAGTTTAAAAAAGCCCTAAATACTTCAAATTCCAGACCCTGCCCTCTACCTGTAGGTAAAATGTCACATTTCTTGAGCCTGCTCTCCCAGGAACTAGATAAAAGGACTTAAGATAAGGCCCTTAGAGAACAATCTTGAGAAGCAGGAAGCTTCTCCCAGGAACTGAAGGACCATAAAGTAAACAATCTTGAGAAGCAGGAAGCTCCTCCTTGTGATCTTTCACTGGTATTCTCAACATTTTCCAATGACGCCTCCCTACCCGTTTGGGTTGAGGTTTCTTCCTTTAAATTCCCCTTGTCTTAGTTACTGGGGGGCCGAACTCCACTGCCACTGCATGGGATACGAGTCTCGACCCCAGTTCACTGGTTCCTATCAATAAACCTCATGTTTATTACAGCAAGAACAGTCTCATTTGAGTTCTTGGGGAGTCGCATCATCCCGAGATTTGAGTGAGGGTCTCCCTGCTCCGGGGGTCTTTCAAGCACAGTGGGAAATCCCGGATTAAGACTTCAGTAACAAAAGACTGCCCCAAATTTACTGGGGAGAAATCCAGGAAGACCAGCCTAAGAACAAAGACTGAAAAAACAAAAGACAGGAATGAATTGACCATTATGAACAAAAGGCTTCCACATGCATCAGCAGGGCTCAGCATTGGTCAAACACTGCAAGGGACCCAGAAGGGTCTGACAAGGGAGTGAAACACTGCAGGGGACCCAGGAGGCTCTGACAATATGTATATCTCCTGAGAGGCTCTGCCAGAGCCTTACTGATACAGATGAGGATGCTTGTAGCTGAGCACCGGGACTCCTATGGAGGAGTTAGAGAAAGGATTGAATGAACTGAAGGGGTTTGCAACCCCATAGGAAGAACAACAATATCAATCAACCAGACCCCACCCCCCAAGCTCACAGGGTTTAAACCACCAACCAAAGAGTACATACGGAGGAACCCCTGGCTCCATCTGCATATGTAGGTGAGGATGGCATTGTCTGGCATCAACAGGAGGAGAAGCCCTTGGTCCTTTGAAGGTTCATTTTCCCAGTGTAGAGGAATGCCAGGATGTTGAGGTGGGAGTGGGTGAGTGAGAAGGGGAGCATCCTCATAGGAGGGGGAGCAGGTTATGGGAGAACTGGGAAAGGGGATACCATTTGAAATGTAAATACATAAACTATAATTTATTATAAATTAAAAAAAAGAAAGTATGGAAAAAAGAGAAAACTGATCCCATTGTTCCGGACTCTTCACATCATCCATCAGTAGAGCATGACTTGAACTAATTCAACCTTAATGAAATTTCTAGGTCTAATTTGAACAAAAACAGCTCCCAATAAGAAAAATCTCTTGGCTAACAGTTTCTGACCTTTCCCAGGTCAGTCCTCACTTAAAAATCACCCACCTTGCCACGCAGAGTATACTCTCATTTTCTTAATAAACACTTGCTGGTCCATTGTTCTTGTCTCCAAATTCTTTCACTAATGAGACAAAAGAAGGATGTTGACTTCCCCTGTAAACATCTTCTACAATCTACTGGGTAGGGAATACACTTGCAGAATACTCCTTAGCAAAGCCCTAAGTTCTGGGGGAAATGACTTAATCAGAACTTTACTTCCATTATCTGGAGAAAAGTTTCCTCACCCTTCTCATTACTTTTTATCTGCCTTGCAATCTAGTGCAGAAAAGGAAGACGCAAGTCTGTGACTTGGAGAAATAACTGTGAACAGCAAAACTCAGATATCAGATTCCCTGAATGATTGTGAAGGTTGGTAAATGCTTCTGTGTTGGCGGTGTTTATCCACAACCCAAAGATGATCCTGTGCAGCAACTGTGGATTGTAGTGGAAAAGCTCCCAAGCATTGCCATTGAGGACCCAGGGAACCCCAAAGTCTGTAGGGCAGTAGAGGACAGTACAGGTTAACAATGCACCACAGCACAAAAATTAGCTAGGCCCCTAGCTCTGCAAAAGTTATTTCTTTACCTAAAACTACTTCTCTCAGTTTCTTTTACCTGATGCAACATGCCCAGCTTTCAACAACTGCAGGACTTGCCAAAAGGTACACGGGAGTAAAACCTCTAAACACCAACAGAAGGACTCAGGCAGAGACGGAATTTCCAATGAGTATTGTATGCATTATGAACTTCAATGGGAAAATCAGGGAGTGTCTGAAAATGGAAGAATGATGTCTGTGGAGATAAAGATTCCTAGGAAATTTTAAAAAATGTTACAAATAAAAATTTAAAACTTTATTACAAAAGTGAAGGAAGCCTCAGGTTTCATTGAGAGACTGGATATAGCTGAAGAGAGACTTAATAAGAAGGAACTTGAGTTAAAGATATCCCAAGACAGAAATATAGGAAGAGGGAAGAAAGGGGGAAGGGAGGAGGGCAACAGAAAGGGAAGAGGAAGACCAAGGACTATGTGGCAATTTATAAAGATGGGAGTGAAAGAGGAAAGAAAAGAGAATGAACATAGCAGCGTAATATTTGAGACATTATCACCAACAACTTTCCAAAATTAAGGACATATGGAGTCTGAGCTTCAGAAAACTCGGGGGACCACAACCAGTATAAAGACCCAAATCATAAAGCTGGATATAGTAAATTCCCAGTAGAAAATCAGGGATAGAAAGAAGCTACAGAGGCAAGTGGGGTGATGTGTGGTCCTCTGAGCCCATTGTCTTGATCTGACCTCATTCCTTGATTCAGTGGAGACTTGCAGGACCTTGAGTGTGTCCTGCCTCCCCATGGAATCCTTCAGGAGCCCCAAAACTAACCAGCTTGGAACCCATTCTATTCGGATCTGGCCATCACTCCAGCTTGGTCTGACTGGGACACAGCCTGCAGAATGGGATCCACCTGAGACACATCCTGCAGAGTGGGGTCTGCCTGAGGCACAGCCAACAGAGTAAAATAAGACTTCCATTGTCTGGCCCACAGCTCCCTCAGTCTTCCTGAGAAATCCTGCTGCCATCAGGATTATCCAGCCAACACCAGGGAAAACCAGATTCCAAAAGGACAGACTAAGAATACGATCAACAAGACCCAGTGCAATATGGCACCCCTTGAATCCAGCTATCCTGCTACAAAACCCTGACTACTCTACTGAAACTGAAGGACAAGAAGAGGATCTTAAATCAGATCTTATAATGACGATAGAAGCCTCTAAAGAGGACATAAATAAACCCCTTAAGGAAACACAGGAAAATACATTCAAAGAGATAAAGCATTAAAAAGGAGGCAAATAAATGCAAAGAAAAACAGAAAAACACAATCAAGCAGGTGAAAGATATAAATAAAATTGTCCAAGACCTGAAAAGGGAAATAGAAACAGTAAAGAAAACGCAAACTGAGGCAATCCTGGAGATGGAAAACCTAGGGAAGAGAACAGGAACTACAGAGGCAAGCATTACCCACAGATTCCAGGAGATGGAAGAGAGAATCTCGGGTTTAGAAGATAGGATAGAAGAAATTAATATATCATCAAAAGCAAAATTTAAAAAGTTAATGACACAAAACAACCAGGAAATCTGGGTCACTATAAAAAAAAAAAAAACCCAAGAACAATAGGAATAGAAGATAAGTCCCAGCACAAAGGCCAAGAAAACATCTTCAACAAAATAATAGAAGAAAATTTCCTTAATTTAAATAAAGAAATACCTATAAATGTTTAAGAAGTTTATATAATACAAAAGAAAATCCTCCTACCACATAATAATCAAATCACTAGATATACAAAACAAAGAAAGAATTTTAAAAGCAGGAAGGGGAAAAGGCCAAGTACCATATAAAGGCAGACCTATCAGAATTATATCTGATTTTTCAACTGAGACTCTAGAAGCTAGAAGGGCCTGGCAGAGGTCTTACAGATCCCAAGAGACCACAGATGTCAGCCCAGACTACTATACCAAGCAAAACCTTTACTCACTCTAGATGGAGAAACCAAAATATTTCATGACTAAACCAAATTCAAACAATACCTTTCTACTAACCCAGCCCTACAGAGGATACTCAAAGGAATACTTCAGCCCAATGATGTTAACTACACTCAAGAAAACACAAGAAATAATTTCACACCATTAAAACCAATAGAAAAGAAACATGTGTATGTACGTGCACACACACACACACACACACACACACGCACACAACCACAACCAATATCAAAATAATAGGAAGTAACAATCATGGATCATTAATATCTCTTAACATCAATGGACTTAATTCCCCAGTAAAAAGACACAGGCTAACAGAATGCATGCAGAAACAGGATCCACCATTCTGCTGCATACCAGAAACAGCAACAGAATTGTTATTGTCTCAGTATAAAGGGCTAGAAAAAGGGTTCCCAAGAAAATGGACTCAAGAAGCAAGCTGGAGTCACCATTCCAATATCTAATAAAACAGACTTTTAAGCAAGGGTAAAAACAGGGAAAGGCACCTCATACTCGCCAAAGGAAAAATCCACCAAGAGACGTCTCAATTCTGAACATCTATGCCCCAAATGCGAGGATACCCACATTTGTAAAAGAAACATTACTAAAGTCTAAATCTCATGTTGAACCCCAAACATTAATTATGGAAGATCTCAACACTCCATTGTCACCAATGGACAAGTCATTGAGATAGAAACTAAACAGAAAAATGAAACTAATAGAGGTTATGATTTAAATGGACTTAACAGATATCTATAGAACATTTCAGCCAAACACAAAACAATATATCTTCTTCTCAGCACCTCATGGAACCTTCTCCAAAGTTGGCCATACAGTCAGTCACAAATCAAACAACAACAGATACAAGAAGTTTGAAGTAAACCCATGTATCATATCAACAACAACAGAAACAACAAAAAGCGCATGCGTTCATATATGTTCACACATACAGAGAAACTGAACAACTCTTATTCAATGATCACATGGTCAGGGAAGAAATAAAGAAATTTAAGACTTTCTACACTACAGTGAAAGTTTACTTTATTAGTAGAGGACCAAGGAGATATGATTGTGTGTGTGTGTGTGTGTGTGTGTGTGTGTGTGTGTGTGTGTGTGTGTGTGATTTCTTATCAACAACCAGGCAAGTAGAAAAAGAACGGAGCAAGATATTTTTGAGTGTTTAAGGAACATTGTAGTAACCTAGTAATTTATATCCAGAGGTAGTGCCTCAAAAATTCAAATACAAAGGACAACAGATCTGAACTAAATGGTGATGCATTTGTTCTGCAAGAAACATTGAAATGAAAATATCCCAGAGACTAATGTATTTGTAGAGAAGTGTTCTTCAGTGACAAGGAAAATGAAATAGGCTAGCAGTTAAAATTTACTTAAAGAGAGAGCATCAGAGAAATAAATGTGTAAAATAAAATATTGTAACATTTTACACCTTTAAAATAGCAGTCAAAATAATAATTTCTAACAGGAATAAATGAAGTGAATGGCAGAGATGTCTTGTGGAATAAGAGAAAGGAATTAGGGCTATTCTTTCATAAGGATGATACTGTATTACAAACAAAATGATACAGTGCTATTTATAAGAGGCTTCATAGAGTAGCATAAATGTATAATTCGGATCCTAAGATAAACATTTTGTTTTCTCAAACAGTATAATTAATAGACCGATGGAGAGTAGAAAATAGAAAATCGTGTAAAGGATACATAAAATCAGAGAAGTCACAATAAGAGGAAAACAAAGCAAGAATGCAGTGAAGAGAAATCAGAAGCTGCAGAGGCATGAATGTCAACTGTCCCCAAAATGCCCATGTGTTAATGGTCGGCTACCAACTCTGGTGCTTTGGGGAAGTGTCTGATCACACAGGTTTTTCTTGGACTAAAATAGTAGTCTGATGAAGTAGAAACTTAAGGGTTCTTTAGAAAGACAGTTGTGTTGGGTAGTGTTTTGTTGGAGCAGACATGTTAAGGAGTTCTTTCCTAAAGCAGACATAGGTGAAAGGGTGTTTTGCTAAAGCAAGCATGTGAAAGGACATGTGATGAAGAATTCTTTGCTAACAACACACATGTATTAGTTTGCCTCACATCGTGTTGTTGAGTTTCATTTGTTGTGACTACATAGAGAATAAAGCACCAAAAAACTTCTGGTGGTGTTCTCACAGTTTCTTGCCACTTCCGTGTACTCGGGACAATTGGCAGAGTGATGTCAGCTGGTACATACATACATACTCACATGTAGTTTTCCTAAAACAGACTCATTGCTAAGGATAGACACGCGATGAGGCAGGACCCTCGGAAAACACATGATGTTTGGAGGGAGTACAAATAGGACCCAACACACAGTGATGGGGGGGTTGGTTTCGTCTGCTTGCATAGATAGCTTTGCAACTTTTCTTGGGCTTGTTGGTATGAGAAAGGCATAGTAAAGAACTTCTCCTGGTGTCCCTGCTGGTCCTAATCCCTCCTGCTGACTCTTCTAATCTGGCTGGGGCCTGGCTGTCTCTTCAAGTTCATGCCACTGCTGCTGATTCATGTTTGCTATCCCAGGCACTACCAAGCGGGATTGCTGGTATAGTCATGATGTGTTTGCAAGTGGATCACGTTGCCTCTGATGATTCCTGTGAACTGAACTGCTGATTTCATGACATCTCAGATTGGATTTGCTCCAAAGAACAATTTCTAAACAAGTCCACTTCCCCTGCATCCTAATAACCTTTCTTTTCTACTACCTCTGGCAGGTGGTGGGCTAGAAGGAAGGTTAAAGTGTTTAAAAACTATTTTAGGGTTATGAAAAAGGTCCGCTGAACTTGTAAAACAGTGGCTTCATTGGGCGGTCTTACAGACTGGAGATTGGAGCCTGGTTGGCATAAGTGGTCACTGAGGGTGTGGCTTTAAGGGTGTGTCATGTTCTTTCTAGTCTTTTCTGCTTCCAGCACACAGTGAGGTGAGCTTCTGCCTTGCCCTTTCATCGCGATGCTTCGACCTTGTCACAAACCTAAAAGCAATGGTGCTAGGCAACTGTCACTGGAAATTTCTGGACTCATGAGACAAAACATACCTTTCCTCTATTTAAATTCCTTCCCTTGAGCATTCTGTCACAGCAGTGGAAACATGTATGTACTCCCATATCTCTATGATTATAGTAAATTTGAGAGGTCTACATAACAACACATAAAAAGCAGAGATTATTAAAGTGAGTGAAAATGAAGCCTGACTATATTTTGTCTATAATAAACTCACTTTTAGTACAATGACACAGAGTGATTAAAGTAAGGCAGTGGGTAAATCAAAAGAAAGCCAGAAGGGTTATATTTAATACATCTTAGATCACAGCTGTCATAATATAGATGGTTGGATTGATTCTGTATTATGTAATTTGCATCAAAATACTTGTCTGTACCATGCACCAGAGTAAAAAGGATGAGTGAACACAGGAAGGAGAGAAGATATAAGGAAAATGCACAGGAGGGAGTTGTCTTCCAAATGCCAGGAATAAGCAACTGGAATGTGAAAGAGAACAGAAAACACACAGTGACAGGAGGAGCTGAAGGGCAATACTGAGGTATGAATCTCGACAGAATAGAGTGTCTGCAAGTGAAGCCCTAAAAATACTGAGGAAACATTACAGAGCATATGAAGAAAAGGAGTATTGTGTGCTCCTCTAGTGGGAGACACAAGCTTGTCTGCTGCATTGGAACTCTGTTTTAAATTGTGTGTTTTTGCAATTATTACACGTTCCTGGCAGATGAAGCCTTTGTCAGTGCATGGTATGTCTTGACTTTCTTGTGCTGACTTTGAGAACGCTGTCTTCTCTAAATCTCATGGGACTTTCCTGTTGGATTTCACTATCCTTTGGCTTGTGTGCATTTTCAAGGTTTTCAATGTGACTGTATTCACAATTAATAGTTATAAAATGATTCCAATCTCACTCGAATTAATACCAAATCATTCTCAATTGACATTTAAATTATTTACCCAGTACATCTTCTCTACAACTGTATATTGAAATATCCACAAACTATATCATTCCACACTGTGCAATAATTTCACTAGCAAGGTTGCTTCCTTCATGGGACTTTTAAGTCATCTAAAAGCATGCAGGCTTGAAACCCACAATGCAATGGGAGGGAGTTTTTATTTCTCTCCATGCTTTCTTTGCCCATGTGCTACGTCTGCTGTTTTCCTGATTTCATTTTTACCATTGCATTTGAGTATGGGCTCAGTTTCCTACCTAGGGTCCCTTTATCATGCTGCAAGCATTCTCTAGCAGGGCGTGTGACAGATTCCCAAAAGTGATGCATTCCATTAGGTTTAATCTGCTTGGGAAATTTATTAGTCTTCTTTTTTAAAAACTCTTTTTAATAAAAGATTTTCATTAATTCTGATTGATGTTGAGAATTTGGGGACCAAAAATGCTTTCAGAAATTGTTCTTTCTCATTGTCTTTCTTTTTCTCTGACTAGTTTAATGTCATTGTCCAAAATGTTGAAAACAGTGATTTTGAAGGCTTTATCTGGATTTTCATCAGATTCAATGTCCAGCAAAAATGCTTTCAGAAATTGTTCTTTCTCATTGTCTTTCTTTTTCTCTGACTAGTTTAATGTCATTGTCCAAAATGTTGAAAACAGTGATTTTGAAGGCTTTATCTGGATTTTCATCAGATTCAATGTCCAGCTGATTGGACACCTTATGAACGACTTTTCTGACAGTGTCAATAGCAAGATCATCTTTAGCAAAACATTCATGGGTGGAGCCTTTATTAGGGGCAGATGTGCTAACCTTCAGGGTTTCAAGTGACAGATGCTGTTGGTGCTGAGCCTTCCAATCTCTGTGGCGTCAAGAGCAACTGTTGGTTGTTTCCTTCTTTTGCTTTCGAGGTGCTTCTTTAACAGGCTCATCTTTCTCTTCTTGATCTTGTCCCTCTTCATCTTCTTCCTTGACCATGGTCTTGGCTTTCACAACAGTGACCTTTGAAGACGCTTTCTTTCCTTTAGATGCTATAGTCTCCACGGTGTCTTCTTTTCATCCTCTTTATCTTATCCATCATCGCTACCATCATCATCACTACCATCATCATCACTACCATCATCATCACTACCATTATCATCACTACCATCATCATCACCACCATCATCATCACTACCATCATCATCGCTACCATCATCATCGCTACCATCATCATCGCTACCATCATCATCACCACCATCATCATCACTACCATCATCATCACTACCATCATCATCACTACCATCATCACTACCACCATCACTATCATTTTTCTTCGCCTTGTCTCTCTTGACGGCCAAATGTACCCTCCTCTTCCTCCTCAGCACTTCCTTTCTTTTGGCATTCTTGCCATACTTTGGCCTCTTGGCTAGGGTGACTGCTTTCTTTGTCACCTAGGGTAACTGCCAATGCTTTCACTGTCAATGCTTTGTCTATTTTTCATCTTAATTTTTTGTTTATTTTCTTTGTCTGATGTTTATTTTTGTTTCCTTTGCTTGTTTGTTTTATTTTTGGAAATAACCACCTCGTTGGCTAAGGTTTTGTTAGTCTTCTTGCCTTTGCTCTGAAGACACTCTCCTCTTCCTTACTGTCATCTTTTCTAGCCTCTGATATTTCTTCATCTTCACTGTATCTTTCTGCCTCCTTTGTAGGAGAGCCTAGTATCTTAGAGTTCTTTGATTTTTACTGGCTTTTGTGAACTTTACAATGACTGGCAATTTATGATGATGAAGTATGTGGCAATGAATGCTATGTATGAAACTAAAGAAACAAACAACATTGATCACAGCTGCAATGGAGTCTTTGAACATTCTTTCTCTTTATCCTCTTTTGGGATTCCAATTACATACATGCTGGTACACTCCAGTGTATGTCCATACTTCCCTTAGACATTTCTGTTTATTTGTTAGTTTTGTTTTGTGCTCTCAGGCTTGTTTGTTTGAACAGTTTGGTTTACTAAGTTCATTACATCTTTTCTGTACCTACTTAAATCTGCTGCTAAAATAATACATTTTTAAGTGCTGTACGGCCATTTGAGATTCCTCTGTTGAGAAATTTCTGTTTAGCCCTGTACCCCATTTTTAAATTCAGTTATTTGGTTTGTTGGTGCCTAATTTCTTGAGTTCTTTATATATTTTAGATATTAGTCCTCTTCAGATAGAGGGTTGATGAAGATCTTTTTCCATTCTTTAGACTATTGTTTTGTCCTATTGATGGTGTCCTTAGTCTTGCAAAAGTTTTGCAGTTTCATGATGTTTTATTTACTATCTTGATCTTAGTTTCTGAGCTATTGATGTTCTGTTCAAGAATTTGTCTCCTTGCCATTAAGTTCAAGGCAGTTCCACACTTTCTCTTCTATTAGATTTAGTTTATCAGGATTTATGTTGAGGTCTTTCATTTCCTTGGACTTGAGTTTTGTGCAGGGTGAAAGATATGGTCTATTTGCATTCTTCTACATGAATATATCCAGATAGATCAGCACCATTCTGGGGGATGCTTTCTGTTTTCTATTGTATGGTTTTGGCTTCTTTGTCAAATGTCAAGTGTCAATAGGTCTGTAGGTTTATTTCTGGGTCTTCAAGTCTACTCTACTGATCAACCTGTCTGTTTCTATACCAATACCATGGAGTTTTATTACTTCTGTTCTGTACCATAGCTTGAAATCAAGGATGGCAATACTTCCAGAATTTCTTTTACTGTTCAGGATTGTTTGAGCTATCCTGGGTTTTTCATGTTTTCTATATGAAGTTGAGGATTGCTCTTTCAAGGTCTGTAAAGAATTGTGTTGGAATTTGGATGGGAAATGAATTGAATCTATAGATTGCTTTCGGTAAGATGCCTGTTTTACTTTGTTAATCCTACCTATCCCTGAGCATGGAAGATCGTCAGGGAAATGCAAATCAAATTGACTCTGAGATTCCATCCTACACCCATCAGAATGACTACGATCAAAAACTCAAGTGATAGCACATGTCGATGAGGATGTGGAGCATGGGGGATACTCCTCCACTGCTGGCAGGATTAAAAATTTGTACAACCACTTTGGAATCCAATTCGGCAGTTTATCAGAAAATTTGGAATAGTTCTACCTCAAAACCTAGCTATACTACTCCTGGGTATATACCCAAAAGATGTTGCCTTATACTATAAGGACACTTATTCAAATATATGTTCATAACAGCTTTATTGGTAATAGCCAGAAACTGCAAGCAACTTAGATATTCCTCAACTGAAGAATAAATAAAGAAAATATGGTATATATCTACACAATGAAATACTATTCAGCTATTAAAATCTAATATAGTGTGAGGTTTGCAGGCAAATGGATGGAACTTGGGAATATCAAGTGTTATGTTACCTGAGTAAATTAACAGAGCCAGAAGACATGTATTGTATGTACTCACTTGTAATTGGATATTAGTCATAAAGCACAGGATAGCCATGCTACAATCCACAGACCCAAAGAAACTGGATAATAAGGAAGGACCAAGGAACAATGTGTGACTTTCACTCAGAACAAGAAACAAAATAGTTATCAGAAGTGGATGGAAATAGGGAACTGTGGGGGGATGGTGTGAGAAGGTAGGAGGATGGTGGTCAGGTATGGAGGAGGGTACAGGAGAGGGCTGGGAGAATGGAAATCTGTGTGGGTGGGCATCTCTGGGATTGGTAGGAGACTCAGGATGTGGGAGGCTACAAGGAGTCTATGTGGATGCCTTTAGCTGAGATTCCTACCAGCCAGAGAAGTAGAGACTGACATGGCCACCTCCCGTAGCCAGGCAGGACTTCCAATGGAAGAAGTGGACATCAACCCACCCACAAAACCTTCAACCCAAAATTTGTCTTGCCTATAAGATGCACAGGGATAAAGATGATACAGAGACCAAGGGAACAGCCAGCCAGTGATTGACCCAACTTGAGACCCATCCCATGGGAGATAGCCAACCCCTCACACTATTAATGGTACTTTGCTATGCTTGTAGACAGGAACCCAGCATAATTGTTTCATGAGAGGCTTAACCTAGCAGCAGATAAAAACAGATGCAGAGACTCACAGTCAAACATCAAGCAAAACTTGAGGAGTCTGTTGCGAGAGTCCAGGATATAATTAAGAGAGTGGGTCAAGGACAACACAAGAAGACCTACAGAGTAAGTAACATGGGGCCATGGAAGCTCACAGAGACTTAACTACCAAACAAAGAGCACAAAGGGGCTAGACTTAAGCTTCACCCATATTTGTAGCAGATGTGCGGCTTGGTCTTCATGAAGGTCCCCTAAAAGTTGAAGTGGTGGTTGTCTCTGGCTCTGTTGCCTACCATTGGATTCTTTTCCCCTAACTGGACTGCCTGACTGAGCCTCAGTGGGATAGGATGTGCTTAGCCTTGCTCTGACTATATGTCCCAGGATAGGGGGATACCCAAGGCAAGCTCCCCCTTCTCTGGGGAGAACAGGTAATTTGGGAGGATTTGTAAGGGCGGAACTAGGAGGAAAGAAAGGGAGGGGCTACAATTGGGATGTAATGTGAATAAAATAGAAATTATGGAAAAAATAATAATTTTTTGTTTCAGATTTTGTACACTTGAATTCCATAGTTTCTATTTGGTTTATTTTAATAATTCCAAACTCTTTCCTGTCATCTGCATTTAACAACACATTTTTCTCCAGGTTTCTTTTAATTTTACCTGTGCTTTTCTTAATCTCTTTGAGGGTGTTTAGGATGATAGACTTAATGTCTTCATCCGGAAGGGACCTATCTGACCGTGCTGAGGAAAAGTGTCTCTCAATGTTTTTCCATGCAGAGGAATGACATTTCTTTGCATGTCTTCCCCTGTGGCATCTAATGGGGAAATCTAAACATTTTTTCTGTATTATAATGTGGAAACTCTTGGAAACAGACGTCCTTCCTTCCCTGGGAATTATTTTTGCTGCTTACAGTAGATTGTAATTGTCTTTTGAGGTCATTGGGAAACTTTTTTTTTCCAAGCTGGGCCTCTGATTTGTTGGCTCAGGTGTAAGCAGGGGGTTGAGAGAGATTGTCTTATAAACCCAGATCCCAAATTACAAGCCAATAATTAACTCTTGGTGATTAGATAAGGGTTAGCTCATCTTTCCACAATGCTTCATAAGACCATTTACAAAACCTTTATAAGGGGTTTATCATATGACTTTTCCCAGGGAGATATAAAGAATTATCTATCTATTCACTCCAGACACAGAATTAACCAACAAACCACAAAAAAGGATTGTTCAAGAGTTTATTTGTGGTGCATTCAAATGCAAATACAGTCCTAAGAAATTCTCTAGGTAACTCAAAGGCAGGCGCATGATGGAAATGCCCCAACCACAATGTGGACAAATCAGGAGCTGTGGGGGTAGGTTGGTTACTGAAATGTCCTCTCAGCAATATACAAAGATTCAAGTCTTGCCAGTCAATCATTTATCTTTTCAGTAACCTCAGGGAAGGACCAGGTACCATGACATCTTACAACACTTGAGAGCCCTATAATTCCCATGAGCTGCCCCTCTCTCTATGCTAATGAACATTTATGAGTCCTCTTATTCGGGTCTCATAAAGATGACCATAAGTCCTCTCATCCAGAGAGGCAATGGCCATGCCCAACCCAGATCAGTTACATAGCTTACCCTTTCTCTCACTCTGATATTCTTTGTACCTCATGTCCAATGGTGGTCCTTGAGAATGGGAGAGGTGATGTGGGTTTATGATTATTCTCTGCCATTTAGAGCTAAGGTTTGAACTGGTGTGACACAGCAGCAGTACGGACCACAGAAACAGACACTCACTACCAACAGATTGAGTAATTAAAAGTCTTCAAAGTAACTGATCTCAGTACAAAGTAATTCCTTTGTTTCCTTCAACTTCATCTGACAACAGCCAGAACCCCTGAGCACACACAAAAGGTCCAGAGATGGCTTAGTTTATTTCATGTTGTGGTAACAAAATACTCTGAAAAAAAAAATAAAATGAAGGAAGCAATGGTTTATAGTAGCTCATAGGTAAAGGTACCATCCACTGAGTCAGAGAAGTCAAACCGGTCAAGGCAGGAGGTTGAAGCAACTGATCATATTATATCTGCAGTCAGAAGACAGCAATGCATACGCAGTGTTGCTCAGTCCACAATCTACTGCCCAAGGAATGGTGCTGTTCACACCATGGGAAGGTCTTCCCATCTCAGTGAAAGCAGTCAAGATAACCCCCTGCAGTAAGACCAGAGACTCATCTCCGTGACAACTAAACTCTGTCAAATTGACAATTGACACTAATTATTACAGAAGAGAATTAATAATCACATGACATCACTTTAACAAAACAAGAGCAGTGGCGTCCTTACTAGTTTTGTTTTCCAGATCATAGACTTTTGTCTGAGCTTCCAGTAGCAAATACAGATTCCTTCGTGTGAACAGAACCTTAAATACATTTGGAAAATATTTGTTACACTTACAATAGTTGTACACTTTTGAATCGTTGAATATGCAACCAACATCATTATCAACAACCTATATGTTGAAAAGTGATGTCAGGGGCTATACCCCAACCTCCGGTACTTGGATTTTCTATGAAGACCCCTATGGTTTTTGAGTCTCTTTTCCATCTACCCTCCTTGAAACACCTTAACTTCTGATTTTACAGTTCTTCCAAAGGCAAATCTACGAGACAGCCAAGGGTGAGTATCCCATAATAAAACATTTTTACCAAGGCAGGACCCATTGAAGATTCAGTGTCGTGAATTCCAACCAAAAATAAATTTATCCTATGACTTGGTAATTAATGGTGAACAAAAACCCAAATGAATCTAATAAACTCATCACCAAGACCCAATAAATGAAGAAAATATTGTATCACTTGTCTTGATTGTTGTCAAAAATAGTCATGTTGGTGAGAGCAGCATGGATGTAGGTCATCAGGCCAATTAGTCTTCAACAATCTATAGTCATTCTCCATAAGTAATTCAACCTCTTCACCTACCACAGATAGTCCTTGGGATAGAGGAATAATTTCTCAGCCTTGCAGACTAAGACTTCATGTAACCATGACTGACTATCCCTAAAGTCTGTACCCTTAGGCAAAATCCTATAGAATTAGTATGCCCCAGAAGTACATCTATCCATATATATATATATATATATATATATATATATATATATATATATATATGAATATATGTATTCTTTCAGATTTGGAAGATATTTGCCCACTTCTAAGAGAAGCCTAATATTTTCAGATGAGTCACCCTATCTCCATATCCAACCATTAATGCTCACTCTTCTCAGTAATCTTGAGAGGTTGCTATGAATTAATCACAATCAGCAATAACATCCAAGTTCAAGCTCTGCATACTAATGAAGTAACAAAGTCTGCAACACCACACAGGGCTTCCAGTTTTCCTAACCTGTAGTCAACTTCTATCACCACACAGAGTTGCAGTTGGGGTGACTCCCTACTTTCCTCCACACAGAAGGTGATTCCATCTGTCATTCCAGTTTCTGGCTTTATGTCATTTTCTTTTTACAGCTAGTAACTCTGGTACAACACATTTTTTTCTATACTTGTTTTGAGTGACCCGGATGCTCTTTTCCTTTCTCCACATTAAAGGTTGACCCTCAGAGGCGCCTCCATTACTTTTCCTTCATTCTTCCCTTCCTTGGCTCCTTGGCTCCATGTTTTGAATACTGGGATGGTCTCTTTAACAAAGATCTAATCTGGACTCTCTTTCCCTCATAGCCCCTAGACATAAAATAGAGCAAGTCAATACCTCTGTCTCACTCTGTCTATTACACAGTCTGCTGCATCATAATGTTAACACAGAGGACATAATCTGCTTGTCCTTTTCCTACTGTAAGTTTTTCCTTAAATGGGCAAATTCCCTTTGGGAAGAATTCTCACCTTCAGTTGCATATCTTATCATCTACAGAAGGGACAATAAGCAGCTGTCACTACAGCTAAGAGTCACCACATCCCATTCACATAAGGGAGAGGGTCATCCTGAGGCTCACCCTGCAGCACTCCACCCCCATTCATTTTTAAGTGAGTCCTTGCTCAGTCTCTAAGTGAGCGTGACATTTTCTAGGAAGATATAAAGAAATGCTTATTCACCCCAACTAGAGAAAGCATGAGAGACCAAAGAACCGACACAGTTCAGGTCTAGTATGGGAAACCTGACTGCTTATATTGATGACCCAAAAATCACTAGAAAGTAACCTGGGCTGCCAAGGAGTACAGAAAGCTCTAAAATATAAAACACCTCCTTGGCAATTGCTTGCCTTTTAAATATCTCAAAGAAGGGGTCTCATAAGGATTCTGTAACACTTGTTAGGAAATCTCTTAAAAACTGTAAACTTGTCTTTCTTGTGAGCCTTCCCTTCCCTCTCTAGGTGAATGTTAAAGAGTTCAGTATTTTGAGGTGACCATGCAACTTGTTGCAGCTGCTTTGATTCAAGAAGCAATAGACTATGGTCTCTGCAGAGAAAACACCTGCACTATAGATTTATTTTCTGCTTTCAGAGTCTGTAAATCAACTGCAGCCAAAAGCTTAGAATTTCCTCAGGTGTTCTGTAAGCAAAGAACCATCATGGCAGAAAAACGGCTTTCTACATATTTCTCTACATTTGTGTGACCCTCCTTGTCCCCAGGGATGCTCAACTGGTCCACAAGGGTAATTGAGTTAGAGAGGAAAATGGACAGGGGTATGGGGGCTTGGAGCATTCAGAAGCCCTATGATGGTAATGATGATACATGGGGACCAACTTCAGGGAGACATTTTACTTAGGGTGATTCGAGGATTAGATGGTTTTGGTGAAGGGGATAGGAATATCAGGAGTGCTCAAAGGTCATTGGCTGAAAGCTTAGGCACCAAGATACCTCAATGGGGAGGCATTCTAGGAATATCAGGTGCTAGCCGAACCAGTTCTTATTGAGAGAAAGGAACCTTAACTAAAGCTACATGACATTTCCCAGGTAGAAGTGTGTGTGGGTTAAGGTCAGAGAAGGGGAAACCTGCTAGTAAATGGAGTCCTCCATTTTGAGCCCAGCCCAAAAGGCTTTCCTGACATGGGTAGACTTTGACCTTAATTAGCAGGGTTTTCCCACAATTTGTAACCAGCAACCAAGTCACAGAATTCCTTAATATTCCACAATTGCATTTTTAAAATTGTTACTGAGTGCTATAATTTTAAGAACACTATTAACTTATTAGTATGAAAACATGAAAAACAAGAGGTAAAAATATCAAACAGGAATGACTTGAAGGGAGTATTCATTTGAGGTTTGTGAATAAAATGTTCGCAACCTTGTTTTTCATGATTACTCAAACTTGTAAATAATCAAAAACATCTTTCTGAGGCGAAATGGATATCATTGTGTCAAATCTACACATGGAATATAGCTGAGCAGTTAAAACTAATATACTACTGATACGTGTAACCCATATGAATGAATGCACCGCATCATCAGAGTTTGTCAAAGTCTGAATTGCTGACTTTGGGTCTGGTATTGCGGGGCTCCTCTGCACTGTGGTCTCTTGGCACAATCTTGACTTTCGTCCACTAGATGGCGGTAACACATTTTCCTCCACAGTCAGACCAGCGGAAGCCATCCCCCATTTGTCCAAAGTTCCTGTTTACATCTCTCTGTGTTAAGTACAAGAGCCTGGTCTCAGAAAGGGTATACATTGTGTCATTCCTTTATATGACATTCTGGAAATTTTAATAGAACAGAAAATATGCAGCGGTTGTCAGGTGTGGGTGAAGGAGGAGAATTTGAATACAAGAGTACAAAAGAAAGAAATGCATTGGAATGTCGATATTGCGCTGTATCCTTAAGTCATGAGTATAGCATATATGTATATATATTGACCTATATATGTATGGAAATATATATAATGTCAAATAGAAACAAAAGAAATAAAAGTTAACAAGACATAGTAAGCCCCAATTGCCTGCAGTAGACTTGAGTGAGTAAATATTAATAAGTAGAAAATTATCATTTGACTTGTGTCTCGGGAGGTGAACGTGGCAGATGGTGACAGGGCAAGGTTGAACTAACTCTGTAGGCCATTTAAGAGAAGGAGAATGTTGGTCTGTTAGAAGTGGCTGATGTTTGTTGTAGAGAAGTGACAGAAGGAGAGACACAAAGCAGTGGTCCTAACAGCACTGGGCAGAATGGAGCTTGGTAAGTGAGCTGGAATAGGTGCAGGATAGGTTCCAGTAAATGTCCACCTAAGTATCGGTGGACACACTCCATGGCAGAGGCGTCTAACAGAGTTCATTCGGTGCACACAGTACCCTGCCTGCACTAGCTTCCCCCAGGTTAGAGTGAGCAGATATCTGGTCATAGGCCCTAGAGACTAACCAGCTACTCTTATGTTGGTAAATGGGCATAAAACTGAACTGTCTCCTAATAGATTAACATTATATACTCTTAGATGAATGCATTGCCCATCCTTCAAGGGAGACGCTTCTACATGCATTAGATTGTAATCAACATACAACTAGTCAAGGTACCAAAAATATCAGAGAACGCAGAATGTTTGACCCTATAGAGAAATATATGCCAACAATGCCCCTCCATACCAAGGCTCAGGAATCATGGAAAGGGGTACAGAAAGAGCTGTATGTACTAGATGAACATAGAAATGAACGTTCAGGCCAGGACACAGCAGGGAAACTGCACATATGAACTCACAATGGTAGCAGGAGCACATACAAAACTTGTGGAAGCCCAAGACAGACCAAATCCCAGCATTGGAGAAAGGAACTGGTCACATAGTCCCCCTCTCCCCAAGCTGTGGAGCTACTGGCAATCATTAGCTTCTGGGAGAGGGAGAAACAGGTTCTTCTAAGAATGTAGCCTCTGATACGCTGACAACTTTAGAAGAAAACACCATATCTAGAAATATATCGCAGCAAAAAACAAAACAAAACAAAAAACTGCTCTTGAATGATTTTTTTTAATGACACAAACTTAGATGGGACAAGGATAGTAGCTAAATTGGGGACAAGTTGGGAGAGAAGATCAATATGACCAAAACACATTATAGGAAACTCCCAAAGAATTACTAAAAAGAAGAACCAAAAACCATGAAAATCAAGTTGAATGGAAAAATACAAGCCAACAGAAACACTTATTGAGTCTTTATACTGAGTCAGGAGGTATGGCATACACCAAAATAGAAAGAAGGCTCTGAGCACTTATTGCGAGACCATACATTAGAGGCCTCTTCTGCAAAGACCACTAGGAATGGGGCCATGTCAGCTGTGGAAAGAAATCAGGAGATGGGTAGCAATCATTGGAACAAAGACATCTGGCACTGTGCTGGCAGTCAAGGGGTCAGATTCTGAAATAAAACGTGACACTGTAATCAGCTGTATGCCATTCTCGAGCGAATGAATGCTGGTAGAGACAGTCATCAAGATCAGGCAGGCCAGTAACACTGGTTCCTCCATTCCTGCTTTATAAGACTCGCCTCTGCTTCTAACCAATGAAGAGTGAAGTGCTACAATAGAGGTTGACCCAGCAGTTATTTCTGATCATGTAACTAATACTTCACATCTCTAAATTCATAAACATATCTGATCATACAAATATATGATTATGCCAGGGTGTTATTTACTATAAATTTACACCCTGTCCTTTTCCACCTTCCCTTTAAAACTTGGTGGAATCAGTTACTATGAGAAAACCCTTGGGAGGACTAGAGATTTTAGAAATTGACATATGAGTTCCCAGACCTTTGAGCCTGAGGACAAGGTTGTAGAATGCGCTGAGGTAGCTGAGTATTCAGGGATGGGAGGGGAAGCTGGAAGCAGCTTGGCAGCTGGCCTGCAGACTGATGATGTCCCAACCCTGCCTTATGCTTCTGTGAAAATGAAACCCTGTTCACAAATAGAAAGAAGATACAGACACAAACAAAGATAAGCATCATAATTGATGTTTACAGGTAAGTGATACCGGGACTCAGACTGGAAGGCTCAGCTCTTTCTCAGTGTCTGCAAAGACTTCCAGTAGACATGCAGACATTTGAGACATATCTAAAGACTGAGGCAGTGTCCTACTGGCAAAGATGGGGGAGCTCCTGACACAGAGAATTTGGGACTCTCCTAGCTCCACTTGCAGAACATCACCTGTTAGATGCTCATTTGGTCATCTATGTATTCATGAGGGGTGTGAGAGGTCTGAAGGAGCAGGGAAGTGCAATCGACCAAGAAACGAAAGACTGTAGTTGACTTACAGAATCCCAGTCACATCTCCCAATAATACATATACAAGAGAGACTTCAGTTCCAAAAGTAGACACAAGCTCCTTAATCCTTAATGTCATCCAAACTACCAGAGGTCAAATATAATAAAGTACAGGTAAGTTGATGCCCGCTTACAGAAAAGGCCAATCTATTCTGCCAAGTGCTCTGAGTCATATATTAAGAGATTTGGGAAACTTGGATTTGAACAACTTTAAAGACAAACTTGAAGTCTAGAACTGTTAAGGGATCTTCTGAATATTTTCACCAATGACTTCAGTCATCTAAAGAACGAAATACTGGAGCCATCTTTCATTTGTGACCAGCTTTCACCTGACATGTTTTTACATGACCCTGGCATATAGATATTTAAAATTGCCACATAAATCAAACATTTTCTGATAATAAGTCATAAATAAATTTAAAACAATTATTTGATGTATATATAATTTTATCCCACATTAAATAGAAAAGAAAATTTGCATTCTAATAGATGGATGTGCTTTTCTTTTACATAAATTAGATCTTGGCTGAATATTCAATGCAGCAGCACTAAGAGCATCTTCACCATCCTTTAAAATTCACTGATATTTTGATTTTATAATTACCAATGCTGAGAGCACCACTTTGTACAAATTTGCAGAAGTATGTTTAGACTCTCTCAGAAATTGCTAGAAATTATGTCCTAATCCCAGGCCAGAATTCCTGGAATGAATTCTGCGTGCAACTCCAGTCAGTAACCTAAATTGTGATGTTTAAAATCAACTGTCTTAACACTGTCAGACCCAAAGACAACAATCTAATAGTGCTGAGAAATGATGGCAGACACGTACTAACCTCTCTGTTTTCTAAGGGTAAACTTACGCTACTGCATGAGCACCAAACCTTGAACATCCGATGTCACTATTCAAATCCATACCTTTTAAAAAGCCTAGAATGCATAAGGGTGTTGGAGGCTAAGTTTGTTAGCATTGCAAGGCAGGATGGCATGAGCAAGGCAAGGCACACATGCAAATCTAGAAGCAAAGCTGCCAAGAAGTCCTGACAGAACAGGCTGATGCTGCCCAAACTCCTGCATGAGCTCAAATTAATTTCCCTTGCTCCACCGTCAGAAACCTTTTATTGAGAAAATACAGCCAATGAGGAAGAGGTAAAGAAAGGAGGCAGGAAAAAAACTATATATGAATAAGAAAAGACAGAAAGATAAAAAGACCCTTTACAGTTTCCTGAATCCATCTCCACATACATTTGTCACAACCCACACTAAGAAGCTGTTGGTATAGAGTAATGGCTGAGCCCAGTGTATCTGGCCTTGAAGCATTGCCCTGTTTCTTGCAAGCTACGAATACTTAGGCAAGTTTCTTGACCTCTGTAAACCTTACTTCATCCATAAACTATGATCCAAACAAGACCTTCCACAAAGAATAGTCAAGTTTCTTAGGGTCATCTATATCTGGTATAGGCTAATTCCCACGTAAAAAAGGAAGTTGGGTGTTGGTTTTGATTACTATGTGATATTTGAGCAGTGGATATGGAGTCTGCTAGCGCTGACAGGGTACCCAGGTCACATTTAACAAGATACAGAGAGGCTCAAGGTAGTACATTCTTAACGTCCAGATACTGTCCTTTTACTCAAAATTCATTCCATTAACAGTCCAGTCTTCTAGAAAAAATACTTCCTGATCACTGCTGTGAAAATCATTACTGTTGGTGCATACAAATCTGCATGTTTGGTATGTTTCCTTCAGTGGCTACTGCAGACTCTCTTCTCATTTCCTCCCACACCCAACAAAGTTAGGATGCAACTGAGGTTCATGCCAAGGACTACTTACCATTACACCCTTCTCATAAGCCATGTTGTGCTGGCTGTAGTATTTACATTTTCTCTCTTTGCTTCTCTGGCTTTTCCTGCTTTCCCATTTCTTCAGGAGACATGGGATCCAAAGCAGGGGAATGAAAGCCTGGGTAATGGCTGTGTGATGTAGTAATACAGAGGCACAAGTACAATCTGTAGTTTTCTCTCCTTTACAGTTTCCACCACTAACACCAACTCTTGCTACCCATGGAATTCCCTTTGTATTCTGATAATCCTTCCCCTTAGTTGATGTGATTGTTACTATTAATTGTCTACTTGATATAATCTAGAACCACCTGGGAATAATCTCAATGAGAGATTGGCTACATTGGCCTTATTTTGGGGATTTTTAAAATTCATGTGGGAAGTCCCAGTCTACTGTGGGTAGCACCATTCCCTAGGCATGGTGCTCACTAAATCAACGGAAGAGATCCTAAAAATTCAAATTACAAGAATCCTAGAAAGACACACTGAATTAAGGTTTTTGAGACAGGCGCCAAAACAAAAACCAATCAAAAAAAACCCCTCAAACCCTCAGACGTTTACAAGATATTATTTAGTTTTGATGGGGCCAAGAGAAAACATTCGGAAGTCACCAACCCAAACCATCTAAATTGGGAACTTTCTCAGTCTTTTCTGCCCCCATCATAACTGCTCCTGAATATCCTGGTGTAAACATACACATTTGTTCCTAGAACCAAGATTCTATGATGTCATGGGCATTGGCCAAGTAATGCCACAGCTCTCCACAAATACTAAGCCCCAGTTTGCAATCATACACACAGTTTGGTGGGATTTTCTGTATTTAGATTTGGGGCTTTTGAATGTTTTCAGAGCAGGTCATGCAGTCCCAGAGTTTCCCAGAAGATGGCACACTGACCTCATGTAAAGATGGTGAAGCTGCTTCATGGTTTGGCCACAGGGTGGGAGCATTGTACAGTGTTTAGCTGGCTTGGCCATCATGGTATTTTTTTGGAAAGCAGGGGAGAGGGGAAGGGTTGGTTTTTTTTTGTTTGTTTTGTTTTTTGTTTTCCCCAGAATGAATTTATTTATTTATTTATTTATTTATTTATTTATTTATTTATTTATTTATTTATTTATTTATATAATGTATTCATTCATTCATTTTTACATTTTTCTTTTATCGAAAGTTTTTTATTTACATTTCAAATGTTATCCCCTTTCCTGGTTTTCCCTCCAGAAACCCACTATCTCCCCATGCTTCTATGAGTGTGCTCCCCAACCACTACACCCACTCACCTCCACCCTGACATTCCCCTACACTGGGGCATCAAGCCTTGACAGGACCAAGGGCCTCTCCTCCCATTGGTGCCCGACAAAGCCATCCTCTGCTACATATGCAGCTGGAGACATAGGTCTATCCCTGTGTACTCTTGTGATGGAGGTTTAGTACCTGGGAGATCTGGTGTGAGGGCATCTAATTGGTTGATATTACTGTTCTTCTTATGGGGTTGCAAACCCCTCCAGTTCTTTCTCTAACCTATCGATTGAGGACCCTGTTCTCAGCTCAATGGTTTTCTGCAAGCATCCCCCTCTGTATTTGTCAGCCTCTGGAAGAGCTGCTCAGGACACAGTTATGTCAGGCACCTGTCAGCATGCACTTCTTGGCATCTGCAATATTGTCTGGGTTTGGTGACTGTGGATGGATCCCCAGGTGGGGCAGACTCTGGATGGCCTTTTCTTTAGTCTCTGCTCCACACTTTGTCTCCATATTTCCTCCTGTGAGTACTTTTGTACCCTCTTCTAAGAAGGACTGAAGCATTCACACTTTGTTCTTCCTCCTTCTTGAGCTTCATGTGGTCTCTGAATTGTATCTTGGATATTCTGAGCTTGTGAGCTAATATCCACTTATCAGTGAGTGCATACCATGTGTGTTCTTTTGTGATTGGGTTACCTCACTGAGGATGATATTTTCTCATTCCATCCATTTGCCTAGGAATTTCATGAAGTCATTGTTTTTAATAACTGGGTAGTACTCCATTGTTAAATGTACCACATTTTCTGTATCCATTCCTCTGTTGAAGGGCATCTGGCTTCTTTCCAGCTTCTAACTATTATAAATAAGACTGCTATGAACAAAGTGGAACATGTGTCTTTGTTATATGTTGGAATATTTTTGGATATATGCCCAAGAATGGTATAACTGCGTATGTAGGGAGTACTATGTCCAATTTTCTGAGGAACTGCCAGACTGATTTCCAGAGTGGTTGTACCAGCTTGCAATTCCACCAACAATGGGGGAGTTTTCTTCTTTCTCCACATCCTCGCCAGCATCAATTGTCACCTGTTTTCATTTTAGCCATTCTGACTGGTGGGAGGTGGAATCTCAGGGTTGTTTTGATTTGCATTTCCCTGATGACTAAGGATGTTGAACATTTCTTTAGGTGCTTCTCAGCCAATTGATATTCTTCAGTTGAGAATTGTTTGCTAAGCTCTCTACCACATTTTTAATAGGTTTATTTGGTTGTCTGAAGTCTAACTTCCTGAGTTCTTTCTATATATTAGATATTAGCCTTCTATCAGATGTAGGGTTCATAAAGATCTTTTCCCAATCTGTTGGTTGCCGTTTTGTCCTAACCACAGTGTCCTTTGCCTTACAGAAGCTTTGCAATTTTATGAGGTCCCATTTGTTGATTCTTGATCTTAGAGCATAAGCCACTGGTGTTTTGTTCAGGAAATTTTTCCCAGTGCCCATGTGTTCGAGACTCTTCCGCATTTTTCTTCTATTAGTTTGAATGTATCTGGTTTGATGTGGAGGTCCTTGATCCACTTGTACTTAAGCTTTAATACAAGACGATGAGAATGGATTGATTTGCATTCTTCTACATGCTGACTTCCAGTTGAACCAGCATCATTTGTTAAAAATTCTGTCTTTTTTCCATTGGATGGTTTTAGCTCCTTTGTCAAAGATCAAGTGACCATAGGTGTGTGCGTTCATTTCTGGGTCTTCAATTCTATTCCACTGGTCTATCTGTCTGTCTCTGTACCAATACCATACAGTTTTTATCACTAGTGCTTTGTAATACAGCTGGAGGTTACAGATTATGATTTCCCCAGAAGTTCTTTTATTGTTGAGAATAGTCTTCTCTATCCTGGGTTTTTCTTTTATTCCAAATGAATTTGCAAATTGCTCTTTCTAACTCTGTGAAGAATTGAGTTGGAATCTTCATGGGATTGCATTGAATCTGTAGATTACCTTTGGCAAGATGGCTAATTTTACTATATTAATCCTGCCAATCCAGGAGCATAGGATATCTTTCTGTCTTTTGAGATCTTCTTCAATTTTTTTCTTCAGAGACTTGATGTTAAAAGTCTTGGAAAGATCAGGAATTCAAGGCTCATACCTAAACATAGTAAAAGCAATATATAGCAAATCAGTTGTCAACATCAAACTAAATGGAGAGAAACTTGAAGCAATCACACTAAAATCAGGGACTAGACAACGCTGCCCACTCTCTCCCTTCCTATTCAATATAGTACTCAAAGTTCTAGCCAGAGCAATCAGACAATGAAGGGAGGTCAAAGGGATACAAATTGGAAGGGAAGAAATCAAATTATCACTATTTGCAAATGATATGATAGTGTACTTAAGTGACCCCAAAAGTTCCACCAGAGAATTCCTAAACCTGATAAACAACTTCAGCCAAGTGGCTGGATATAAAGTTAATTCAAACAAATCAGTATCCTTCCTCTACTCAAAGGATAATCATGCTGAGAAAGAAATTAGGGATGTGATACCCTTCACAATAGTCACAAATAATATCAAATACCTTGGTGTGACTCTAATCAAGCAAGTGAAAGATCTCTACGACAAGAAAATCATCATATTTTCACAACAGAGGAACTTTTAGTCTTTGGTTAATTTTTACAAACTTTATCATCTCAGTGTTCTAATGGTGACTTCTCAAAAGACTGTGTTCCCTATGAGGTGGGCAGTGTCTCAGGCAAAGCTATATCTTCTGATTACAACAGGCATTCTCAGAAATGATTTTAGCTTGCTTTCCTAGAAATTAAAACTGCTCATGGGCAGGTAGGATGGCACAATGCGTTCTCAATTGTTAGTGACTCAAAGTGACAACAATTGAAGGCGTTGAGGGATGTATGAATCTTTGGGGCCATATTTTGGGACACAAAGTCAAAGCAAGGCAAAATCTATTCCCTGGGACATTGGCCAGTGAGAGAGAGAGAGAGAGAGAGAGAGAGAGAGAGAGAGAGAGAGAGAGAGAGAGAGAATGGGTTGGCAGCATCTTTTGTAAAGCAAGTGAGCTGAGCTCCCCCTTGGAGACCAGGGATTCAACCCTAACAGAGTCTGATTCTCAGAAGATCCACCAGCTCTTGGTGGAGGATCCCAGTTCTTCAACACTGGCAACTATCTCAAATAATTTACAGCAGGACAAACAAAACACAACTATAAAAAGCAATTTAATATTTGCCTGGCAATTGGGAGTTCTGTGCTTCCAAAAAGAGGTCTGAAGGGCTGGAAGCAACCAGAAGAGGATGCCTGGGATCCAAGCAGCAACACGGTGCCTTGAATTTTCTGTAATGAAAATGATGTTGAAATAATATCCATAGCAGATTTGAATAGGAGCACTCTTTCACCTCTGCAGTCCCCACATGAAGCAGCAATGGTAGGACTCTTAAACTAACTTCAGAGCATCCCTGTAGATTATTTGTCTTGGCTTCAGCAGCAGAACACTCTTCCTTCTACTTCTGTCATTGAGATATTTTCATAAATAATTGGCATAATATCTCATGTGACTCGTGCAATTTTGTCTGTATTGGACACATATCACTTATTTATTTTTTTGTGATTTTGAAAATTGCACATGACCCTCTGGGACAGAAGTAGGGTAACCTCAAACACCATATAAACACTCCATAGCTGTTAAGGTTATCTTCCTATGAAGCCACCCTACCACCCACCATGGTCAAAATTTTGTGTACTTGTACTCTACATCTTAAAACATATCAACATGGGATAAATGTACAATATGAGCATTCACAGCCTTGTTTTAAAAGATTAGTAACACTAACATGCAGTGTACTCTTTCAGCCCAAGATATCATTTGATGAATTGATTATGATCTTGATTGTATTCTTGGAAGATCAACAATAGATCAAAGGTGTATTCATAAGGTATCCCCACCATTCACCAGTACTGGCACTTACAATCCTAATCTTGTTCTTATCTTTCATGGATATACATCTTTTTTCATAAACAAATTTACGGGTGGATTTTATAATCCACACAGTGTTTATTTATTTATTTTTTTACAGATTTATTTCAGTCTTGTGCATCTGTGTTTGTGTATATGCTTCTGAGTGTGGGGTTTCCCTGAAGCAGGCAGCCTTGAGCCACTTGATGTGGATGCCAGGGAAACAGGAAGTGAGCCATCTCTCCAGGACCATTGTGGTTCTGTTTTGTTTGAAAGAGTGCTCTACTCAGTAGCCATGGCAATAATGGGATACACTCTAAAGCCCAAGCTGGTCTTGCTCAAGGCATCTTGCTTCCTTTCTCTCTCAAAGGCTGGCATTACAGGGGTGAGCTGCTATGACAAACTAGTCAGAAAGTAAATTAAGGTAAAACTCTCTGAGGTAATCTCTTCAAGAATTCTGTATAGGTTTATGTTCTTCAGATGTTTGTTTTTCTTGATTGATTTGAGACTAAGTCTCAGTCTCCATTCTTGGATATCTGAGATTCACTATGTAGCATTGTGGTCTTGAACTCGCGATAGTTCTCCTTCCTCGGTATTCTCCTGTATTCATTGAAATAAAATATTTTCTTTTACATTACAAATGGACATCAACACATTAAAACACCAAGGGGAAAGTATGATGAATTTTTTGACTTTTTACAAGTCTAAATGTAGTAAGTTATTTTACTGCATTTCCTCCTCACAGTGGGTCCTTGCACCTTGGTGCAGACTTCTCTCCATCCGACTATGTTTTCTTTTGGTGGTCTACTCAGCTCTGCTTTATAGGAAGGCGACGGATCCAAACGTCTGTTTTCTTCAGCTCATGTGCAGACGTCTAAGGTTCGGTTTTCTCAGCAAGCTGGTGTTACAAAATTCATCTCAGATTCTTTTCCATTTTAATCTGAAATACTTAAATGGTTTTTACTTTGGTCATGTAGAGTGGATTTGCCTCATTGGAGCTGTGCTTTTTAGGGTAGTACTTTGGCAAAGCTTTTACCTTTCTAAGAGATTTTCCTGTAGAAACAAGGCTCCATTTAGGAGCATACTACAATCCCTTTGGATTTCTTTGATGTTGCTCATGCCCAAGCTCAATATCGTAATTCAGTCAGAATTTCAGGAATATGGGCATACATTAATTTAGTTTGACTGTGTTTTGTTCTATACTCAAACATTTTTCACACACACAAATTTAACCTGTAGCCATGATAGAGAAAACATAATTAGCTTTCTATCTCTTCTCTAATTAAAATAGTCTTTGATGTCTCTCTCTCTCTCTCTCTCTCTCTCTCTCTCTCTCTCTCTCTGTGTGTGTGTGTGTGTGTGTGAGTGTGTGTTTTGAGGGGAGTGCAGTGCCCAAAAACTCCCCTGGAACTAGAATTGCAGGTATTTTTAAGTCCCTTCACATGGACACTGGGAACTATACTTGGGTCTCCCATAAGAGCAGTATGTGTTCTTACCCTCTGAGCCATGCCTTTGGCCTTCTCTGCCTCTTCTTGAATCAATTGTAATAACTGCATGCATGGATTTGAAACCTATTCACGTGGTCTGTATTTAGTTTTGGTTGCTCCGTTCTGTTTCATGCTTTTTGTCCTTGAATGCTGCTGAATACATGTGTACAGAGTTCATCTGTGCTATGGCAGTCTTCCCAAAGTAACGTTTATTAATGACTGATTTGATCCTAAAGACGGAACCAGCTCTGGAATTCATTTTAACACTTCCTGGAAGAAATCAAACTTACTATTGCATGCTGCTCCTTCCTACAAATCCTCTCAGTCCGTTCTTACATCTATTTCTTCTGTCTTATTCCTCTTGTATCTATGTCTTTCGCTTTTTCTTCCCGAGTTGGCTATTTAGTTCATTTATCTTTTTATTTTCTTACGCAGTATATAAATACCTACTTTATATATTCATATATGTATGTATAAGTCTATAAATATGGAAGGTTACAGGTATGTCAGTGTAGTTTACACTATGCTGTCATCTTTTAGATTTTCTTGATATCTTGTAAATTAACCTTTAATACTAAGTACTTTTTAAAAAACTTTAAAAATCGTGTTTTAAAATGGAAAGTTAAAGACATTCAGTTGTTTCTAAAGTTTTTTTGTAGTATTATCTGTTCTGCAGCTCTTTTTTCAGTTTTTTTATTTGCCTAATACAATTATTTTTTTCTCCATTTTCCAAGGATACATCCATAAAGCATCTTTTGTTGGCTATGAGCTATATGACTATATTATTTAGATCTGCTGTGGCTATTTCACTATTAAATGTTTCTCTTTTTATTCATGCTGCCAACTTTGTTCCAGAAAGTCACATTTTTTATCTTTTTATTCATTAAAATTAATATTCAGTGTATTTACATTATATATGTTCTTTGTCAGCATAAATTACTTTTATTTTCTATTTTCACATGGCAATAAAATTAAAAGGTTTTTGTTCATCTATGTATTTGGGTTTTAAACATTTAATTCAATTGTTTGCTTAGTTGCAAACATATTTCAATGTTTCTTAGTCTTTATCACTCACCTAAGTCTCTTGTATGTCTCAAATAGTTTAGTCCAAATTATACAAACAAACTGAATGGATTTTTAAAGATGTATCCATCACAGCTTTAGTTTATTATTTAGTGGTTATTTTTGATCTAAATAGAAAAGGACATTTGGGAGAGATAGCAATTCATTAATATGGCTGATAGATGAGGTTGAAGGTTAAACATCTCACTTTAAACTGCTCACCGGGCACAGTGCTTCTCACCTGTAATCCTCATACGTAGGATGCTGAGACAGAAGAGACCAGCCTAGACTATAGAGCAAGTCCTTGTTCCAAATGTCTGGTGGCTGGTGATTTTCTTTCTGTGGTAAATCACGTGCTTAGCATGTTCAAGGCTCTGGTGTTGAAGCCAAGCTGGGCAGAATGCTATCAATAATTAATACAAATATAATTAATATAAACAAAATTTAAAATGCTCCCACCTGCAGTTCTGAATTACTTCATGTTGATTAGTTACGAATCCATATGAAGACTCTTCCCCTGCCTCGGCCCTGGAAACAGAAGAGAGAGAATGACTCTGTGTTCTGGGGACATCAGTTTCTTAAATAAAATACCACAATGGGGAATCTATTGACAGAGCTTAAAATATAGACCTGTTCCAATATTTAAGAAAGAAATTTTCATGTTTTATGTTTTGGAAAGTCTTTCCTATCCATGTTGAATCATAATACAGGGTTTGATATATATAAAAAGCAAGATTACAACAAGCAAAAGAAAAGACAAATGCACATCAGCTCTGCTGGCTGCCTTAACAATAAAGTAACACAGCTAAGCTTCTGTTTCTTGGTTCGCTGCCTCAGGTTGAATTACTAAGTTTGTCTACAGAGAAGAATCTGCCCTATACCATTAAGGCACCAGCCCCATCACATTTCATTTCATTACTTTTTATTTTCTTTTAGCTTCCAGTGTCAATGAAGTTTACCAACTTATCATCTTTTCTCATCAACATTGAAAACATTGGCCTTCTGTTCCATGATTATAGTCACTTAAATTGTCCAAAGAGTGAGCAGAACTCTAATTCTATATTAGATTATAATTGTGAGTCAGCAGGGCATGCCATAACCACTAGTTTGGACATGAAAACAATTAGAAGATAAGCCAGTAGTGGAGAAAATGACATAATAAAAATAAACTAAAAACAAGAGGAGGGAATGAAGAAGAGCAATAAAATAAGTGGGATTCATGATTAGATTATAGAGTAGATTGTATTTTAAATATTTATTTCCAATGTGTGTGAGTGTTTCACTTGCATTTACGTATGTGCACCAGATGTACGCCTGGTACACACAGAGGCCTGAAGAGGATGTCAGAACCCCTCTAACTGGAGTTGCAGGAGGTTGTGAACAGGGGCTGCAAAGTGGCCCGAGTTCTCTGCAAAGCCAACGAGTGCTCTTAGTCATGGATGCATTTCTACAGCCCCATTTAAGATTTTTAAAGTATGTTTATGTGTATGATTGCCTGTGTATATGCATGTGCACTGGATCCTCTGTAATAGTAATTTATAGTAAATTACCAGGTAGGTGCCGGGAACTGAACCCAGGTACTCTGAAAGAGCACTGTTAACCATCCCTCCACCCCCTGTTTGTTATTAAGCAATTAGAAAATGGTAGAGGAAATGAGAGAAAGAGCTGCTGACCAGTCCTCCTCAAAAGGGAACATCCACATGTCTGATAAGCCACCCGTGCATTCCATTTCACGGTGAAATCAATGTGGAGAAGAAAACACTCCTGTAGCCTTACCAAAGTGGTTAAAGTAAAATGACAATTGATGCCACCATGTATCTGTAAAGATGTGGAACAATGACAATGACACTTCTTATTCCCTCCTTGTTAGGGCCAGGACTCAACTCTCATAAATGGACTTGGGAACATGCTCCGATTGGGTGACTGGTATTTTCCTCCCAAGTCCTGTCCCTACGGAAATTCATGTATGTGTGTTTTCCAAAAGCATGCCCAAGGAGTTCATGGTATCAGCATTTATATAATCCCTAACTGGAAACCATTCAAGTATCCATCAACAGTATTATAATTAAATTTCGTTATATACTGTATCTGCTATACATTACCGAGAACAAATTAAATTCATCTGGCTGCAAAGCTTGAATGGATTCCCCCAGTTCTGGACATAAAAAAGCAAATCGTGGGATATTAAAGAAATGAAGTTTAAAAGCTAACAAATTAATCTATGACTTTTGTATATTGGAAGCACCTTAGAGGCTAAGCCACAGATGTGTGCACTTGTGTCTCTCTGTAAGTATGCTGCCCTGACTACTTACAAACTTCGATACATTGTGGGGAAAATGGAGGCTCCATAGGGGAAGATGGCGCCATCAGATTGGACTGCAGGCAAGTCCTTGGGGAATTTATGGTTGATGATTGGTGTGGAAGGGCCCAGTTTCCTGTGGGGAGTGTCATCCCTGGGCAGGGAAGGTTCGGGAAGGTGGTTGCACTGGAGTCTGGAGAGCAAGCCGGTAAGTAGCATCCCTACCGAGTTTCTGCTTCTATCCTGCCTCTGCACTCCTGTCATGAAGACCTACTTTGGTTTCCCTCAAACGGACCATGAGTCAGACATGTAAGCCAAATAAGCCCGTTGCTCCAATTGTTGCTTTAGGTCAAGGTCCTTATCGCAGCCATAGAGGCAAACTAGAATATTTGCCAAACTTAAACAGTCACTGGGAATTAGTCTTTAATGGAACTTTTAAGAGAATAACTACAAGGAGGTGCAGGAGGATGCTAAGCACGGGGTTACGTTTCCTCATCGTCACCAGGACGGAATGAGCGTCTTGGCAACTAGCTTCTCACCATGTATTCTCTAAAATCCACAGAGAAATACGGCATAAAATAAAGACAATAACAGAGTTTGGAGCAATAGGGGGCAAGTATGTGGTCTCTGGACTTTAAGTGCATTTGTTTCTTCCCTGTGCAACGTCGGTGAGGAGCTTCATTTCCCCATCTGAAACATGCAGATATGAACCATTACACACAGGAATTTTCGAGGATCGTGTGGTCCTGCTCATATTAGGGAGTCTTTAGACTTTTGATAAAATCAGAGAAAAATATAAGTTCTTAACAAACGAAACAAAGTGGTGTGATAACCAGAGACGTTTAAAGATTAAGGTAGCAAAACGGCAGTTTCAAATACTGAAAATTTTTAAAGAATGTTTTAAAATTACAATGTTAACATATGAGATCATCAAGAAAGCAAACCTTAAATAGATCAGTTAAAAACAAAACACCACCCGGCAAAACAAAAACAAAAACAAAAACAAAAACAACAACAAAAACAACAACAACAAAAAAACAAAAACAAAACAACAACAACAAAAAACAAAAACAAAAACAAAAAACAAAAAACAAAACAAAACAAACAAAAAAACCAAACCAAAACAAAACAAAACCAAAAAAAAACCAGGAAAGCTGAGGCAGATAACATGGATGTCTGGTGAACTTGATCCAATCTCGCATTCTGTTACCCCCCCCCCTTTTTTAAATTAACTTGAGTATTTATTATTTACATTTCGAATGTTATTCTCTTTCCCGGTTTCCAGGCCAACATCCCCTTAACCCCTACCACTCCCCTTCTATATGGGTGTTCCCCTCCCCATCCTCCCCCCGTTACCGCCCTCCCCCCAACAATCACGTTCACTGGGGGTTCAGTCTCAGCAGGACCCAGGGCTTCCCCTTCCACTGGTGATCTTACTAGGCTATTCATTGCTACCTATGAGGTCAGAGTCCAGGGTCAGTCCATGTATAGTCTTTAGGTAGTGGCTTAGTCCCTGGAAGCTCTGGTTGCTTGGCATTGTTGTTCATATGGGGTCTCAAGCCCCTTCAAGCTCTTCGAGTTCTTTCTCTAATTCCTTCAACGGGGGTCCTATTCTCAGTTCAGTGGTTTGCTGGTGGCATTCGCCTCTGTGTTTGCTGTATTCTGGCTGTGTCTCTCGGGAGCGATCTACATCCGGCTCCTGTCGGCCTGCACTTCTTTGCTTCATCCATCTTGTCTAACTGGGTGTTTTGCATTCTCCCTTGCAGAAGACCCTCTTGCCTACAAAGGTCTTTAGCCTTCCCTTCCTTGTTGTCCTCACAAAATCCCCCAGAGCCTAGTGAAAGTGTATTGTCCATTACAATCACATGAAGTAACTTGCTGGCTGCCACACAGCAGGGAAGCTCCTGAGCCAGGCTTTCTTATCTTAACACAGTGGCCTTCATCTGGACAGTGCCAGTTCAGACTCAGAGTATTGCTAGGCATAAAGCTTGGGCTCCGGATACTGTAAGGAAGGCAGCAAACGAACACAGTGTCATGGAAAGAGCGGAGCAGGAAGTTCTTGGGCACTAGACACTCAGTAGGGATACTGGAGGGAAGCTGGAGCAATCTGGATTTTTGGAAGGCTGCCCTTTCCCTGTTTAAGGAAGAAGTGCTGAGCAATCAAACTAAGCTGCTGATGCTTTACAAATTATTTTTGAGTCGACTTAAATGACACTAAGACTATAATTTACGAGGCCTATGGTTTCATGCTCATAGAGAATTTTATTTTGGTTCCCCCCCACCCCAGTTACTTTAGACCATTTAACAATGTTATGTTCTTAAACTATAGTGGTAGTCATTTTCAGGTCTGGGAGAAAATCTGAGCCAGAGGTGTTTAGAATATTTCAATCTTCTCATTTTGATGTAAGCTGGCATTGTCTTTAAATTCTCACCAGTTTCCCAGTCTCTGTTTTCTTTCCTTTCCTTTTCTTTCCTTTTCTTTTCTTTTCTTTTCTTTTCTTTCTTTCTTTCACCTAAATCCAGCCCCCACTTTTACATGGACAGAAACAAGCATGTCCCTGCCATGTTTACATTCTATCTCACATATTTCTTTGCCCAGCAGCCTCTCAGCCCTGAAGCACATTCGAGAGTAAACATCATTCTTTCTATAGATGAGTAAGAGGGAAGCCAAGCAAACATCACATGGCTCTGTGCTTTTGAAAGCCAATATTTAGTAACCTCTCCTGCGCTTCGCTTTCAAAATATTTGTCTCTGAAAAGAATGTGAGAACGAGTTTGTCAAGAGGAAGTCATAATGGACAAACCCGACACTCCGAAGTTTCCCTCCAGAGGTATTTATGTAAGAGCCTGCACAGGCCAGATCAAAGCGAGTCACAGCCTCACCTGTGGGTTCTGCAGGAAGGAAAGCCCGTAACTGAGACACAAATCCTGCCTTACTGACACTTGAAGGAGGAAGGAGGATCTGGACTGTAAAACTCAGGAGTTGAAGATAGTGAAATCATAGACATCAGAATAAGAGCTAATGTTGTCCAATTTATTCTCCAATAAATGCATATATGCGTGTGTGTGTGTGTGTGTGTGTGTGTGTGTGTGTGTGTGTGTGTGTGTGTGTAGATAGTCTTTAAAAGGAGGCTAGAGTGCTCTAGAATTCAAGGCCCTTCAAGTTTCCTATCTCGGCTTTGGGAACACCCCAATTAAAAGCATGTGTTACAACAACTGTCCTTCAAATTCAACATGTTTTAGGTGAAACTAAACTGTGATAATAGTGAGAATTAGCTCTTGCCACACAATTGATTGCTAAGAAAGCAAAATATTGCATACTGATGGTTTAGTTTCAATGTATGAACTTCACATTTTCACCAAACTTTTAAAAATTAAACAAGCTTGATAGAACTCAACCATTGAAGCAAAAACTTAAAAAAAGAAGTATAGCTCATTCAAAGTGTTGACAAGCTCAAACATACAACAGGTTCGACAAGTGGTCAGTTTCTTGCTTGGCTTTGAAGTGCTGAAACTCTTGTATTCCCTTTCCACAAAGAAAGAAGAGTCAACTCTATTTATGAGAAGAGAGAGTTCTCTTTGCAAAGTTTAATAGGAGCTACAAAATTTTAAAAATAACCTACTTAGTACACAGTTATTAATAGCAATGCTAACAGATATAAGACAAAGTAGTATTTCCAATGCAATGACATAGTTTGTCTTGTATTTCTGTAAGAAAATGCCTGAGGTTGGGTACTGAATAATTAAAGAGGTAAGGGGGCTGACACTACCTTCCCCATTGATAAGTATGGTAAATTTCCCTCTTAGCATCATAGCACTGATACACTATGGCCCTGCTTTGAACCAGAGGCATTTAGATCTAAGGAAGAGATGGGGCAGTTAGAAGGTGATATGGTTTAATCATGTTTTCAGTCTCTTCCAAGTATGTATGTCAGGGTGGTATGTAAGTGGAAATTTGCTCTCCAGGGAGCCTGTACATATTTATAGGAAGAGAAACATTTGAGCATGCAGAGTCTAATAGAGTGTGTTGGGGGGGGTAGTGGGGAGGGTTGGTCTTTAACATCCTATCTTTACAAGTTAGTGTTTTTCATGCTGCCCTTGAGTTTTCATGAGGATTGTTATTAAAACAAAACAAAACAAAACACCCTAATGAAAAACCAACCAGCATTATGCATATCTGTCTTACCATGTGACTCTTCTCATTCATCGACCCCTTCTGTTGGCTATGAAGGTGTTTAGACTTTTAGCCTCTGAAACAGAGAGTCAGCTAGATCTCCTTTCTGTATGAACTTAGCTGCCTCTGGCAATAGGCTGTAGTAGAGTAAAGCTGATAAAGGCAGAGGGATTTTTAGTCTAGGCTCTTACCAAGGCCTAGAAAGAAGGATGCCTTGCAGGTGCCCATATCCAAAGGTACTCAGGCAACTCAGCTCCTCTTAAGCTCACGGATACTGGCGTGTTGGAACAGGGAAGCAGATTCATCTTGGCTTTAGTGGAACTCAACAAATCACCTGCAATAAATGTGGTGCAGCCAGCCACTGAATAGGGGAAGCATCTAAAGGTGTGCTAGGAAATGGTGCAGAAGACGTTGGGGAGTGTATCAGAAGTTAGCAAGGACCATAAAGGAGGCCACTGAAGAAGATAGCTTTGCTTGGGTTTGGTGTAGTTCTCAATCACATATGAGAGAGCTGGCACCAAGGACTGCTCAGAGAGACCTTAGTGATCTTAGGAGGATTTCCCAGAAATGGTCCAAGGAAGACATTAAAGGATGGATGTGTTGTTGTAAAAATATAAAAATAAAAAAGAGTATTGTTGGTCTTTTACCCCGCTAGGTCCTCACCGCGGTGCCCCAAGATATCTGCTAGATATCTTGGCGGAAACACATCCCAGCCACACACTTTCCTACACTCAAACCCTCACATAAAAGAACACACAACACAATAATCTTTGACCCAATTGGTAAGATATAATTGCCCACTTAAACATACAAAGCCCGGTACCATCCATCCCTTAGGAACATTGATAACAACCTGTAAATACACAGAGCAGAATCTTAACATCACCTGCCATGGCTTCTCCCCCTCTCCTCTCTCCTGTCTCCTGTCTCTCCTTCTCTAGTCTCCTCCTCTTCCTTCAAACTTTTCTCCTGCCCACCCTTCCTTCTCCTCCAATGACAGGCCTCCTTCTATCCTGTACCTGCCCTTCACCTGTACTTTACAAATTCAATGGGGAGGCTCTGGTGAAGCCACTTGATTCCTGAGTATGTGATTAGGCAGCTGGCCTTGGGGCATTGGAATTAGCATCAAAATACCCATAACTTCAGGGCAAACCACAACATGGATGGACAAATGGCTTGAGTTCATTCTGTTTGCTTGTGTGTCTCCATAAGTTTCAGTGAACAAAAGTCTATAGTGTCTAAAATCTGAAGGTCCAAAACCTCAGATACATTGGCAAGGGCCAAGTTCTCTTATCTAGTAGTTACGACTCTGGGGAATTCATTCCCACTGTACTCTCTCTTATCTTGGAACAAATTAGATGATAATACCTACATAAAGCCAACCATATGCATTTACTAAGAGCCAGGAAGACCATCCTATATGGTCTTGCAGTTCAGAAACTGCACAGCCCTGGGAAGATTCCAACCTTATGGTCTTCTGGTTCATTCAATTCAAAGCTCTATGTCCACACACACCAGCTCTAGCAGATTTGATAATCAGCAGCTGAAGGAATATATGAAGCAGAACAGAAAGACAGTCAAGACCAGGGCTGGCATAAAGATGTCAGAGTCCATCATCCGTGAAATGACAGCCAGGTTTGACCAGCAAGTGAACCCCATCAACGATAGGTTAGTGGGTCAGAGTTGTGACTTCTCAACCTTACTAATTCTCCAACTCTTTAATACAGTTCCTCCTGATGTGGTGGCCCCCCAGCCATATAAAGTAGCCATCACTACTTTATAACTGTAACTTTGCTACTGTTATGACTTGTAATATAAATATCTGTGTTTTCCAATGATCTTAGATGACACTGTGAAAGGACCAGTAGATCTCGAAAGGGATTACAGCCTACACGTTAAGTATCACTGGGATAGAGGGATAGTTCAGTTGAGAAACAACTTCCCTAGAAAAATGACTACTTGAGTTCAGTCCCCAGCACCCATGTAAAGAAAGCTGGGTGTAGAGTATGAGTTTTGTTCCCTGCATTGAGGGGCAGAGACAGATACAGCCCTTGGTATTACTGGAGAGACAGTCTGCTCATCAATGAGTTTTTGCACAGTGAGAAACCATATCTTCAAAATCAAAGTAGCCATTGAGCAAGGATAACTGGTACTGATTTTAGACCTCTGCATATACGCAAGCTTGCATTCAGACAGACACACACACACACACACACACACACACACACACACACACACACACACACACAATACATGCTCATCTCCTCCCAGGGGAGATGTGCCAGAGAGAAGTAACATACATGAAGATGGAAAGCCTCATCCTTAACATCACTACTGGAATGAAGAAGCTGGGCCAAGCCAGTTTTAACTTTATGAAGGGATTTCAAACCTGGAAGGTGACCCTTGAGAGTCCTTTATCAGCAGGTTCAAATGGCCACCCAGATCATGAGTATCCGAGACACCACCATCAGGAGCACTTTGTGGTTTACATTGGCAGGCTACCAAAGCTACTGCAGCAGATGCATGAGTTCTTTAGTAATGACCTGCTCACTTCCTTTCTCTCTCTCTCTCTTTCTTTCTTTCTTTCTTTCTCTCTCTCTCTCTCTTTCTTTCTTTCTTTCTTTCTTTCTTTCTTTCTTTCTTTCTCTTTCTTCCTTTCTTTCTCTTTCTTTCTTTCCTTCTTTCTTTCTTTCTCTTTCTTCCTTCCTTCCTTTCTTTCTCTTTCTTTCTTTCTTTCTTTCTTTCTTTCTTTCTTTCTTTCTTTCTTTCTTTCTTTCTTTTCAGGGATCAGCAGGGCCGGGTACTTTTTTTTTTCCAACAAAAGTTCTACTTCAGAAAATCATTTGACTCCGAAAGCAAGTTCACGATGAGAGTAACCAGAAAATATTGAAAGTATAGAAATCTTCAAGGGAGAAAAAAAATTGTAGGCTCTTCCATATGTCTTTAAATTAAGAAAAATACATTTTCAATTGAGTTGGGAATGGTAGGAAAAGAAGGGAAATACCACTGCTTGCCTTTCATTCTAGAATCAACTTCCAATTCACTGGGCGTCACACACAGTTAGAAATGAATCAGCACTCTTGATGACTTACTGATTGTGTGTGTGTGTGTGTGTGTGTGTGTGTGTGTGTGTGTGTGTGTGTGTGTAAAATTCCAACCACCACTGATCTCCTGGATGGAAGCATGACCTTCTGATATTATTCCACCTTGAAAGATTAAATGTTTACAAAACTGTTCTTTTAAAAAAGTAAAATATTCATCCTAACTTTGTTGCTATAAAGTATCTTAGAACCAATCTATTTAATGTCTTTGTTATTTAAAAGTATAAAATAAGAGATAAAAGCAGATGTGACTTCTATAAAGTTAGGAATTATAAAGAATGTTTGAGAGATAGGCATTAATGTTTTGTATGAATTTCTGTACATCTCCTGAGATGACCCATTTGACTGTCTTTATCTCATACTACAATTTCAAGAATGTTGGTATAGCAAATACACTTGGAAGAGATAGCATTTCAAGAGGGATGCGATGGTATAAACTCTTGTAATTCTTGCTCTTAAAAGATAGAGGCAGGAGGAGCAAGAGTTCAGGGTACCCTCAGCTATGTAGTGATTTAACCTAGGTAATACGTAGAATCATCAGAAAAACAAAACAACCCTGTCCCACTCGGAATACAGAGATAATATCCCCTTCTAGATCAAAATACTGGCATGCTTAGTCTCCAGGACAGAAGAATCAGGTTTCTTTGGCTTTGGCTTCTTCCTCTGTAAGGCAACTTATGTATATGCAGCCATTATATCTTATCTGCATTATTCACTGGGTCTTGGTGGCTGTTCTAGTTTGAAATTTTTCAAAGGTGCAAGTTTTGAGACTTTGCCTCTAGCTAATGAAACTATGAAAAAATAAAGAAATCTTTTTAAAATTAATTAATTAATCCACTTTGTATTGCAATGTCAGCTCCCCTCCTCTTCTAGTACCCCCTCTAAGAAGGGGGAACTTCCATCCGGGCATACCCCCACCCCCCACCTCTCCCCACATCCCCCACCCCGACACATCTAGTCACTGCAGGACTAGGTGCATCCTTTCTGACCAAGGGCAGACACAATAGTCCAGTAAAGGAATTTTAAAGAAGCAAGGCATAATGAAAGGAATCTAGTTCATTGAGAAGTGTCCTTGTAGGGGATGGTGGGACTCCCACTCACTCCTCTCTGTGTCTTTGCGTCTTGGATGCTATGATGTAAGCAGCTTTACCCTACCTGCATGTTCCCTATGATGCTCAGAGTAGCCTCAGCCCCAAAGTCAACAGGACCAATTGGCAATTGCCTGAAACTAGGAGCCAAAGCAAAGGTGTCCTCCTCAAAGCTGCTTATGCTAGACCCATTGCAATGCGGAGGGTTAACAACCCGGTGGTATTAATGCCCCATGGACGTCATGCAAATAAGCAGTGCACTGCTTTCTGGGATGGACTCTCAGTCTTTACCCTAGAAATCTAATGTTTCCTGCCAGGGAATTTGACAGACAGATGTGTTAGCTGGAGGGTGGCTATAATACCTCAGAGCTCTCACAACTGTTGAGAGAGACTGGAGTCTGACTCTTAGCTAGCTTGGTGTTCATTACTTGGCAAATAGTTATAAAACAGTGCTTTCCCACCAGTAATGGGCTACAACCAGAGAGAGAGAGAGAGAGAGAGAGAGAGAGAGAGAGAGAGAGAGAGAGAGAGAGAGAGAGAGAGACCTGGCTGATAAATGCATGTGTGACAGAGTTCAAGACTCAAATATGATACAAAGTATGTAATCCAGTGAAGAAATTAGACTATTTCCAGCTCATGCCACTGCCCTGGGTTGTAAATCAAGAGAAAAATTAGCGTAACAAGACATAGAAGAAAGGGAGAGAAATATTAGAAGTTTCCCAGATGAGAAGTCTGGGGAAACAGAATGAAGCTAGGTAGTGGGTTTGAGCTCCTGGCAACATTTCTTCAGAGTGCACAATCCGGCTACTTTGTTTCCAGGGAGTTTATTTCTCTACTCACCCAGCACTCGGAACTTTTCTCTGTCTTTAAGACCAGTTCCTGCAAAGCCCCTCGTTTATGAAGACACATTTCTCTCCTGTTCTTGTTCCTATCCTTACTCTGTGTATTCAGGTTTCACTGTCCACTCCGCCTCTGCTGCAACCACTAATGCTCCTCTGAATGAAAAGTATCCCTACCCCCCTACTCTCCAAGCACATCTGTCCTCAATCCTGCTGTCATCATTTGCTCTTGTCCTGGCTGACCTGCTACTTGGTATTCAAAAGAGGTCTCTCTGTCCCACTGCCTTTGTCTACTCTGATCCGATAGGGACAGAGCCCTTTTATCAGCCTGACCTACTGCCTGCTCCCATAACTCATTTCTCCCACGGTGGGGGGCAGCAGGTGGAGTAAAGGGAGGGTTTAACTCAGGACAACTGATTCTTGGAGGAACAACGATATCAGAGCTGCCAGACTGAGGAAAACAGGGGCTCCTGAGGTCCTTAAAGGGAACCTCTAGGAATGAAGAAGGGAGACTGGATTGTATTCAGGTGACCACACTGAGCTTCCTTAAAGAAACACAGACCTCTCAGACTCATAAATATGTCAAGCCACAGCTCCAGGATTGGGGAGCAGTTGGGCTCTTGGACCTAAATGCAAAATCATGTTAATTATCAATAGTTCTGGAATGTTTTCTGGCCTTGCAAGTCCATTTCTTACTTTCCTGTCTCTTCTGATTCTTTTAGGAGCGATGGGCATTTATTAAATATAATGGAAACAGGACTGAACATGGTCCTAGGCCAAGGCCATGTGTGACACAAAATAAGGCTTCACATAAACCAATAATAAGAAAAATACATATATTTTATATGTGGTAGGTATTCTATTTATTTTATATATGAATTTCTCCCAAGATTATGCTTTCAATTTGGAAGAAAATGTATATATATATATATATATTCAACCTACTTATAAATTTGTGTATTATATAATATGAATATGTATGTAGTGTATGTTTTATAATATATGAGTCCCCTATATTCGCCCTGCTAGCTCCTTTTGTTAAAGGTAAGGTCAGCTGATATAGTCAGCTATAGAACACAGGACAGGATTATCCAGGGATATTCTGCCAAAGCCCATTCAAGAACAATATGCTTGCTCCACAGTGGAATCCTATCTTCATTTTTATCTGAAAGATGAAATACTTCCATGGAAATCCTGTTCGTGGGATACCCTGGGTAAGGGACAGAATACAACAGAAGATATAGAAGACTAAGTTCTGCTGAGGTCAGACCCTCTGAGCTCCTCACTAATGTCAATCACCTTAGCTCTCCATAGCCTGCAGTCTTCAGGCAGCTAACCACATTCCATGGGACAAAGGCCCTGTGAGTGCATGCCCTCCGCTTCTTGTATAATGCTGTCCTGTTTTAACCATCATTCCTTGTGTGTACGGAAGCTTGCCTAGAGGTTCTGCCATTGCTCCCCTCCCCCCTTCTATATCCTCCACCAAACTGAGTGCCTATCTTGTAATCTGCCATCAATCATCAATGCAACACACACACAGAGGCACACATGCATACATATGCATGCACAGACAAGTACACACAGATGCACACACATGTATACACAGGCACACAAGTATGCATGAGTATGAATTCCAGCTATTTCTGAAAGCCTAACAGGTAGCCTGGGCTTGTGATTTGTGGTCTGTCTCTCTTACACTTCCCACTCTGAGTTTTGTATCATGAATTCATGGAATCATCTAAGAGGGGTGAATGAAATACCAATGACTTAATTTAATTTAATTTATTCCTCTTTTCAGAGGGATAGACTTCATCTCATGGGACCTTAGAAGACGGGCTTCATCTGTAGAAGTTCCTTGGAAGAAAGTAGACTTTTAAGAGTTATGTATTTCATTAAAGGACTTCACTGCATTGTTAGCTAGTCAAAAACAATGCTGGTGGGGTCAACAAGATTTCTCAGCAGGAAAAGGCACCTACTTCAAGCATGATGACCTGAGTTTAATAACCAAGGCCCACAGTGTGGAAGGAAAGAATCAGTTCTGGAAAATGTCATTTAACTTTTACATATAGACTGTGGCACATGTGCGCTCACACACAAACACACACACACACACACACACACACATGATTGAATGAATGAATGAATGAATGATTGAACGGATGAATGCAAAAACAACTTAAAATGCTGGAGGAATGAGCCAACTCTGAGAAACTAATACTGAGTCAGGAAATCTCATTTCAGTTTTGTAACCTAATGCTTATGTGTCTAATGTCTAAGACATTAAAAAATGAAAGAGTATAAAACACACTTTATAATGAAAAAGAATGTGTCATGGCATTAATGCAGCCTTCTCTACAGTCACCTACTTCAACCTTCCATATTCTAAATATCGTGGTCATGCAAATTGGTACCCTGCCTTCCCTTCTTAGAAGCACAAGCTTGGAAAGTGGGACTTTTCCTCTGTGTGTGGGTGAGCACCATGCTTGGTATTAAGCATCAGAGTGCTTGAGCCACTACTAACATCATTTCTGACATCAGCGAGTAGCCATTATCACAAGAAGAAACTCAATGCTGTGACCTTTCTACTGATTAGCTATTCTTTTTTTGTTTTTAATTGAAAATAAATTCTATCATACAATACATCCCAACCACATTTCCCCTCCATCCACTCCTCCTAGCTCCCCATGCCCATACCTCCCCTCTTCTTCCATTGGCCTCCCTGATCTCCAAGGGAAGGGACTTGATAGGGACCCTCACTTGCTCCCATATGCTGCTAGAGGAAGCCTCTCTGGTGATGACTTGACAAATCACTATCTGTGAGTATAGCAGAATAGTATTAGGAATATGTTACCCTTGTTCTACCCTTGGTCTCTAGGCTATTCAGTCTACAGTTCCTGGCCATCCAAGCAGTATAGAACAGGGTTCCCTCTCCTGGGGTGGGCCTGAAGTTAAACAAGGTATTAGTTGGTCACTCCTCATGTTCTGTGACACCATTGCCCCAGCACATCTTGCAGGCAGGACAAATTGTAGGTGGAGGGTTTTCTGGCTGGATTAGTGTCCAGATCTCTGTTTGCAAAGTCTGGAGAGTAGTTTTTGAGCCAAAGAGACTGGGATGTAAGGATGAAGGTTCCAAGCCTACATCAGCTCAGCCTGTCTATTTTCAGTGAACTGAGTGTACATGACAAATTCCATCCAGTTCACGATTAGCCACTTTTCTTTCTGCAAACTTGCTTCCTGTTGCACGACAATTCAAAGGATTTCACCAACACTGGCCTTACACCTTCTCATTTAATAGCTACATGCTATCTTTTCTTCTTACGGTTTACCCATAGTTAGGTCAATGACCGCCTTGCCTATTTGCTGTCTGTACACCTCACAATACTTTAAAATACCGTATGTTGTAGTTTCACTGTCTTCTTAAAATGCCCTTGGATGCCAAGCAAAACTGTGGTTTCCCTGATACATTTGATATTTTCCTTTTTGTTTTATAGATTTGTCTTGGAACCAGTAGCGTGAGCAAATGTGCTCTGGATGAACATCCTCCACTAATCCAGCCGCCCTTGCATCTCTCAACACTGTGTCAATCATCAAATGAACTTTCTCTCTCACTCCTCCCACATCTGTACCACTTCCTAGAGTCAATTTCTTCACTGTTTTTTTTTTCAATAGAAACACAGTAATGGAGTTTGGAACCCAGATGAGCAGTATATCTGGGGTAGATTTTGCGTTGTTTAGTACTGCTGGCTGACTGTGGGAAGGGATGTTCATTACACAGAGGTGCCTTCAAGAGCTACAGAGGTGGGGTAAGCATTGCTGTGCCACAGCATATGGGGAGCCAGGCTTTTGAGCTGGAAATGACAGTAAAGAAAGGCAGTCTCCCTTCCATTCCTTCACAAGGAGCTGAAGAAGTGGCTCTAGGAGGCACCTGTTAGACTGCTTCTTGAGTTTCATTAGCATAACCAAGTCCTACCACTTCCCAGAATGTATTTTTAGAATGTTAATGAAAATACCTATGTAAAAAGATATCAGAAAAAAATTGAAAATACTGGCATAGGCAGTTAGGCAGTTTTTTTTCATTGCTAGATTTCTTAAAGGATTTAGCAGGAAGCTTTGCCAAATCAGTTTCTTAAACTTCTTACCTACATCCCATTTACAGCTTCCCCTCCCTTCTCTCTCCTCCCAGTACTTCCCTCTCATCCTTCCCATCCCTTAATCCCCTTCTTCTCAGAAGGGGAAGCCTCCCATGGATGTTAAACCTCCTTGGCATATCAAGTTGCCGTGGGACTAGGCACATCTTCTATTGTGACACCTGTCTGTTTGTAGCAAACCATTTATGGACATAGAATTATAGTATTTTGGCAGTTTTTCTAATTCATTTTGCAAGCCTTGCACTTCCTTTTTCCAAATAGAAGAAGCGGGGATGGAGGGAGAAGAGAGGAGAGGAGAAGAGAGGAGAGAGAGAGAGAGAGAGAGAGAGAGAGAGAGAGAGAGAGAGAGCGCAAACTTTTGATGTTGAAGTTGTTCAGTAGAGTCATCCCCCAGTAGGAAGGAATGCTTTTTCACCTTAATCCCAAGAGCAGGTTATTGTAATAGGGCTGCCAGTGAAATAAATTCTAAAATACTGTTTTTGTTCTTTAGTGGAAATTCATAGAACCAAACTGGCCTGCATTAGCTATACTTCTTTAGAAAACTTCATAGCATTTACCCCACTGAATGAGAATTGGTTTTGATCTCAAGTCAGCATGTTACATATGTTTGAAATATGACTTGTAATCAACTACATATACAGAATTTATTTAATCAATAAAAACACTATATATGATACTGATGAAGGAAATCAGGAATTATCTGTTTTCATTTTCCTTTCAATTGGTTTGCATATATAGTGCCAGAAGACCAAGAATAAATTAATACTTGATATTCTACTGCATTCTAATCAATATAGTCTTGATGTATACAGGACACATCTCATAATATTGTAGTAAAGCAGACAAATATGTTCATTGATATGATGTCACAACAGAAAAATCATAGAAGTATGTCTACCTGGAATGAAGGTCAGCTTTCTCATTTCTCAGCTACAGACATGAAGTAGCAACTTTTTCTGGTCTACAAAGCTCAACTGGTCTTAAAGGCATGGAACCGAAGTGGCCTCTTTCCATTCCTTTGTACTCCTTTCCAGGCATGTAAAAATTTTGATTGGAACTATTATAACAATGAATTATTAAAGGAAGAAATGGGAGCACCACCTGTCTATACACAGATTGATCATCAAACTCTTTTAAGGTAAGCAAACCATGTCATATAGCCTGTAAACTGTCCAACTACCCAAGAGATATTTGAAATATCTAATTTTATGCATAATAATATTGGATAAATGTTTTGATTCAAAGAAAAACAGTCTCCTTAAGTGAACTCTTTTAACTTCAGTCCTAGAATACATGTAAATATATATATATATATATATATATATATATATATATATATATTTGGAGGTGATGTTTAGGGTGTTTTATTACATTTATTTTTTTATTTTACCCTGTGGTGTGGCCGTGGTTGGTGTGTAGAGTTCAGAGAACAACTTGTGGGGGTCAGTTCTTCTTCTATAGTTGGGGTCTTGCTTTTTAAACAGAGATAATCTGTCTTGACAACAAGTATTTTCATCTGCTGAGCTACACTAATAGGTCCTACAGTTATGTCCATAAAAAAACCACACAAGGACTGGAGAGATGGCTCAGTGGTTAAGAGCACTGACTGCTCTTCCAGAGGTCCTGAGTTCAATTCCAAGCAACCACATGGTGGCTCAAAACCATTTTTAATGGGATCTGATGCCCTCTTCTGGTGTGTCTGAAGACAGCTATAATGTATTCATATAAATAAAAAATAGTATTTAAAAATACACAAAATATTTCTTGTAATTTATACAACTTAATCATCAATCTGGACATTTTAGCATTCATGTATTCTGCATTAGTAAAAGAACAAATAATAATTCAAAAGAACAGAGTTAGTTAATTTGTAGTGACTTTTTGGTTCAGTAAATTTTTGATTGTGTCCTTCAGGCTTCTATTCTGCCCCTGTGCACAGTTTGAAGTGGAGAACAGACCGTACTGTGCAGAGTTACTGAGCAGGATCCTGTCCACAGGGAGCATTCAACAGATTTTTGATGCCCTTCTTGCTGACAGTGCATGCTGATATCTGTGTTCCTGCACTTTGATCCCTATTGTCTCAATGAATCTAATTAATTTATAATGCACTAACGTGAATCTGATTAGAAAGAGCTAATTAGCATTGATGGAGAAACTAGGTTGAATTAATAAAGATATCAAGAATAATATTTCAAATAAGAAATTTACTGTTGTAGGAGATTAGAAACTGTCCCTTTACTGAAGGTCAACTAGGTAAGTACATTTTAAGGAACTGATGAGGAAAATAGAATCATTGCCATGGGGGGAAACTATGCTAAGGTACACTTATATATAAAAGTAACTTGAATGCACAAGTAATGCACATACCTAACATTTTACATTTTTGGTCTTCTTCATTTTCCTGTCTGGCATGTTAGAATCATTGCACCTTCAGTGTTAGAGCACATTGTCGGTTTTTCTCCTCTTTTCTTTTGTATGCATGTATGTATGTATGTATGTATGTATGTATGTATGTATGTATGTATGCATGTATGTATGTATGTATGTGTTTTCATGCTGTCTTCTTCAGGTAGAATACTCTTTAGGTTTGAACACTTGGTACCTAGCTACCTGGTACTCTGCTGAAGGTTAAGCAACCTTTAAGAGCTGGATCCCTGCTAGAAGAAGTTGCTCATTAGGAACTCTCTTGAGGTTTGATAGCTCGATGCTACTTTCTGTCCATTGTGCTTCCTTACAGCCCTGAGCATGGGTAGCCACCTTATACTCCTGCTGACAAACCCTTCACCATGATGGCCCATATCCCCACAAACCGTGAGCCAAACCTAATCAGTTCTTTGCTTCAGTTGCTTCTTGTCAGGGTTTGGTCTTATCCATGAGTAAAGTATCAAGCACAGAGTCCCATTCATAACAAGTTAACAGATTTCTAAAGAACCTAAGGTCAATCCTCCCATTTTACCATCACATTTGCTGGTAATTTCCTCATCTCTGGAAGGTTCTTATACTCCAATATCAAAATTATGATGCTTCTTTTCTTTTTTTCATTGTGTGGATCTCTTGGTTGATATTATATATTGGGATATACCTTTAGTAGTACACTCTTCCCTAATGCTTTGGGTATAATTTTCTCCTGCTAGCATTGCACATACTTATCATTACTGTTCTGAAATGTTTGTCTAGCAAGTCCATAAACTAAGAGCCTGTAGCGATTATGTTTCTTGGTGGGTCACAGATGTTATTTTTAGTGTGTCATAATTGTTGTTGATAACTGAATATTATAGATAACTGAGTGCAGCAATTTCAGAATATTTGTCTCTTTTCCATGTTGTCTGCTTGGATTCTGCTGGTTGTTTATTTTACTGTCTATTTGAACTAATTGCATGGGTTGCTTGTGTATGTAGTGGGGGTTATCTATACTATGTGGCCTCTAAAGTTTCTCATATTTGTTGTTATAGTATTTTGTTGTTAGGGCTAGGCTTTAGGAATGCTCTGTAGATGGTTATGGCTAGTTGAGCTACCGATGACAAGCTGGAAGTTTGCTTAAATGATGTGAATCACTAAATCTACCCTTCTGTATCGATTTGTGCGTGTTTGGAGCATTCTTTATCTATTGCTGTGTTATAGTGTCCGTACAAACTTATTTGGGTTCATAACAAATATGAACCTAATCTTAATGGTCCTGTGGGCATAGCTTAGCTGTATTTCCTGCTTCAGGGTTTCATAAGGATGAATGGATGTTGACTAGGACACTTAGAATCTCCTCAAGAACCACCTGGAGAAAGGTGCACTTCAAAGTTGACATTATTATTGGCAGGTCTGAGTTCTTCGGAGTTACTGGACTGACAGATGCACCTTATTGCTGAATAAAATAAACTGGAAGGTGGTCTTGATTCTTGATTACAGGGGCCTCTGTATAAAGCAGTGAATGACACTGAAGCTTGTGTTGTCAAAGCCAGAAGGAGAAAGAATGTCCTAGCAAGGGAAACATTTAACTATTACACAACACAACGAAGAAAATGGTATTCCATCACCCGCAGAACGTTCTATTTGTTTCAAAATATTTGTAGGTACTGATTAGACCTAGGAATGGACTCCTCCAAGAACATGAATATCTCTGACAGAGAGAATTGGGGCCACATTCGGTCATGCTTTCAAACTTCAATAGGTTTACAAGTTTGTCTTGTTTTGTATTTTCTCTGTCTTCAAGTCTTTATGCTTAGCCAGGAGTGAGTAACTTTCCAGGGATCCCACTGGTTTCTCTGAAGTAGATATATCCTTTTGGATGCAGAGTCTTCCAAGCATTAAAAGTCATATTGCAGCCTGACTTTTTCATTTGTTCATCTTCCTTAATCTGCTTCCTGGGTTTTGAGCCAGTGTCCTGTTGACTCATCTGTCTCATCCATTCCGGACATGGGGCTTCTGTCATCTCTCTCTCTTTGTTTCCTGCTCATATCTTTATGGCTTTCAACAATGGGATTAGAGACTGGCAGCTCCAAATACCCCACATTCTGCCTTGGCAGGAAATAGAGCTTCTGATGTAGACTGTCTGCTCTATCTGTGTGGAGAGGACTCCAAAAAATGATGGGAGAGAGAGCAAGCAGACACAAGAAATGTCCAGTTTCAGTCACACAGTCTCCCTCCACCCTCTTCAGAACATCTCAGGACATCACAGAGTTTCTCAGAAGGTGCTCCTCTTTCCTGTGTGTCATTTTTAAAGACTTGCCAGTGACACTGTTCACCAACTTTGTCCAGTTTTAACTCTTGAAATAGTAGTTGCAAGTTCCTGGGCTAGCCTAGTCTTGTCTCCCAAATCTACTAATCAAAATGGAATCTAAATAGCAGCCCCGTGTGGCCGGTATGATTGAGAAGTAGTGTGTAGGTCATTTTTAAAAATTCTGAATAATCATATTTCTAACAGGAAATTGTATTCAATACTTCAACTTAGGAAGCTTGGTATCATCTTGAGGTAGAGAAAAATAGAAAACAGTTACTTGCACCTAGAATATTGGATGGAAAAGAGTAGCTATTTTGTTCATATATTAGAAAAATGACTGGTTTCTTTCATTATCCTGAATATAAAAAATTAATAATATATGTTTATTACCATATACTTGTAGCTTATACATATTTGGTTTTATATATAGCAGCAATAATGGATATCCATTACTATTATTTGGTCCATATAACTGGACCAAAGTATAGTATAAGCCTACTTCACAAGATAAAGTACATCAATACACAGCTGGACATAAGATTTTGTGGACATACAGATGGCTGCAATAAGAGATAACCTTAATACCAAATGTTTACATAATTTTCTAGAAACTATTGGCCTTGCCTGGAGACTCCATCTGGAATCTGGGCACTTCACATCTGAGGGACAGTACAGTATCTAATATAAGTATCTTATCCCTTTCAGCTTCAAGTCTAGTACTTAACTCCTCCATGTATCAGTGCTCTTTTACATAATGGATTTAAGTATTTATTTATAGTACTTATTTATAGGGATGCTGTAGTTAGCAAGTTAATCAGGCTGAAAGCACAGCCTGGTCCTTAGGAATCCTGTGAGCATTTTATCACTCTGGGGTGTTATTATTCGGGTCTGAAGAACTTTTATTCACATGCTTTATGATCACAGTAGCACTTTGTCTGTGTGGCCTCTCTGCTTCTGTTTTTATTTCCTTGGAATCTATTCTGCAATCCGTTCCATTAAGTGTCTTTTAAAAAGGCTCTTAAAACCCCTTTCTTCCTCAGGGTTGTTGTAAGTGTTGAGAGGATGGGCACGTGCCTTGTCAACTCCACCATTATGGCTTTATATCAGCTCTAAGAAAGCAGCCTTGGTGAGAATCAAAATCCATGAGAACTGAAAGTGTCACTTGTAACTTTAATTTTTTTCAATGGCTACTTTAATGATAGTTCTTAAATGCTTTAACCTCCCTTCTAGTCCACTGCCCACCAGAGGTAGTGGAAAAGAAAGGATATAAGGGAAGTGGACCTGTTTAAAAATGGTTCTTTGGAGCAACTCCCATCTGGGTTGTCAGAAAATCGGCAGTTCAGTTCGTAGGTCGGCAATGGCAGCTTGATTCACTTGCAAACACTTCATGAATATACCAGCAGTCGAGATCAGTGGTGTCGGGATTGATGTGTTTATAGAAAGATAAAAAGAGGGGAGATATGTTCTAAGGAGGTGTGGTGAGGCATGGGGGGAGGGGGATGCCATCATGGGCTCATCCCTTCCCCCTAAGCCACACAATGATATAGTATAGAATAGAGTTTATTCAGGGCATGGGGAGGGGAGTTAAGTGGGTAGTAGAGGCAGAGAAATGCAGAGAGAGAAGAATAGTGAAGTAGAGGCTGGCCATTAGCGCGTGGAGAGAGGGGGAAGGGAATGGGTAGAGAGTGGGGGTAGGAAGGCAAGAGTAAGAGAGGAGCAAGAGAGGAGCAGGAGAACAAGAGGGTGAGGAGGGAGCAAGCAGCCCTTTTTGTAGTGTAAGGCACACCTGACTGTTGCCGGTTAACTGTGGAGCAGAACATACCTGGTGTTGCCAGATAACTGTAGGGTAGAGCTTAGACAGAATGCTAACAGGGATAGCCAACACAAATCAGCAGCAGGGGCGCTACCTAGCAGAGACTGCCAGGTCTCAACAGGAGAAATATCAGGAGAACATCTCAGCTTTGCCTCCCTACGTGAAGCAAGGATCAGTGAAGTTGCAAGACCAATAAACATTGCACAGCTAGTTCTATAATCAAGCCTCGCCCAGTCTTTCTCTGTCCCTGTCTGTTGAGTCTTATTTATACACTCTCCTCCATGGGCCTCCATGGGCCTTGCCTCACCTTGTGTCTTGCCTTAGCAAATCTATCTCAGCTGACATCACTCTGCCAATCAGCCTGAGTCCGTGAAAGTGGTAAGAAGATTCAGCACACCAAAAAGTTTTTGTTGGTGTGTTTCTCACGATGGAGTCCCAACAAATGGAGCTCAAAATAATGAGTGAATGAATGAGTGGTTACTTAGTGATTTGGGGATTACTAGGCAACTATTCTCAACCCCCATCAATATATACAATAAGGATTTTGACTTACACCAACAGTAGATAGTCGTAAGTTCTCAACCTTTGGATGAGTAACAGAAAATGCCTACAGGGTATGCATCAGGTTATACACATGTCCAGTATATAATTATAGGTGGTACATATAAGTAAATACATTCCATCCTTGTAAAAACCACATAGATGAGTGAACTCTAAGGTCAAGGACAAGATCTTGTAGCTCATAGATGATACAAGAGAGACACCCAAACACCATGGGCAGTAAGACTAGTAATTCTTTTTTTTTTAAATTGGCTGTTTTGTTTATTTACATTTCAAATGTTATCCCGCTTCCTGGTTTCCTCTCCTGAAAAAACTCCCATTTCACCCCCTCCTCCTGCTTCCATGAGGCTGCTCCCCCATCCACCCGCCCACTTCCAGCCCACCACCCAATCATTCTCCTATTCTGGGACATCAAGCCTTCACAAGACCCAGGGCCATTGATGCCAGACAAGGCCATCCTCTGCTTGTCTGCTACATATGCAGCTGGAGTCATGGGTCCCTCCATGTGTATTCTTTGGTTGGTGGTTTAGTTCCTGGGAGCTTTAGGGGTTCTGGTTGGTTGACATTGTTGTTCTTCCTATGGGATTGCAAACCCTATTAGCTCCTTCAGTTCTTCCCCTAGTTCCTCCATTGGGGTCCCTGTGCTCAGTCTGATGGTTGGCTGCACACATCCATATCTGTATTGGCCAGGCTCTAGAAGAACCTCAAGAGACATCTATATGAGGTTCCAGTCGGCAAGAACTTCTTGGCATTAGGAAGTGTCTGGGTTTGGTGGCTTCATGGGGGATGGATCCCCAGGTGAGGCAGTCTCTGGATGGCCTTTCCTTCAGTCTCTGCTCCACTCTTTGTCCCTGTAGTTTCTTTAGACAGGAGCAATTCTGGGTTAAAATTCCGTGAAGGGGTGGCTCCATCCTTCATCTGGGGAATGTGTCTAACCTCTAGATATGGTCTCTACAGGTTCTCTCTCCCGTTTGTAGATATTTCAACTAATGTCATCTCCATTGGGTCCTGGGAGCCTCTTGCTTTTCTTACATCCCCATGCCTCATTGCTACATACCTCTGTTCAATATCCTGACCCTCTGTACATCTCTCCAGTCTCCTCCCACACCTAATCCTGCCCTCCTTTTCCTCTCTTCATCCCAAGTCCCTCCCACCCTCAACCTCCGGTGATTATCTTTTTCCCCTTCTAAGTAGGACTAAGGCAACCACACTTTAGTCTTCCTTTTTCCTTTGGTCTGTGAATTGTATCATGGGTATTCTGCGATCTTTTCCTCTTATTCACTTATCCGTGAGTACAATTGTGCCTGTGTGTGTGTTGGGGGTGGTGCATTACTTCCTTACCGCCATCCTTATTGAACATATTTTCTTTTCATGAACTTGTTGACCATTTGAATATTTTAATACAAAATAAATCTTTGAGTCCTTTGCTCTACATTTTATAAAAGTTGGGGCTTCTCATCACCCCGGACATACCTAAAAGAATCCTTTGCCTTGATATTCTAGGGCCTTTTGCATCTTCGGGCTGAGTTTTTGTTCACTATTAAGACTTTAGTTTGACAAAGTTAGGTCCAGTAATTTTTTTTTCAGAATTTTTAGCTTTTGTGATGTGATAGAATTCCATGTCAAAATTTTAATTTTAAAAACTAAAAGTTATCTGTTTCTTTTAGGAAAAACAAGTACAATAACTGCTTTCAGCAAAGCAAATGTCACCGTGATCTCCATTCTGGATAGCATGCCCCAGTTATGTCTAAAATCCTGTACTTTCTTACATCTTGGTCTTTTCTTACCTGGAGACATTTTTAAGTTTTAATATAAAAGTTATCCTGTTTATATTAAAAACATTCCGGAGCTAAAAATGGTAGCCCACGCCTATAATTCCATTACTCAAGAGAAAAAGAGTAGCAGGTCTTTGTGAGTTTAAGTCCAGTCTTTATATAGATAATTCCACACCACCTAGAGATACCTACACTGGGAGACCCTGTCTTAAAAAACTCTGCAAACAAAATTCTCTCTCTCTGTCTCTGTCTCTGTCTCTGTCTCTCCCTCTCTCTCTCTCTCTCTCTCTCTCTCTTCACACACACACACACACACACACACACACACACACACACAGAGCAATAGTTAATGAAAAGAGAGGCCATTAATATGAAAGAGAGCAAGGAGAGGTATATGAGAGGGTTTGGTGGAAAGAAAAAGGAAGGGAGAAGCTATATAATTATAATATAATCTTAAAAAGTATTTCAACAATAAAATATAACAAAATAAATATAACATGTTGAGGTGGGACAAGACAACCCAACAGAATGAAAAGAATTCCAAGAAAAGGCACAAATATCAGAAACCCACTAGTTCACACACTCAGGTGTCTCATAAAAATACTAAACCAAAGACAATAATAAATATGTAGAAGACCTAGGATAGACCCCTGCAGGCCCTGTGTGTGCTGCTTTAGCCTCTGTGAGTTTTTATGAGCTCTGCTCAATTGATTTGGAAGGCCTTGATATTATATTGTCCTCTATTCCCTCTGGCTTCCACACTCTTTCTGTCTCTTCTTCTGTGGGGTTCCCTGGTTTCTGAGTGAAGGAATTTGATGTAGACATCTTATTTAGAACTGTGTGTTCCAAGGTCTGTCTGTCTGCCTCTCTCTCTCTCTCTCTCTCTCTCTCTCTCTCTCTCTCTCTCTCTCTCTCTCTCTCTCTCTCTCTCTCTCCCTAGCTCTCTTTGTCTCTCCCTCTCTATCCAGCTCTCTCCGTATGTGCATGTCTGTGTGCGTGTGCACGTGTTTGCATTTGTGCATGTGTATTTGTGTGTAATGTCTATCTGTGGATATCAATATTTTCTCCCATCTGCTATCAGAGGAAGCTTCTTTGATAATGACTGAATAAACTATCAATCTGTGAGCACAGCAGAATGCCATTAGGAGTTATTGCATTGAGACCAGTAGTATTTGGTTTTACTCTAGCTCTCTGGGCTATCTAGTGTCAGGAATGAGTTCCTTTTCGTAGAGTAGGTCTAGAGTCAAATCATGGTTACTCCCATAAGCTTTGTGTTAGCATATTTTGCAGGTAGGACAGAGTGCTGATCAAATTTTTTATGACTGCTTGGTATTTGTTTTCATTTTGTAGCCTTCAGAGTACCAAAGACACTAGAACATGATGTGTGTGTGTGGGGGGGGTGGTGTTGAAGGTTCAGTGTGGGGACAAGCTCCGTGTTCAGTGAGTTGTGTGGATGCTGTCTTCAGCAAAAGCAGCTTGTGGAGCTATTGTCGTGACAACAGCCTGTATTGTTTGGAAATTTTTCATGAAATCAATCTGGCCAACAACTCATTGGATGTAACCTAATCCTGGTACTCAAACCTTCATTTGGTGAAACAAAAGGCTGGTTGGGAGTCTGTCTCCTTCATTATTTAAAGACTTCATTAGTATTGATAAAATTTTGAGAAGTTTTTAATGCACTAGGTTTTCATACCCCCTATGGAAACCTAGCTGTTTATTAGCCATTATTATCCAACTGTCTCTCTGCACATTCTCTCTCTCAACACCATTGTCACTCTTCTTCCTGTTTCATCTCTTACCTGTAGTCCACCCATAAAAATCTCTCCTATTTTCCCTGCCAGGGAGACCCATGTGCCTGTGCCTTAGTCAATTCCTCTATAGTTAACCTCTCTGGGTCTATGGATTATAGTAGCTTATCATTTATTTAATGGCTAATATCTGCTTACAAGTGAATATATACCATATTTATCTTTCTGGCTCTGGGTTACCTCACTGAGTATAATTTTTTTCTAATCCCATTCATCCGCCTGAAAATGTCATAAAGTCATTTTTAACAGCTGAGTAATACAATGGTATTGTGAAAATTTACAACATTGTCTTTATCCATTTTTCTGTTGAGGGAATAATAAATAATGAAGGAGACAGACTCCCAACCAGCCTTTTTGTTTCTGTAGTGGTTTCCATCTTCTGGCTGTTATGAGTAGAACAGCAATAAACACGATTGAGCAAATGTCCCTGTGGTGGGATGAAACATACTTTGAGTATATACTCAAGTGGTATAGCTGGGTCTTATGATAGATCAATTCCAAACTTCCTTCAAGATCTGCCATATTGATTTTCATGGTGGCTGTGTAAGTTTGTACTTGCACCAGCAATGGAGGATTGTTTCCCTTACTCTACACCCTAGCCAGTATGAACTGTCACTTGTGTTATTGAACTTTGTCATCCTGACAGGTGTAAGAGGAAATCTCAAAGTAGTTTTGGTTTGTGTATTCCTGATAGCTAAGGATGTTGAACATTTTCTTTGAGTGGCTCTCGGCCATTTGAACTTCTTTTATTGAGGATTTTGGGGTTAGATCTAGCCCCATTTTTGATAGGATTATATGTTTTTAGTACCTAGTTTCTTGAGTTCTTTATGTGTTTTGGAAATTAGATTTCTATTGGAGGTGTAATTGATTAAACATCTTTTCCTATTCTGTTGGCTGCCACTTTGTCTACCTGACAGTATTCTTTACCTTATAGAATATTTTCAGTTTCATGAGGTTCCATTATTAGTTGTTGACTGTAGTATGTGCCCTAATGGTGTTTTACTCAGGAAGTCTTTTCCTGAGTTCAAGGCTATTCCCCATATCTCTTCTATCAGGTTCAGTGTGTCTGGTTTTATGTTGAGGTTTTTGATTCATTTGGTGTTGAGTTTGGTGCAGGGTGATGAGTATGGATCTATTTGGAATTTTCTACATACATACATCCAGCTTGACTAGCACAATTAGTTGAAGATTCTGTCTTTTTTCCAGTGTGTATTTCTGGCTTCTTTATTTAAAAAAGTGCCCATTTGTGTGTGGATGTATGTCTGGATCTTCAATTTAATTCTATCAATCAACATGTATGTTTTAATGGCAATACTATGAGGTTTTTATTACTATAGCTTTGTAACGCAACTTAAAATTGTGAACGGTGAGAACTCCAGCTGTTTTCTTACTGTTCAGGATTATTTAAGCTATCATGGTTTTTTCTTTTTTCATATGAAGTTGAGAATTATTCATTTAAAAATACATGAAGAAATATGTCAGCATTATTATGGGAATCACAGCTGAATGTATAGATTATTTTAGTAGGTTAGCCATTTTTTCTATATTAATCCCACTGATCCATGAGCATGGGAGATCTTTCCATCTTCTGGTATCTTTTTTTAAAATTTCTTTCTTTGAATACTTGAAGTGTTTATTATACAAGTCTTTTACTTGCTTGGTTATAGTCATCCCAATATATTTTATATTATTTGAGGTTATTGTGAAATGTACAATTTTTCTGGGTTTTTTCTCAGTCCATTTATCTTTTATATATAGGAGGGCTACTGATTTTTGTGAGTTAATTCTGTATTCAGTTACACTGACAAAGGTATTTATCACCTGTAGTAGTTCCCTGGTGAGAAATTTAAGTTCATTTATATATACTATCATTATATATATATATATATATACACATATATATGTGTGTGTGTGCGTGCATGCTAGATGTATATTATATATGTATCATGTATATATATATACATGTATATATATATTAAATATACTTAGACTTCTTCCTTTTCATATTGTTTCCCCTTCAGGTTCCTTACTCTTGTAGCTAAGATTTCAAGTACTATATTAATATGGACAGATACTCAGCTACTTCATGTACTATTTTAAATATGAAAAGAGTGCACAACTTTGTCTTGTTTCTATTTTAGTGGAATTGGTTTGAATTTCTCTCCATATAAGTTAATGTTGGCTATTGGCTTGCTGTATACTGCTTTTATTATGATGAAACTCATCACTTTATGATAACATAGTGTTGAATTTTGTCAAAGGCCTTTTCAGTGTCCAATGAGATGAACACGTGGTCTTTTTTATTTCATCTTCTTTATATGGTAGATTGCATTTATTGATTTTCATATACTGAATCATCTCCACATCTCTGAGATAAAGCTTATTTGATCATGGTCAATGATCTTTTTGGTGTGTTCTTGGATTTGGTTTGCAAGTATGTTATTGAGTATTTTTGCATCTATGTTCATAAGGAAAATTACTCTGCAATTGTCTTTCTTCTTTGGGTCTTTATGTGGTTTGGGCATCAGGGTAACTGTAGCCTCACAAAATGAATTGGGGAATGTTTTGTTTCTATTTTGTGTAATCATTTAAGAAGTATTGGCATTGGTTCTTCTTTAAAAGTCTGGTAAAATTCTGTGCAAAAATCATCTAGCCCTGGGTTGTTGTTTCTTCTTCTTCTTCTTCTTCTTCTTCTTCTTCTTCTTCTTCTTCTTCTTCTTCTTCTTCTTCTTCTTCTTCTTCTTCTTCTTCTTCTTCTTCTTCTTCTTCTTCTCCTCCTCCTCCTCCTCCTCTTCCTCCTCCTCTTCCTTCTCCTTCTCCTCCTCCTCCTCCTCCTCCTCTTCCTTCTCCTTCTCCTCCTCCTTCTCCTCCTCCTCCTCTTCCTCCTCTTCCTCCTCCTCCTCCTTATCCTCCTCCCCTTCTTCTTTCTTCTTTGTCTTCTTTCATTAAGAGGCTGGAGAAGTGGCTCAGTGGTTAAGAGCACTTGCTGCTCTTGCAGAGGACCCAGGTTCAGTTCCATGAACCCACCTGGCAGTTCACAGCTATCTGTAGCTCCAGTTCCTGGGATGAATGACATTTTCTTCTGCCATTACTGGGTGACAGGCACATGAGTGGTGTGGAATTTTAAAACCTTTAGGTTGTGTTTAACTTCTATTTCATAATATCTTGTCAGAATTTGAGGAAATACCTTTGTGTCAGACATTATTATTATTATAGAAATGATTACCAAGTAGATTTTTATGTTCTCAGTCTCCTTTCAAGGGTATGGCTTCTCCTATAGTTTATAAATGGGATCTGAATATCTAAATTCAATTTTAGTCTTTTACAGGGTTAAGAGACACACCCCACAGTGAATGAGCCTTGTAATGTCTGCAATTGCTTTAATGCTCACAGCTTATACTGTGTAGTATAAATCAAAATCAATAGCTTTTACCTATACAAAGTGTGTTGTATACAGCTTCAATATGGATTAAAGAACTAAGTGGCTGGTGAGCACAGATTGGCTCTTTGTTATGCAGAACAATTATTACAGGATCTCTCTAGATAAAGGGCACAATGTCTGGCAGACTCCTTCCTATCATTATTTACATGCAAATAAAATCCACAATTGTTCTCACAAAACAAAAGGTGGAGAGTGCTAGAAATCACAGGGACATAAATGTCAGGGTTTAATATACAGAGAAGAGGGTGATCTGATTGTGAGAGGCTTGATGTAGAAACACTGAGTGATGAAGCTTTTAGCTATCCTCTATGTAAGTGCAGGCCACTCTGTGCAAGCCACAAAGTGATGGGCAACACAATTTGTTCAAGATAGAACAGTACAGCATCAGTGTGGTAAGGGGTTTATATCTAAAGTATATGTGGACCTCAAAATCTCAGCAGCCAAATGTTAGAAAAACTGAGTTGATACTTCTCAAAGCAAGACCTGTGAATCAGCACAGGAAGAAGGTGCTCAGAATCCTGCATCATTAGCAAAAGGCAAATCAAACTCCTCAAACTCTCACCTTAGCACAGCGATGCCAAAGCAAAAAAATAAATAAATAAATATTGTCCAAGGTGTTGAGGAACAAAAGAACATCAAAACACTGTTGATAGGCATGTAAATTAGTATTCACCATAAACAACAGCACAAAGGTCTCTTTCAAAATTAAAAATAACGACTGTGTGATCAAGCCATCCTGTGTCTAAAAGACATGAAGTCCAAATATTAAACATGTGATCACTTTCACGTTCATTGCTACCTTTTTCATGGTATCCAAAACATGTGATTAACCTGTCACTCAGTGAATGGGTGGATACTGTGGTACACATGTCTACACACTACCTCAGTCTCCAGTGTTTGGCAGTTACAGGTGTGAGTAACCCACCCGGCTCAAGGAAGTTCTTTTTACTTTAAATAATTAAAGTTAATTTTTGTTCTCTAAGACACAAACTTAAAAGTCTTACGAATGCTGATATGTTCTGCATCTCAGCCTCAAATTAAAGAATATTGGCCGTGCTCCTTTATATAAGGCTACAATTTGCAGTACTCCACAAAGCCAAGATTTACCTCACTTCAGTCTTATCACCGTGCAAATAAAAATGAATCCCTGGAGCGTCCATTTTATTTTCCAGAGTCCAGTTGATGACTTAGAAATCTTCACAAACCCCACTTTCATTTTATTTTAAATTTCTGTCAAACTAGATCTGAGCAATAGAAAGATCTGCTGTAGAAACAAGTGATAAAGGCACTCAATTGCTTCACGTTAAGAATTATACAGATCACGGATGAAGGACATTAATATACAGATCGTGACTGAAAAATGTTAACAAGATTGATGACTCAGCTCTGTGTTTTGTTGCTTTGAAAAAATACCAGTGTGAAAAGTCATTGTTCAATCAATTTTGATTAAAGTATCAGACGTGCCAATACACTGACTTCAAAAGCTTATTTTGGACTCAAAGTTGAGGAAACCCAGTTTACTTAAAGCAGACAGTGTTTGGGAACTACCTCGGAATTATCTTGGTGATGGTCCTAGAATCATGGTAAAGAGATATTTATATTATAACCATCTGTGACATTTTTCTTATTTTTATCATATTCCTTTTGTTATTAGAAAAATGTGAACTTGTGGGCTTGCTGGATTCTGAAGTGCATTGAACTGATCTTTTTTTTTTTTTTTTTTTTTTTAAGAAAATGACCTTTTTCCTTGCCCAGGGTACAAGGGGATATAAGCAGTTTTCTGAATTGCTAGTCCTCAAAATATTACAGTTGACAGAAGCCTAAATAATATGCTTTTGAAATATTAATGTTCCTGCTTTTATAGGGGTATGTGTCCTATGTAAGTTGTAAATTGTTAATCTCCCAAGAGGAAATTCACGGAATGCACCTCACCTACCAAACATCTCAATTAAGCATCAATATTAACTGTCAAGTACCAGCTTTTCCCTCTTGGGATTTCTTCAGCTGACGAAAAGTATGACTATTGCCACTATATTAGCACCACACTCTCCTGGACGAGGACCTCAACTTAAAATCTGAAATATGGCTTCTACTGAACACATATTGCTTTCGCACCATCAGAAAAAAGAGAGATCCTAAATCAAAACACTGTCGAGGATTGTCTGTAATACACAGGGACCATGACTGTACATTCATGATATTCCAGTGATAAGCGGTAGTATGTTAGGGACATACATGGGTCTAAATGTCACTTTAGCCCTATTGGCTAGGTACTTTGGGAAAAAAAATCTATTGACTTGCTTAAGATTTGTGTTTTTCACTTGGGAAATGGAAGTATTATATTACATTTCTCATTGCCCTTACAAAACACTAATGATAATAACTCTTGGGAGGAAAGGCTTATTTTGACTCCCAATCTAAGGGTATAGTTCATCACACCATGGAAGCTATGCAGAAGGAGCTTAAGGCAACTGGTCAAATCGCACCTTCAGTCATGAAGGTGAGAGAGAAAATGCTGGTGCTGAGCTCAGTTTCTCCTTCTTGTTCAATCCAGAACTCTATCTCATGAGATGGTGACACCCATATTCAGCATGGGTCTTCTCACCTCAATTAACCTACTGTAGAAATTCCTAAAGATATGACCAAAGTTCTAGATTCCTACTATTAATCCTCTCAGGAGGCTGTATTATTGTCTCACCATAGTCAGAAATCTTACATAGAATGCCTATTTAGAAGGCTGAGCTCATACATCCACACACATGGTCAACATTCTCAATGAAATTTCACAGGCACTGTTTTATAAGGGAAGTTGTCCAGAGCTCTGATATAATGTCTTGTTATGTCTTATCTTTGACCATCATTAGTGTATATATTTTTGATAAGGTCACCTTATATCATTGATCTTTGATAATCTTGTCAGAAAGATATAGATACCTAAAACCTGACCAGCTGATGTCAGAATGGGCTTAATTGCAAGCATCTGTCACATCTGCCTAAGAATTAACATTGTGGCAATGAAGGCTCATCAAGAGGTTAGGACTGAGATAAAGATGGAGAGACATCCTTCCCTAACCCTGCAAGTTAGTTGTATGAGAGAAAGAGGATGATCTGATGTATGAGGACTTGCTGATCTTAGATCTTAGAGGGACCCCCTCAATGACCCATCACGGTAGGGGACAGTAATGGCAGAAGCTTTTCAGGTAACCTCTGGAGACAGTGAATAAGCAAGAGGTGATGTGAGGCACTAACTCCCCCCACCACAAAAATAATCTCTAGCTCTCTAGTTACAGTGTATGCTTGGATATATGCTAGACCACTGGTAAGGGCTGATCTGTGCTTAATGCTCAAACAACATTCCCTGTGTAATATAGCTGCAGCTCTTTCCTATTCATAAATATTCCTCCATAAACCTTCCTTGGACTTACTCTTGCCTCCCATTTCAGTGCCCTGTGAATCCTACTGTATACAGAAGCCAACGATAAGCAGTCAACAGCATCTTCCCATCCCCAGGATTGACTCGGATAACCAAATAAACACTGACAGACTAGAGAATGATCAAGCTGGACTGAAGTGAGGTATCTCAGCTGCAGGGCTCAACCTGTGTTGGAGCCCTGGTGCGAATGGGTAAGCAGAAATGTTGAAGAGTTCCCCAGCATGTGTCTGCCTCATGGCCACAGCTACACTTTTCCTCCATGGCACTATTTAAATGTAGGCATCTCTTCAAAACATTTGTCAGTGTGGATAGCCATTCTTCGGTACCCTCAAACGTCAGAGCTCCTACCTGGTTTCAGCAGAGCTACACTTTGATTGCAGTCTTTTTTCCATTGACAGGACTGGTATTATTTTGAAAGAAAAAATACGTCCTAGAAAATCTGTTCTCGATACTCTCCAAACTCATGGGCAGGTTTTGCCAAACATAGAGGCCCCAGCTTGGGCCCACTGCCAACTCAAAGCCCTGAGGGGAGGCTCTGACATCTGGTGAGATTGCTCACAGCCCCATAATCAGCATCTACTGCCAGAAATGGGACAGACATGTGGAGGCAATATTTAGGAGTGGCAGGCTGGGTGGGACACAGGCCCACTACTATCAGTTAATGTGGACCCCCAAGATGTAATGCAGCCATGGTGAAATTATATGGAATGGATCGAGGACCTCGGAGACATATAAAATTCATGTTTTTTTTTTCTCTAGGCTGCCCACTCTAAGCATTTTTTGCTAAGGAATAATATCACCCTCACTCCAGTGTTTCAGTGGCCTGTCTAGTTTACAAAGTTGCAGGCTAGAGTGTAGAAGTGTCAGGGTCTGTCCCTAGTAATTCTATCTCCCTCTTATCTTCATGAAGGAGATAATGGGCTAGAGAGATTACCCAGTAGCTAAGAACATGAACTACTCTTGCAGATGAGTAGATTTGGGTCCCAGCACTCACATCAGACAGCTTACTGTAACTTTAGGGGATCTGACACTTCCAGTCTGCTATGGTACCTGCACTCACATACACACACTTCCACCCCAGACACACATGTGTACACGAAATTAAAAAACTAAGTCTTTTAAAAAGAAAATAAAGATAGGAAAACATTGACTGTAGAGAAAGAATAGAACAGAACCCTTGGTTCTGATGTGATGGCTCTGGGGATCAAATGTTTGCTTTGCAACCATGAAGACCAGCAGAAGAATCTGTGGGGGCTTGCTATAAAATTAGCTAAGTCATCAAGGTTCAAGTTCATTAATAGATCCTTTCTCAAAAAAGAAAGCTACTGTAGAAGAAATATAGGAAGACATTAGCCACTGACCTCTACATGAGAACCCACACATAATGACATACTCAAATTTACTAGACAGAGGAGGAACAGTATACACAGACACATAGGAGAGAGAGGAAAGGTATAGGGAAAAGGGCTAAGAGGGGAAGAGAGGGAGGGAGAGAAAGGAGAAAGACAAAGAAGATGAAAAAGAGAAAAAGCAATAAAGAGAAAGAGAAAGAACAGACCTATGTCTGCATTCCAGCAGCCATTCAGGAGAAAAGTTAGAATCATCATTTCAGTGTCCTTTGGGTATGGGCCTTTTTCTTTTCTTTTCCTTTCCTTTATTGAAGCCAGAATTCTCTTGTGTGACCAACCTTTACAAAATCTTCCAGAATATGTACCAGAACAAATTAACCAGAAAGGTGTGTCTCCTGAAGGGTGCTCTCTTTTCCACTATAAAGATACACCTCAAAACTTTCCATTTTAAACTTAAACTACATAGAAATGTTTAAGTCACGGGGCAATGGAAATGTGAATTTTAATCTTTGAAAGTGTGAAAAACATAACAAAATCAATGAAAGACATTATGTTTTCCATATACAATCATGCGAGTTATAAAATTTGGTTTCCTCACACATGGCACTAAATTTAGAAGTATAATATTGCTTACATATATTGTTGTCCACTGAAGTATAGATTTCCCCACTAACCTTGGTTTCCAATAGATTTCATTTGCTATAGCAGGGCTTTAGACCTGGAAACTTGGGCTAAATTAAAGAGTATTGTTTAACATCCTGGTTTAAGTAAAAGTAAAACATTCCGAATCATGATCTTTTGAATTTTAAGTAGATATACAAAACACTTTAATGAACAAGAGAAATTTTATAAATAAACTGAACTTCATCTGGCTTTGCCTAATCAACCTTATTATTCAGCTAGCATCAGAATGTCATTGGAAACACGTGTCTAGCCAGACCCGGTGAGAGAGAGACCCAACCGCCTGGTCAGGTGGGCACTCCTGAGGCTGCAGAGCGGAAGAGACCACCAACACTGCTCACCCCTGCCCACATCCCTGGCCCAAGAGGAAACTGTATAAGGCCTCTGGGTTCCCGTAGGGGAGGGCCCAGGAGCGGCAGGACCCCCGCCTGAGACACCGCCGGACCCTGAAGGAAACAGACCGGATAAACAGTTCTCTGCACCCAAATCCCGTGGGAGGGAGAGCTAAACCTTCAGAGAGGCAGACAGGCCTGGGAAACCAGAAGAGACTGCTCCCTGCACACACATCTCGGACGCCAGAGGAAAAAGCCAAAGACCATCTGGAACCCTGGTGCACTGAAGCTCCCGGAAGGGGCGGCACAGGTCTTCCTGGTTGCTGCCGCTGCAGAGAGCCCCTGGACAGCACCCCACGAGCAAACCTGAGCCTCGGGACCACAGGTAAGACCAAATTTTCTGCTGCAAGAAAGCTGCCTGGTGAACTCAAGACACAGGCCCACAGGAACAGCTGAAGACCTGTAGAGAGGAAAAACTACACGCCCGAAAGCAGAACACTCTGTCCCCATAACTGACTGAAAGAGAGGAAAACAGGTCTACAGCACTCCTGACACACAGGCTTATAGGACAGTCTAGCCACTGTCAGAAATAGCAGAACAAAGTAACACTAGAGATAATCTGATGGCGAGAGGCAAGCGCAGGAACCCAAGCAACAGAAACCAAGACTACATGCCATCATCGGAGCCCAATTCTCCCACCAAAACAAACATGGAATATCCAAGCACACCAGAAAAGCAAGATCTAGTTTCAAAATCATATTTGATCATGATGCTGGAGGACTTCAGGAAAGACCTGAACACACTTAGGGAAGCACAGGAAAACATTAATAAACAAGTAAAAGCCTACAGAGAGGAATCGCAAAAATCCCTGAAAGAATTCCAGGAAAACACAATCAAACAGTTGAAGGAATTAAAAATGGAAATAGAAGCAATCAAGAAAGAACACATGGAAACAACCCTGGATATAGAAAACCAAAAGAAGAGACAAGGAGCTGTAGATACAAGCTTCACCAACAGAATACAAGAGATGGAAGAGAGAATCTCAGGAGCAGAAGATTCCATAGAAATCATTGACTCAACTGTCAAAGATAATGTAAAGCGGAAAAAGCTACTGGTCCAAAACATACAGGAAATCCAGGACTCAATGAGAAGATCAAACCTAAGGATAATAGGTATAGAAGAGAGTGAAGACTCCCAGCTCAAAGGACCAGTAAATATCTTCAACAAAATCATAGAAGAAAACTTCCCTAACCTAAAAAAAGAGATACCCATAGACATACAGGAAGCCTACAGAACTCCAAATAGATTGGACCAGAAAAGAAACACCTCCCGTCACATAATTGTCAAAACACCAAACGCACAAAATAAAGAAAGAATATTAAAAGCAGTAAGGGAAAAAGGTCAAGTAACATATAAAGGGAGACCTATCAGAATCACACCAGACTTCTCGCCAGAAACTATGAAGGCCAGAAGATCCTGGACTGATGTTATACAGACCCTAAGAGAACACAAATGCCAGCCCAGATTACTGTATCCAGCAAAACTCTCAATTAACATTGATGGAGAAACCAAGATATTCCATGACAAAACCAAATTTACACAATATCTTTCTACAAATCCAGCACTACAAAGGATAATAAATGGTAAAGCCCAACATAAGGAGGCAAGCTATACCCTAGAAGAAGCAAGAAACTAATCGTCTTGGCAACAAAACAAAGAGAATGAAAGCACACAAACATAACCTCACATCAAATATGAATATAACGGGAAGCAATAATCACTATTCCTTAATATCTCTCAATATCAATGGCCTCAACTCCCCAATAAAAAGACATAGATTAACAAACTGGATACGCAACGAGGACCCTGCATTCTGCTGCCTACAGGAAACACACCTCAGAGACAAAGACAGACACTACCTCAGAGTGAAAGGCTGGAAAACAACTTTCCAAGCAAATGGTCAGAAGAAGCAAGCTGGAGTAGCCATTCTAATATCAAATAAAATCAATTTCCAACTAAAAGTCATCAAAAAAGATAAGGAAGGACACTTCATATTCATCAAAGGAAAAATCAACCAAGATGAACTCTCAATCCTAAATATCTATGCCCCAAATACAAGGGCACCTACTTATGTAAAAGAAACCTTACTAAAGCTCAAAACACACATTGCACCTCACACAATAATAGTGGGAGATTTCAACACCCCACTCTCATCAATGGACAGATCATGGAAACAGAAATTAAACAGTGATGTAGACAGACTAAGAGAAGTCATGAGCCAAATGGACTTAACGGATATTTATAGAACATTCTATCCTAAAGCAAAAGGATATACCTTCTTCTCAGCTCCTCATGGTACTTTCTCCAAAATTGACCATATAATTGGTCAAAAAACGGGCCTCAACAGGTACAGAAAGATAGAAATAATCCCATGCGTGCTATCGGACCACCACGGCCTAAAACTGGTCTTCAATAACAATAAGGGAAGAATGCCCACATATACGTGGAAATTGAACAATGCTCTACTCAATGATAACCTGGTCAAGGAAGAAATAAAGAAAGAAATTAAAAACTTTTTAGAATTTAATGAAAATGAAGATACAACATACTCAAACTTATGGGACACAATGAAAGCTGTGCTAAGAGGAAAACTCATAGCGCTGAGTGCCTGCAGAAAGAAACAAGAAAGAGCATATGTCAGCAGCTTGACAGCACACCTAAAAGCTCTAGAACAAAAAGAAGCAAATACACCCAGGAGGAGTAGAAGGCAGGAAATAATCAAACTCAGAGCTGAAATCAACCAAGTAGAAACAAAAAGGACCATAGAAAGAATCAACAGAACCAAAAGTTGGTTCTTTGAGAAAATCAACAAGATAGATAAACCCTTAGCCAGACTAACGAGAGGACACAGAGAGTGTGTCCAAATTAACAAAATCAGAAATGAAAAGGGAGACATAACTACAGATTCGGAGGAAATTCAAAAAATCATCAGATCTTACTATAAAAACCTATATTCAACAAAATTTGAAAATCTTCAGGAAATGGACAATTTCCTAGACAGATACCAGGTATCGAAGTTAAATCAGGAACAGATAAACCAGTTAAACAACCCCATAACTCCTAAGGAAATAGAAGCAGTCATTAAAGGTCTCCCAACCAAAAAGAGCCCAGGTCCAGACGGGTTTAGTGCAGAATTCTATCAAACCTTCATAGAAGACCTCATACCAATATTATCCAAACTATTCCACAAAATTGAAACAGATGGAGCCCTACCGAATTCCTTCTATGAAGCCACAATTACTCTTATACCTAAACCACACAAAGACACAACAAAGAAAGAGAACTTCAGACCAATTTCCCTTATGAATATCGACGCAAAAATACTCAATAAAATTCTGGCAAACCGAATTCAAGAGCACATCAAAACAATCATCCACCATGATCAAGTAGGCTTCATCCCAGGCATGCAGGGATGGTTTAATATATGGAAAACCATCAACGTGATCCATTATATAAACAAACTGAAAGAACAGAACCACATGATCATTTCATTAGATGCTGAGAAAGCATTTGACAAAATTCAACACCCCTTCATGATAAAAGTCCTGGAAAGAATAGGAATTCAAGGCCCATACCTAAACATAGTAAAAGCCATATACAGCAAACCAGTTGCTAACATTAAACTAAATGGAGAGAAACTTGAAGCAATCCCACTAAAATCAGGGACTAGACAAGGCTGCCCACTCTCTCCCTACTTATTCAATATAGTTCTTGAAGTTCTAGCCAGAGCAATCAGACAACAAAAGGAGATCAAAGGGATACAGATCGGAAAAGAAGAGGTCAAAATATCACTATTTGCAGATGACATTATAGTATATTTAAGTGATCCCAAAAGTTCCACCAGAGAACTACTAAAGCTGATAAACAACTTCAGCAAAGTGGCTGGGTATAAAATTAACTCAAATAAATCAGTTGCCTTCCTCTATACAAAAGAGAAACAAGCCGAGAAAGAAATTAGGGAAACGACACCCTTCATAATAGACCCAAATAATATAAAGTACCTCGGTGTGACTTTAACCAAGCAAGTAAAAGATCTGTACAATAAGAACTTCAAGACACTGAGGAAAGAAATTGAAGAAGACCTCAGAAGATGGAAAGATCTCCCATGCTCATGGATTGGCAGGATTAATATGGTAAAAATGGCCATTTTACCAAAAGCAATCTACAGATTCAATGCAATCCCCATCAAAATACCAATCCAATTCTTCAAAGAGTTAGACAGAACAATTTGCAAATTCATCTGGAATAACAAAAAACCCAGAATAGCTAAAGCTATCCTCAACAATAAAAGGACTTCAGGGGGAATCACTATCCCTGAACTCAAGCAGTATTACAGAGCAATAGTGATAAAAACTGCATGGTATTGGTACAGAGACAGACAGATAGACCAATGGAATAGAATTGAAGACCCAGAAATGAACCCACACACCTATGGTCACTTGATTTTTGACAAAGGAGCCAAAACCATCCAATGGAAAAAAGATAGCATTTTCAGCAAATGGTGCTGGTTCAACTGGAGGGCAACATGTAGAAGAATGCAGATCGATCCATCCTTATCACCCTGTACAAAGCTTAAGTCCAAGTGGATCAAGGACCTCCACATCAAACCAGACACACTCAAACTAATAGAAGAAAAACTAGGGAAGCATCTGGAACACATGGGCACGGGAAAAAATTTCCTGAACAAAACACCAATGGCTTATGCTCTAAGATCAAGAATCGACAAATGGGATCTCATAAAACTGCAAAGCTTCTGTAAGGCAAAGGACACTGTGGTTAGGACAAAACGGCAACCAACACATTGGGAAAAGATCTTTACCAATCCTACAACAGATAGAGGCCTTATTTCCAAAATATACAAAGAACTCAAGAAGTTAGACCGCAGGGAAACAAATAACCCTATTAAAAAATGGGGTTCAGAGCTAAACAAAGAATTCACAGCTGAGGAATGCCGAATGGCTGAGAAACACCTAAAGAAATGTTCAACATCTTTAGTCATAAGGGAAATGCAAATCAAAACAACCCTGAGATTTCACCTAACACCAGTGCGATTGGCTAAGATCAAAAACTCAGGAGACAGCAGATGCTGGCGAGGATGTGGAGAAAGAGGAACACTCCTCCATTGTTGGTGGGATTGCAGACTGGTAAAACCATTCTGGAAATCAGTCTGGAGGTTCCTCAGAAAATTGGACATTGAACTGCCTGATGATCCAGCTATACCTCTCTTGGGCATATACCCAAAAGATGCCTCAACATATAAAAGAGACACGTGCTCCACTATGTTCATCGCAGCCTTATTTATAATAGCCAGAAGCTGGAAAGAACCCAGATGCCCTTCAACAGAGGAATGGATACAGAAAATGTGGTACATCTACACAATGGAATATTACTCAGCTATCAAAAACAACGAGTTTATGAAATTCGTAGGCAAATGTTTGGAACTGGAAAATATCATCCTGAGTGAGCTAACCCAATCACAGAAAGACATACATGGTATGCACTCATTGATAAGTGGCTATTAGCCCAAATGCTTGAATTACCCTAGATCCCTAGAACAAACGAAACTCAAGACGGATGATCAAAATGTGAATGCTTCACTCCTTCTTTAAATGAGGAAAAAGAATACCCTTGGCAGGGAAGGGAGAGGCAAAGATTAAAACAGAGACTGAAGGAACACCCATTCAGAGCCTGCCCCACATATGGCCCATACATATACAGCCACCCAATTAGACAAGATGGATGAAGCAAAGAAGTGCAGACCGACAGGAGCCGGATGTAGATCGCTCCTGAGAGACACAGCCAGAATACAGCAAATATAGAGGCGAATGCCAGCAGCAAACCACTGAACTGAGAATAGGTCCCCTATTGAAGGAATCAGAGAAAGAACTGGAAGAGCTTGAAGGGGCTCGAGACCCCATATGTACAACAATGCCAAGCAACCAGAGCTTCCAGGGACTAAGCCACTACCTAAAGACTATACATGGACTGACCCTGGACTCTGACCCCATAGGTAGCAATGAATATCCTAGTAAGAGCACCAGTGGAAGGGGAAGCCCTGGGTCCTGCTAAGACTGAACCCACAGTGAACTAGTCTATGGGGGGAGGGCGGCAATGGGGGGAGGGTTGGGAGGGGAACACCCATAAGGAAGGGGAGGGGGGAGGGGGATGTTTGCCCGGAAACCAGGAAAGGGAATAACACTCGAAATGTATATAAGAAATACTCAAGTTAATAAAAAAAAAAAAAAAGGAAAAAAAAAAAAAGGAAACACGTGTCTATAATTTTGATCAATTTCCTACATACAGTTATTTCTCTACTTACAGAGAGTTGTTTTTTTGGGATGAGCAGATACTTAAATCTGCAAACACTCAAGGTCCTTGTACTAAATGCAGTGATATTTACACAGCATCAGTGAATATCTACTGTACATGCCCTGTCATCTTCTGCTGGTTTACAATGCCTGGTGAGATATAAATGCTACTGGTATGTAGTGTTTAAAGAAGAATGACAAGAAAAAATGAATGCATATGACTATGTACATTCATTTCATTTTTTTTCCTGAGAGTTCTTTATCCAAATGTAGTTGAGTCTGTGAATGACCATCCTGTGAGTATGAAGGACAGCTATACATCCTTTGATTTGATAGATGTAAGTTTAGAGTAATCTAGTTTTTTGCCCTAAGTAGGTCCTATGGCCTGGCTTCATAGTTCTATCAATCACTTCCCAGACAGCTGAAAACTAAACAGGCTGAAAAATTGTATCCTAATCCTTCTTGATTCTCTATTCTCCTGCATGCTAGTTATGTATTGATATTGAATGACTCACAGAGGTTCAAATTTTTAATGAAATGGGAACAAAACAGAAGGAATCCATGACTATGTTATCCATAACTATGTTATTTATGACTGTGTTATCCAATGTCCCCAAGACCATGGGTCACATGAGTTCCTGAATAGACTCCTTAGAGGAGTCTAACATTTGTAAACCCTACAAAACAACTTTTACTGTATCAAATCCTGAAAATCCTCAAATCCTGTGTACTCCCCAATTCTTTAGAGATGATAGAAGCAGAAGCCCAAATGGCTCTGGGCTTTGAGTCCTAGATATTTTCAAATTTGTAGTTCTATAGCTCTTCTCATGTGGCTCCCTTACTCCTCATCCTTGTCCTCATCCTCGTCCTCATCCTCGTCCTCATCCTCGTCCTCCTCCTCCTCCTCCTCCTCCTCCTCTTACTCCCCCCCCCTGCTCTTTTCTCTTCCTCTTACCCCTTTTCCTCCTCTTCTTCCTCTTTGCTTTTGGTAGGCTTTACTTTGTACTTTGAAGCAGGGATGTGCTTAAATTAGCCTGGTCATTTGGGAAAGGCTATCTGTCAGACACACACTAAATGAATCAAATACTGTTATTGTTGAAGACATACATTTTTTCATCTTGAGCAAGTTTGACAGTTGACTCCAAACACATTTTCCTTAATTGCTGTGTTATAAGAAGTTATAAGAAATTACTGGAAAGAACCCAGATGCCATTCAACAGAGGAATGGATACAGAAAATATGGTACATCTACACAATGGTATATTATTCAGCTATCAAAAACAATGACTTTTTGAAATTCGTAGGCAAATGGATGGAACTGGAAAATATCATCCTGAGTGAGGTAACCCAATCACAGAAAAACACACATGGTATGCACTCATTGATAAGTGGCTATTAGCCCAAATGCTTGAATTACCATAGATGCACAGAACACATGAAACTCAAGAAGGATGACCGAAATGTGAATGCTTCACTCCTTCTTTAAAAGGGGAACAAGAATATACTTGGCAGGGAATAGGGAGGCAAAGTTTAGAACAGAGGCAGAAGGAACACCCATTCAGAGCCTGCCCCACATGTGGTCCATACATATACAGCCACCCAATTAGATAAGATGGATGAAACAAAGAAGTGCAGGCTGACAGGAACTGGATGTAGATCTCTCCTGAGAGACACACCCAGAGTACAGCAACTACATAGGCGAATGCCAGCAGCAAACCACTGAACTGAGAATAGGACCCCCGTTGAAGGAATCAGAGAAAGGACTGGAAGAGCTTGAAGGGGCTGGAGACCCCATATGAACAACAATGCCAACCAACCAGAACTTCCAGGGACTAAGTCACTACCCAAAGACTATACGAGAACTGACCCTGGGCTCCAACCTCATAGGTAGCAATGCATAGCCTAGTAAGAGCACCAGTGGAAGGGGAAGCCTTTGGTCCTGCCAAGACTGAACCCCCAGTGAACATGATTGTTGGGGGGAGGGTGGTAATGGGGGGAGGATGAGGAGGGGAACACCCATAGAGAAAGGGAGGGGTAGGGGTTAGGGGGATGTTGCCCTGGAAACCAGGAAGGGGAATAACAATCGAAATGTAAATAAGAAATACTCAAGTTAATAAAGATGGGGAAAAAAAGAAATTATTCCAGATATTCTGAGAGGCTGGAAATAATTGTTTTATGCAGGTTTCTCTTTTCTCTCAATATAGTATCCAAGGACAGTGCTACTCTGCCTCGGAAGGTTTGGTCTGCAAAGCCTGCATGATGCCCTCTACTCAACCCACTCTGGTTTTGTTCCTTCTTTGAAGCAACTATTATTGGCTTCCAATAGGGACCTACAGATATGAAATCCCAAGGCTAGGATGTTTTTTTAAAGGGAAATTTGCAATTTTCCCTATAGACTAAACTTCACTCTGCCTTTGATATCAAGAATTAGATCTTTCTTTTTAGCTTCTACCTAGAGATTTTTATTGACTTGACACTACATGTAATTTAATATTTGCATGGGCTCAAGGTATCCACATATGTTAGACAGACAACAAAGGCACCAAAGCTGTATATTTTCCAACTATAGGACATTGGGGGAGGCCTTTCCTCCCTCATCTGTGATCTGGGCTCTCTTGGCCCTATAACACAGCTGTTAGAGCCAAAAGAGCGAATAAATGTGAGTCATAGTGCAGCACAATGCCTGGCAAAGAGTCTACTTCACAAATCAAATGGTAATTTATAAGACCTTAGGGAAATGTCCATGCGTCCATTGTCTGAATCATACTAACCACTTTAAATAACATTTTCTAATTTGACTAAAAGTGAGAAAGAAAAGTTTGACAAAACATGTTGCTCCGGAAATTTTCTTTTTCATTCTGGGAATTCATACAATAATGAAGAACTAAGGATGAAGAAGAACAGATCACTCGGGATGCTCCGCCCCTGCCCTGCATCCTCCCTCCCACCTACCCCGACATCCCATCCTTGAGAAGAAACCTCAGACTTTGGACTGAGGATATGGCTTGATTGTACAGTACTGCAGGGAGTAGAGAGGCCCTGTCTTTGAGTGCCTGACAATGTCTAGGGTGTAAATAAACCATCTTGCCTGACTTCAGGTTTTCTCTGTGGTGTCACTGAACACATGGCTGTGAAGAGATACCAAGAAGTGTTTATTGAGAGCTGGCGGGTTCCAACACAACTGTAGCTCTTTCAGCATTATTGTGACTACCTAAGCTTTAGTTTCTTGCTGTCTTACTTACAAATAGAAAGTCTTTCTGTATGTTAAAGGAATTCCTCCTCCTAAATCCAAGGCCTTAACCAGAATCAGGGATTGCTGAAGAAAATCAGCTGACCCAGACACAGACACAGACAACCAGTGGTTGCAAAAGAAGACATAAATCCCTGCAGATTAAAAAGTAGCTTATTTAGGAAAAAGAGCTGACTTCCCTATCCTTAGCTACAAAACTCCAGCTACAAGAGTGTAATCTGCATTCTCTTGCTCTCTGGTCATTGAGTGACTATGACCTGTGTGCTCTGATGCTGGCATGGCCAGGACTTAGGATGCCACTGTTCGGGCATTAAATAAAGTCTGCTTTAGACGTACAAGGTTGTCTACATTCATCTTTTCGTCTCTTCCTCCAAATTTAATTCTTATATATTCTTACAGTACAAAGTTAATCCCTAAAAAATTATTTTATTGAAGAGTCATTAGGGAAATTTTGGTTAATATAGGCAAGGAAAGCTAGGTGTGAGGGTTAATCTGGCAGCACCATTAATTATCGTTGTCTACTTGAACACCTCTGCCTGGAGGTGTGTAGCTGCCTGTTCAGCTGTCCATGGTTCAACACCAGACTCATGCACAGACCGCATCTGCAACTCCGTAACAGGGTCTGTTCCAGTATGTCTCGATTCTTCAATCTTTTTAAACCTTTTTATTTTTTTTGAATTTCACAATCCCACTTATCTCCCCTCACCCTGTATGTACCCTCCATACTTACCACCAACTGAGGAGGGAAAAAAATCTCATCTTGGAAGCTGTAGTATGTTACACTGTGTCCCACGGTTTTCCCTACACTTCTGTCCATATTTCTTTGCTTGTAAATGTTCATGGCAACAACTCATTGGTCTGGTATGAGACATCTGGCTTCTGCTACTCTATCAGTACTGGAAGTTCCCTGAGACGTCTGTTGCATATCATATTGTTGCCCTGTGTCATGGAGATTCTGTAGTCTGTGATCTAAAGATCTGGCTCCTTCAGGCACTCCTGCAGAGTAAAACAGACCCTGAATATGAGCATTGATGTTGATCAGGCTCTGAGGATATGGTGGGTGAGCCAGCCCTGCCTCTCATCTGCTTTGTGGAGGCATTGGCAAGGGAGAGATCCCCTTTCCTCATTTTTGCCCTCAGCACTAAGGGTGGGTGGGAAAGTTGGCCCCAAGGGGTCATGAGAGCAGGAGCTGTTCCTGTTCCTCCACTGTTGCAGCCTTCTGGAGAGTGGGCCCTGCATTGCTCCTGGGCAGCACAGTGGACCTAGTCCTGAATGTGTCACTTTCAGTTGAGCCTGCCCAACTTCTTGTCTGATGGATGGTAGTGTGGATGGGAGAGAGACAACTTCCAACCCTCCATTATTGCTACCAATCTATGGCAGGCAGAAGAGCTGGCCACAGGGTCACAAGAGTGGGAGAACTGGCCATGTCCCTTACTGGCTGCAACACTTGGGAGAGGAAACCTACACTTTGGCTGGCATCGTAGAGCTGGCCCTGGTTGTAGGAGTAGCTGGTGAGTTGACCCCGAGGGTGAGAGAGCAGGAGAACCAGGGGGCTGACCAGCTCAGATGCTTCTTAGGGCCAGTTTCAAGGCTTTGACCTGGCCCAACAGAACATCTATTCCATTGATGAACTTCATCAATCTTAGCTTGATCTGCTAATGCTTCTGATGTCCCTGGTTCTCCTCATGGGTTTGTAAGCAGAACTGTACATGAATCACAAGAGCCTGATAGGGTCATTAGACAGCTGAGTTCAGGAATAATGCACAAAGTTGTCTTAGAATACAGTCTAAGAGGTGACAATGTAGAAATCCTTGGGTACCTCCAGTCAAGGCACTCAGAGTATTCATCATCTAGAGGAGAGAGAAAAAAACAAAACAAATCAGAGTTTCTACATGAAGCTGAATTACCCTTGAAAGACCTTACTTCTCTCTTGGCTTCCCCAGCTGAGTCATGGCTGCCAGTCTAATGAAGACTGTGGGTGGTTCTGTACAGGGTAAAAGCACAGTGTTAATCCTAGCTTCTTGTGCTTTTATTAAAGAGAGAGCCCAGTTGATTGATGGTGTTATTTTGACCTTTCTCGGACCTAACTGACTTTAAGAAGAAGGGAAAACAGATCCTTGGAATGGTGCCCGGCACTTGCAAACCCACAGGAGGTGTCACAGGGCAGAATGCCATGTACCCAGCCTCCTAGGGTAGACCTCAGTGGAAGGGTCATATGTCATACCAGGGCTTGGGTTCCTGGCATCAGGCTGGGACAGGCTCTGCACAGAGTACCCATCTAAGTGTAGTCTATGCCTGTGAGAAGGAACTGGCATATTCTCCCTCTTCTTTTCTCCCCTCCTATCCAAACACATACTGTCATGTGCTCGTCACTTTATCCACGGATGATAAACAAACTAAATATAGAGATGTTAGCACAGGATAGCATGCCTTCTTTGTTTTTTGCTTGTTTGTTTTATTCTTGTTTTGTTTTGTTTTATTGTCAGAAATAACTGATAAATTGGTCATTGTAATTTTGTTAACAGAAAATGCATGCTTTTCAAACAATGTCAGGCTATGGAGACCTGTGAAATGTGCATACAATATTATGACATTAATGAAATTACTGGCTGTAAGTACAAAAGCAGCTGATGGTACAGGGTGAAGGCAGAGGAATTCTGGGATAAAGGAAGTTTAGTGGAGGCCATTTTGTTGACCTCAAGAGTAGAAAAACTGCTGGGCCTGTCAACTGTAACTGGGATTCGTTGGGAGAAGCCCATCCCAAACAGATTTCTGCTTCTTTCTACATGTCTGACCAAGTCTTGCTAACTATAAACAAAGCATCTGTATAAAGGTAGAGAGGATAAGTAAATGATACTCAAGAGGGTCTAGAGTTTAGATCTTCAAGTAGACTTATAAAAAAATTATCTTTTCCTGGCTCACTCTAAAACATTACTGATAAACATGAGAGTGACAATCTGCAATAATCTTGATCAAAAATTACGGGACAGATACTGCATCCTGGGACAAGTTCTGACTTACCTAGCTTATGCGTATTCAGCCTGGAGACTTAGAATACTTATTGTACTTTCCCTTCATTTATGAAAAAAGCCAGATAAGAAAGTCCCAGGGTTGAAGGTCAGGCAATTGTGAGTATTGGAACTTTTTTCCCCCTCACATGTCGTTTAAAAGAAATGTTTGAACAAATAGACTACGGATTGAAAATAAGGAAGAGAATCTCCACAGTCGAGTCTGTTGGGGATCCCGATGGTCTCCTGTGGTTTTCACAGGAATAAGATCTCTCCATCCTGACCCAAATAAAAAAGTATAAGTTGTGTTAACTTGACAAATTAACAACAAAACAACCCCCCAAAAGATATAGATGTTTGTAATCAATGTCAAGATTTACAGCTCCACCCTGACGGAAACGGTTCGGGGGATGCTGTTCCTGTGCATCCTACTTAGAACTGCTAGACTGGAGGAAGGGGTTAGGTGGGGATAGTAGAAAGAAATAGCAGCCTGCATCTTTTATCCAATGAGAGATATGCAAAGCAGAAACCGTACAAGCCGGGGGAGCCTTTCATGCCTCAGTGATGTAGTTCCTGACGCTGAAAGGAGAAAAGTCCATCGTGTTGCCCAGGTGGCACTTTAGCTGTGCAAGGGGAGATGTGAAAAGGGTGTGGCGGTTGGTGCCTCCAACACTAGGGCTCAGGCAACACAAGCAGAGCACTTCTGAGTTGAAGGCCATGCAGAATTGCAGAATGAGACTCTGCCTCAAAATTAAAGAGTACATAAGAAGACAAGAGCCAAAAACAATCCCCAGAGAGGAGGAGGGCTGTTTGAATGCTCTTTGGAAAATGCACACACACCATACCTAATGACTACTTAATAAATACCTGCTACTTGTGTGCTTTCATGGGCTAGACGGTTGAGCACTTAAAAATGCCCAAAGGTGTTAGCACATTTCATTCGTGTGGCAACTTTATGAGGAGGATATTACGATCCATGTTACACAGAAGTAAACTGCGATGTAGAACTTCTGAGTTAAGTTGCCAAAAGCCATACAGTGAGTCAGTCAACAAAACCTGGGCTGCAGAAACCTCACTCCCACATTGAGGCCGCACTGTGACCTGAGATTCTTCATAGCGCTGCTTTAAGAGACAGCAGTACCCAAATCAGGGTGATTACTCATTTCCTGATGGGAGGGCCTTTCTCAGCATTCCAACTTCAGACCCAGAAGAGAGACTATTTCTTTGTGCTTCCAGGGCCCACCCAAGTCCCTGGCCACTGGTGTCAGACAGTCTGTTTGGTAGCGTTGACTGTTTGACTCTTTAAAGGGGAAAGATGAAGTACAAGCATTAACTTACATCTGTAGAGCAAAGTTCTAGATAGTGCATGTAAGGTGGGTTTGTAACCTTGAAAAGTCAGTTGTGAGGAGCCTCTGGATGGAGCATGGGAGTGAACTCCAGACAGTCTCATGATAGAGCCTCTGGTCAGAGCTGTGGATGGAGACTCTAGACGAAGCCTCTAGAGAGGTCTGAATGAAGCTCCTGATAGTCTCAGGATGGAATGAGCTTTGAAATAAAACTCTAGATGAAGCTTTAGATGAAGTACTGAATAGAGCCTCTGGTTGAAGCATCTAAATGAGCTCTCAGTGGACCTCTGGATATAGTCTCAAGATGGAGAGACTCTGGATGCAGCTTGTCCCCATCAGTAGGATTGTACCAGTTCATTGGCTGTGCCCACTGCACCTCCAGCCTGCAAGTAAAACCAAAGCCTGACTTATCCTGTACTCGCCACACCCATTTAAAACCATGAATCACAGATTCCCAAATAACAAGTGTGAAATACTTTTTAAAATCATCAACCCATAGCACCATGCTTTCCAGTCTACCTTCCCAGTCGACTATCAAACTGATTTCTACTACCCCAGGGGAAGGAGGACAGGGATGGAGAGCTATGAAATCAGTCCCCAGGAGGTTTAACACTTTCAGCAATTTATATTGAAATTGCCAGCTAAACTTGGTTTAGAACTTGGCCCCGCGCTCCTCCCATACTCCTCAGAGTGTGGTATGGGATCTCAGCAGCTTGATGGGGGAGAAAGTTTTGCCTTGGTGACTAAGCTGAAGAACTAGGGGTAGGAAAAAGTCACTCGTGAAAAATTTAGCAAGGCTGGCAAACACAGGAGACTGCTCAAGTTACTCTGGTTCATTTATCAGCCACTGGGAATGCAATGTTGTTGATTCCAGTAAAATCAGAATATAAGCAGACTGCTGGCTTACAAATAGGCCTCTTCTTTGAGATGGATATCACTCTCCCAAGTCAAAAGTACAGAAATGACTTAGCTGTTGACCCTTCTTTCTTGGGGACTGTCCTTTCCTCACCCAGAAAGTAAATGTTGCCCAAATGAGCCATGCTTGGACTAGGTTGTCTTGTCTTTATTCAGGAGAGGACAATGGAGACTCAGGATTGATCAGAGCTAGAGAACCACCCATAGCTACCCGTGAAATGATGAATTATTGTTTATACTTCATACTGTGATATATGTTACTATAATGTCTATTTACACCCACTGTTGACAAAGGGCTCTCTTAGCTGTATCTCATTTGATATTTACAGCCAACCTGGGTGTGGTGTTTGCAGCCTCACCTGTCAAAAGCACTATAGAAACATTCAATTCAACTGTCTCCCCAGTGCAGTGACCAGGAGCATAGAAAACAATATGGAAGGCCTTCCCGGTGTATCGGCAATATCCCTGATCATATATTTCAAAATAGATCTGTTAAAGATTTGTGAACATGAAAAAAGTGACATAAAACTATTTTTTTATTCTCAGTCTGTAATTATGAACTGGTGACAAATTTTGATATGTTTTCCTTTTCCCCTAGGTTTCCAGGAACACCAGCGCAACAAGTAGAAGATGATTTTTCCATGAACCTATTTAGCATACTTTTACTTTGTTTGTTTGTTTGTTGGTTGGTTGTTTTATTAGACCTGGATGCCTACATGCTTCAGTCTGAAAACTAAGGTCATTTAGGAAAAAGATACATTATAAAATAAACATGCAAAAAAATAAGTTACAGAGAGAATATCTTGTGTATTGTATGGGTGCATGAACTGTCAATTAAAAAGCCTATGACCCATGGCTTAGGCAGGAAATAGAAGGTCAGACATCAAGGAGGCCAAAAGAATTCAAGGATAGAACCAGGTACAGAAAGACTCACCCTGTAAGATGTGAGGAGATGAACACATGAGCACAGGCAGCCAGTCATGTGACTGAATGTAGATTAAAGTGAAATTAACTCATGATTCTAGTCAGAGAAGAGCCCAGGTATATGGCCAAAGTATTTGTAAATATATTCTTTGAGTCTGAGTCATTTCTGGGATCATGGGCCTGGGAGGAAGAACTGAATAGATACATTAACTAATATGGAGCCAGTCTATATAAGCAGACTTCATGATCAAGAGAGCATTTTGTTCACAGAACATTTTGTTCACAACCTCACATTGCCATCTTGCTCTCCCACAATTGACATATCTTGGCTACCAAGAGATAGGAGGGGTGGTAGGGGAACTAAGAACATGTGGCCCCTTCACTGTACCATCACCATTCTGTGCAGCAAGGATCTCTGGCTTTAGTTATGTCTCACTATGAGTACCGTGTGCAACCAAGCAATCTTTCTGGAAGGGGAATTTTAATCACAAGAAATTTATAAACATATTTAGAAACAAAGGTAGAGAATTTATCTGTAATTAGATACAAGCTGGTTTTAATCCCTTACTGGAAGCCTGTCCCCTTAGGAAGCTGGTACAAATAAAGACTTCATCAGGGAATTGCAAAAGGAAATTTGGATCTGGCCACCTCTTCTGGATGGAATGACTATGAGGGTGTATGTGCTTGTGTTTTTGCCTATGAGTCTCCCTGTGTGTCTAAAGGGCAGATAGACCCAATTCCTGGTGACAAAGCACATGGCCTTATTGCATTATTGCCTACAGAATTACATGATGGCCGTCAGTCACTCTTACCTCCCCCTCACTTCAGCAACTGACTGTTTTGTTCAACTTCTAGATGGGATTCTGAGAGCTATGGTCTTTCTATGTAGGCAGCAGTAGAGAGCAATTATGTTATGCTGATTATTCAAGAGATGGGTCATGGAGGGGGAGCAGCTTGCTTTACTCATTGCTTGCGAACAGAGATCAAATCAAAAGTAGAAATGGGCTAATGCCAGCTCTCTTAGGATGCACTTAGATGGTGATCGATTCTGGTTTCCTCAGAGATGCTTGGTTCTGTTAATCCTGACCCTCAGCCACTGTTTAACTCACAAGTGGGCTATGTTATGATGGGGTTTCTTTTCTACCCCATCTATAAGTTAAATATTATTTAATAAATCTTAATTTACTCCCTTGTTCAGAGATGTTGCTCAGCTCATGATTAGCTATGAGAAAATACAAGATACTCAGTTTCCAACCAATACCTATCATGATAAAATACCGATGTAATTCTAAATATACTTTCCTAATACCGGAAGTCACCTACTAATTACATATAGACTGTACTCTATTCACTCAGGGAATACATAATGAGTATTTTCTAAGCCCTGATCAGAATGAAAAATCCATGGTAGTTAAATGGTACCTACCATTTGCCAGGTATGCTTATGCGGAACAATTAAAACGATTAATGTACTGGTTTTCTGAGTGTACCTCTTCAGGGGTGCCATGGTTATTGATTACAACATAATGATGTCTTCTGCATTTTGAAGTAAATCAACACTACAGTTCTTTGTTACAAAGAATCATCCCATTGAAAGTGGAATGATTCTATTAAACCAATTTAAAAATTTAAAGAAAGAAATTGCCATAACATTTGGCAATATGTTCATTCTACAATTCCTACCTTCAATGTAAACATTGGGAAGTGATGGTCTGGATTTAGGATTCTTATGCCTAATCTCTGTTCCACCATTTAACTGTCAATCTGACATTATCTAAAAATCACCTAGGAAGAAAGTCTTAATTAGAAATCATCCAGATCAGACTGACTTGAGGTTATGTCTATGGGGGATTGTCTTAATTGTAAATTGATGTAGGAAGACAGTCTACTCTGGCACCATTCCTGATCTCTACTAAGAGTAAAGTAACCTAACAAGCAAGACATCAGAATCATAAACTTCATCAAAGATTTCAAGGAATTCAAAGAAGACACAAACAGCTTGATGAACTTAAAAAAATGCCTGAGTGACACTCAACAAAATACAAATGTAAGACTGATGAAGAGGACAAATGATGAAGATAATATCGTGTGAAATCAAATTCGATACAGAGAAACATTGAAGAAGACTCAAGAAGATGGAATTGAAAGACTCAGTTATAAAACTAGAAAAATTCAAGGGAGGCCTTGCAAATAAATGAATCAAGCAAAAGACTAAATATCAGGACTGGAAGATAAAGTAGAGGGTCTAGATAAAGTAAGTAAAGACTATGAAAGATTAAAACCAGAAAAGGTACACAAAGGAAACTTGAAACACCATGAAAACAAACAAAAAATGAATTTTAAAATTAGATAAGAAAAGAGCATTTAAGAGATGGCTCTTCCAGAAGATCCAGGTTCAATTTCCAGCACCCATATGGTAGCTCACAACTGTCTGTAACTCCAGCTTCAAGACGTCTGACACTGTTACTTATAATAGCAGAGAAAACTAGTGTAATCCAGATAAAAATTGACTTTGGAATCAAACTTGAGCTCAATTCTTTTTTGTAGATTTTGTTTTTAATTTTATAATTTTATCTTTCTTGGATATTTAATGTGTTTACATTTCAAATGTTATCCCCTTTCCCCCCACTCCCATATCTCCTCCCCTCCCCCTACTTCTATGAGGATGCTCCCACTCCCGCCCATCCACTTCCACCTCAACGCCCTGGCATTCCCTATATTGTGGAAACGAGCCTTCAGGTTTTCCCCCTATTGATGCTAAACAATGCAATCTTCTGCTACATATGTGGCTTAAGCCATGGGTCCCTCAGGTATTCATTGTTTGGTTGGTTCCCTGGGAGTTCTGGTGGGGTCTGGTTGGTTGATATTGTTCTTCCTATGGGGTTGCAAACCCCTTCAGCTCCTTCAGTACTTTTTCTAATTACTCCATTGGGGTCCCTGTGCTCAGTCCAATGGTTAGCTGCAACCATCTTCATCTGTATCACTAAGGCTCTGGAAGAGCCTTTCAGGAGACATGCATATCTGGCTCCTGTCAGCAAGCACTTCCTGTCATCAGCAATAGTGATTGAGTTTGGTGACTGCTTATAAGATGGATCCCCAGGTGGACAGTCTCTGGATGACCTTTTCTTCAGTTCCAGCTCCACTCTTTGTCCCTGTATCTTGTTTTCTCTTCTAAGAAGGAATGAAGCATCTACATTTCAGTCTAACTTCTTCTTGAACTTCATATGATCTGTGAATTTTTTCTTAAGTATTCCAAGTTTTTGGGTTAATATCTGCTTATCAGTGAGTGCATACTATGTGTTCTTTTGTGACTGGGTTACTTTACTTAGGATGATATTTTCTAGTTCTATCCATTTGCCTAAGAATTTCATTTTGTCACTGTTTTTAATACCTGAGTAGTCTCCATTGTGTAAATGTACCACATTTTCTTTATCCATTCTTCTGTTGAAGGACATCTGTGTTTTTTCTTTTTTTTTTTAAATTTTTTATTATATATATTTTTTACTTACATTTCAAAGGTTATTCCCCTTCCCAGTTTTCTGTCCATAAGCCCCCATTCCCTCCCCTCCCCCTCCCCCATATGGGTATTCTGCCAATACATCCACTTTATTGTCCTCCCCCATATTCCCCTGCACTTGGGGTCCAATCTTGGCAAGATCAAGGGCTTTCCCTTCCACTGGTGCCCCAACAAGGCTAATCTCTGCTACATATGCAGTTGGAGCCCTGGGTCAGTCCATGTATAGTCTTTCAGTAGTGGTTTAGTCCCTGAAAGCTCTAGTTGGCTGGCATTATTGTTTTTATGGGCTTGCAAGCTCCTTCAACTCTTTCAATCCTTCCTCTAATTCTTCCAAGGGGGTCCTGTTCTCAGTTCGTTGATTTGCTGCTAGCATTGACCTCTGTATTGGACATGCTCTGGATGTGTCTCTCAGGAGAGATCTATATCTGGTCTCTTTCAGCATGCATTTTCTAGTTTCATCAATCTTATTTAGTTTTGGTGGTTATATATATTTATGGGTCACATGTTTGTCAGGCTCTGAATGACCGTACCTTGAGTCACTGCTCTAAACTTTGCTTCCAAATCCCCTCCTATGAATATTTTCCCCCTTTTAAGAAGGAGTGGGAGATTCTGCATTTTGGTAATCCTTCTTCTTGAGCTTCCTGTGGTCTGTAGATTACATCTTGGGTAATTTGAGATTTTTGGCTAATATCCACTTATCAACGAGTGCATACCAAGTGTGTTTTTCTGTGATTGAGTAACCTCACTCAGGATGATATTTTCTAGTTCATTCCATTTGCCTATGAATTTCATGAAGTCATTTTTTTTGATAGCTGAGTAGTACTCCATTGTATAGATGTACCACATTTCTTAATTCATTCCTCTGTTGAAGGGCATCTGGGTTCTTTCTAGCTTCTGGCTATTATAAATAAGGCTGCTATGAACATCTGTGTTCTTTCTTATCTCCTCGTACACAGTTCAAGTCCAAGTTGATCAAAGACTTCCACATAAAACCAGATACACTGAAACTAGTAGAAGAGCAAGTAGGGAAGAGCCTCAAACACATAAGCACAGGGAAAATTTTCCTGAACAGAAAACCAATGGCTCATGCTCTTAGATCAAGAATTGACAAATGGGATGTCATAAAAATGCAAAGCTTCCATAAGGCAAAGGATGCTGTCAATAGGTCAAAATAGCAATCAACAGATTGGGAAAAGATCTTTACCAATCCTACATCACATAGAGGGCTAATATCTAATATATACAAAGAACTCAAGAAGTTAGACTCCAGAGAATCAAGTAACCATACAAAAAATGGGATACAGAGCTAAACAAAGAATTCTCAACTGAGATCAATCAATTCTTGACTTGGTTACTTGGTTGTTTTCCTACTGACAATGTAAATAGAGTTTAAAGATTTACTCTTTATTTTTATATACAAATGTGCCTATTTGTAGGTATTTACACATGGATGAAAGTGCTCATAGAGTTCAAAAGAAGGCATCAGATCCCCCCTTGTAGGTTGATCCACATGGCTACTAGGAATTGAACTCTGATCCTCCGAAAGACTCACAAGGACTCTTAACCACTGAGCCATCTCCAGCCTCTCTACAAGAGTTTTTTTTTTTTTTTTTTTTTTTTAACAGATTTTCAGGATTTAATGATTTTAAGAAGTAATTTTTAAAGTGTATCCCTGACATAATTTTTGAGATTCTTCTTTTAATTAAATTTCCTCTTACCTTTTCTTCTTCCTCCTATACACCCCTCCCTGCTCTCTTTCAAATTCACTGCCTCTTTCTCATCAATTGCTATTACATGCATATATATGTGCATATATATATATATATATATATATATCAGTCTCTGTCTCTCTCTGTCTCTCTCTGCATCTCTGTCTCTGTCTCTGTCTCTCTCTGCATCTCTGTCTCTGTCTCTCTCTCTCTCTCACACACACACAAACACACACACACACAAACACATATATATGTTCCTATGTGTAATCCATTGAGACTACATAATACTACTTGTATGTGTATTTTTAGGGCTGCCCATTTGGTATTGGACAATCAATTTGTGTTCTGTTCACTAAGGAGGGCCACCTCCCCCACTCTAGGATTTCCTCAGTTACCTGTAGTTCTTTGTTTATGTTTGCGGTCTCCTGGACTTTTTTCCACTGATTTTAGCATATTTGTTAGGTTCTTCCTCATTTAGCTGACATTTGAGTGGTCAAGTTGGTGAGAATTTGTAGATATAGTTTCTGACGTTGCTAGGAGGCAGTCTCTCAGCAAAGTCCCTGCTCCCATGGCTCTAGCTGTCTTTCCACCCCCTCTTTAACAGTGTTCCCTGAGCCTTAGATTAGAATGTTTTGCAGATTACCTGTTGGGACTGAGCTCTGCAAAACTGCATAATAATTACCTGTGGGGTTTGTGTGTGTGTGTGTGTGTGTGTGTGTGTGTGTGTGTGTGTGTGTGGTGATCTCTGTCTGTTGCAAAGAGAAGTCCCTTAATAAAGGGTGAAGACTATATTTATCTGTGGGAATATGGCAAATATTTATAGATTTTTGTATGAGATTGTACTGTTTTAGAAAATCAGTGGTTACAGGTGGTTATCCAATAACTATGATTTCACTAGCACTGATTATCTAGTTTGGCTAGTTTCCAGTATCAGACATGGCATTCCCTTTATTGAGCAGTCTTGAGTCCTGTTAGAAAGCTGTTGGTTACCAACAAAGTAACTGTGACTACTGCACCCTTAGGGTTACTGTGACATGTTGGATGGTGATGTAGTTCAGAGTTATCCCAGTTGGGAAGGGCTGCTGGTTACCTCTCTCCTTTGGGAGCTTGCATGGCACCTTCTGGTACCATGAAAAGCTAATCTTCATTGAGGGATCATTCAGGTCCATTCCTGCCCAGCAGCCCCTGGGCCCTATTTCTGTAGTGCATGGTGTCTTCAGCAATGTATTTAGCTTCCACCTCTGGGTTCAATCCCCCAACATACTGCAGGCACTAGCAATGTTAAATTATCATGTGACTTGTCAATCTCTCAATAAGCATGGATATTTCTTTTCATTTCAGCAATCTAAGATTTCTCACCCAACTTCCTCTTCTGAAAGACTTGGGACGATGACAGCTACACTTACTGTACTATCTCTTCTGCTGCAAGATGGCTTAATTATTCCTGCGGGTTCACCAGAAAGATACACAAGTGTGTGCTTCCCCACTTTTAGTTGTTGCTTTTCTGTGCCACCATTAGAGTTTCTGTGGAAAAGGAGCCTCCAGCCTCCGTTAAAGCACTGCCTGCATCTTCTCTGTAACTGAGACAACTTGTCAAAACTCAAGACTAGAATCTATGTGCTGTCAAAGAACAAAGGAGAATTTAGGGGTCTCATTCATGTTGGTTTGAGTTCTGTCTTTCTTCATTAGTCTATGTGATACTAGACACATTCATTCAAATCATGAGTTTGTCATTCATTTTAAGGTGTTGATCGTACATGAACTGTGCAAATACAATACAATAAAATACAATAGAAAACAGTCTTTCATACCTTCTATTGAGGTGATGTTTGGAAACATTAGCCATGAACTTATTATCACTCTCCTTGGAGCAGAAGGGCATTTCAACCCTTTGGCTATAAAATAATTTCTCTGGAATGGAGAAATGCTTGGGACAATCATTATTAGGTAAATGAACAAGAAAAAAGGTCTATGTGCAAATGGGTCTCCTACTCAGATCTCTCAAAGGCTGGGTTCTGTCTACACTGCACATTACTATAATACACATTTCCATAAATCATTCCCTCCACCTCTCTTTGTGAAACATTTCTGAACTATGACCGAGGGATCTAAAAGGAGTTACGTCTTTCAGTTTCTAAGCTATTCTTTTTTCTGGCTTGATAATTTCACATAGGAGCCAATGGCTTCACAATTCATGAAATGAAAGTAGTGGTGGGACAATTTCAATGATTAAGTGACTACACAAGGAAATGCCATTTGTGCAATGTGTAATTTAAGCTGAAGTCAGGCTGCCTTGGATTTGAGTTCTTCCTCTGCTTATGCTTGAAGCTAACCTCAGGAAGTCTCAGATTATGAAATATATGTTTAAAAAATTACCACATGGAGAAATCTGGGGAGTGAGAACAAATGTTAATGTTCAGAAATTTCCAGGAACACTTCCTAGCACACAGCACATGCTTCATAAAAGTAAGTTATTACCTTTAAATACAAATCCAAGACTGTACAAGATATAACTAACGTCAGAAAGGTTTCTACGGAGGACAGGCTTCTGCACAAGGGCATTCTTCATGTGTATTTTATAATATATTCGAAAAGGGAATTATTTATTCTCTAGCTAGCCTGTATAAAAGAGATATATCCTGGTATTTTATTTATAAGCTCTTAGATTGGGTAGGAATTGGAACTATTCTAATTTATATCCCTGCCGTGAGTCCCTTGTCACTTCTCCTGGCCACGCACTCATGATCCATCTCCTCTCATGGTGGCCTCCTTCCCTTCCCTCCATCTCCCTTCTCCTTCTTCTGCTTTTCTTCCTGGTCTCCCCTTAGAGCCTTCATTCAATCGTCAAGTCCTGCCTTTCTCTCCATACTGCCTAACCATAAGCTCTAGCCTTTTATTAACCAATTAACTTTAAATTGGGGAGCACAGTGTACATAGCATCACTTGGTATATGTGAGGATTTTCCAGTTAGGGAAGGCAGCCAGATCTTGGGGGCCAGTATTTGGCATTTGAAACGTAACAGCACCAGACCAACCTCCAACATATATTTGAAGGGTAGTTTGTCAGTCATTTATTTAATGCCCTGCCATGTCTTTATTGCACCTTAGTTGAGAGATGGTGTAGAGTAACAGACATTCACAGAATCTCAGGGTTAGCTGGACTTATGTCTGTTCAGAATGGAGCCTGAAATGAGACTGCTGAGGTAAGAATCCTGTCTCAGTCTCATAGAAGCTTGGCACCTACACTCCTCACCCAAGGGGCTCCTTGTGAAAGTCCCAGAAAAATCACCTTATAGGAAGATTTTTTTAAAGATAAGAACAGTACATAGTGTGTTTGAGGGAGATGACTGGACTGTGCATGTGACGGTTGGTAACTGTGATGCACACACTTTGAGTATATCCTCCCTTTAGCCCTGTCTGTTGTGATCTGCTTTTCCTATCAAGACACATGTGCTCATACCTGCCTATCTGCTCTTCAGGAACAGATCCCAGGGTGGAGTTAAACTTCAAAAGCTTATTTGCCCATTTATTTTCTTCAAATCTAAACAAACAAACAGAAACAAAAATAAAAACAAACAAATGAAACAACAACAACAAAACCAGCAACTACAGACTTCCTTGGAGTCTCTACCTTTCCAGTATCAGGAAATGAATACACTGTTTAACCCTCACACAGCTAACAATGGTTCTTAGGGCTGGAGAGATGGCTCAGCCATTAAGAGCATTGGGTGTTCTTCTATAGGACTAGGGTTCAAGTCCCAGAATCCATATGGCAGCTGATAACTGTCTCTAACTCCAGTTCCAAGGGATCTGATGCCTTGAACCTCAGCAGGTATTTGTCACACAGATAGATATGCAGTAAACACCTATACATGTAAAATTAAAATAAATAAATCCTAAAAACAAAACAAAACAAAACAAAACAAAACAAAAAAAACCAAACCTAGAAGTCATCGTCTTGGCTTCCTGGTGCTAGGGACAGTATTAGTACCCACATGGTACATGAATAAAATCTCTTTTCTGCTTCAACCACCAGAGGCAGGACACCCCTATCCCAAGCCATGGCAGTGAAACCCTGCTTCTTCCTCATGGGACTTGACAAAATGATGCTCTGACCTTTAGGTGTGCTCCCCTAAAGTCATAGAGTTGGTCGGGTCTGATTTGAAAGACTTAGTTCCTAACCAGGGAAGATCGGAGGCTTTAAAACAGAAAGTTTCCCTCTCTGCCTTTGACAAAGTGGTAAGACTGGCACCCTCTGAATGTCACAGCAACCTCTTGTTCCTCCCTCCTTCTGTTGCCCCTGCAGCAAGCCACCTCCTCTTGCTCTTGAAGTCCAGTCTGAACACTGATTGCTTTTCACTTCCTGCTCCAATCCTTTATCCTTTGCTCATTATCCTCCAGCTGTGGCCCAGCTACTGTGTTCCACACTGGAGAGGGTGTCCTGCACCTGGCGTCTGAGCACATTAGCATCCTACAAGCAAATATGGTGCACCAAGCCTTCTGCGTCTTTGTTTTGAAAGCAGCTCTTAAAATGTCAAGTCTTATTAACTGTCCAAGGAAGAACTGAGAAGCCAAAAGACTGAGGGAGCTGGACGATTAAGTGAAAAACTTTTCTTTATTAAGCTTTTACTCCTCCTTTCCTCAGTGAGTACCCAAAGCAGTTCCATACTGAACTTGAAACAAGTCTGGAAAACACTAACCATTTTTAAGAGAAATACAATTAGCATCAACAATGTCCACAATGATTTTTACATGCAAGCTAGAAATGTAAGGTAGCTTATTTCTTTAAATGATGGTTAGTCCAATAACATTAAAGACAATATATGCTACACAGATGAAGTCGATGTGCCAAAGAAATTGTTCTATTGCCGTAGAAATGACATGTGTGCTGATAGATGACCATCTCAACTCAATAGATACTGGAGCTGTAAAATGACAACTGGTCAATTCTCCACTTGCTTTTAATTTCACCTCTCATTTGCAGGAAGGCTGATCTCCCCTAGATTCAACTTGATTAGTTACTCTTACTCTTAACTAACGTTCTTTTATTTTGAGAATATGATATAATTACATCATTTCCTCCATTTCTGTTCCTCTCTTCAAACCCATCCATATACCTCTCCTTGCTCTCTTTTAAACTATGTCCTCGTTTTTTATTAACCATTGCTACATGTATAAATAATATGTATATGTACATAATATATACATATATATAATATACATATAATATACATATATAACATACGCCTATATGTGCATAAAATATATGCATGTAACAACAATTATGAAAGAAGAGACCATATATAAATATATGTACATGTGTATATATAAACTATAATTATATATATATATATAGTGTGTGTGTGTGTGTGTGTGTGTGTGTGTGCTACATTTGTAAATATAACATGCCCAGTCTGCATAAGGTTACTCACTTGTACGTTTTCAGGCTAATTGTTTGGTACTGGATAACCAGGTGGTGCTCTCTTCCTGGGGAAGACTGTTTCTCCCACTCTCAGCATTCCTTAGTTGGCTGTAGTTCATTGTATCGAGTTGAGGCCTTGTGAGCTCTCCGCTGTGCACTTTGGCGTTTCCATGGTTGTCCTTGCTTAGCTCATGTGTAGGGAGTCATGTTGGTGAGACTCTATGGGTGTAGCTTCTGGCGCTATGGTGCTGCATGTCACTTAAACTGGGGCTTCTCACTTCAACTAACTAGATCAGAGGTTCTCAACCTTCCTAATGCTCAGACTCTTTAATACAGTTCCTCGTGTTTATGACCCTCAACTATAAAATTAATTCGCTGCTATTTCATAAGTATATTTTTGCTACTTTTATAAATCACAGCATAAATATCTGATACGCAGGCTATCTGATAGGTGACTCTTATGAAGGGGGTCTTTTGACATTTAAAGAGATCGCAACCCACAGCTTGAGAACCACTGCTCTAGATAATCCCCCAGTCACATCCAGAGCTTTATTTCTGGAATGATTTTAAATCCAATTAAGTTCACAGTAAATATGAAATATCAAACCCCACCCTTGTTGACTAGACACCTAAGTATAAGCTTTATTAGATTTATTATTATTATGTTCTTAAAATTCTGAGAGGGGATTGAAGAACAAAAGTAACCTACTTAAGTATAGAGAGACCTTTCTTGAATTCATCCTTTGTTTTTCTTGGTTATGAGCTTACTTAGTGTTGTCTTAAAAGGCATACCCAGAGAACAATGCATAACCCAGGGTAGCATTTCTTTGAATAAATTATTTATATAATAACTCTTTGTTAAATATGAATTTTAACTAACGGCATTTTGTCAGTACACATACCTCCAAGACGTAATCATCATTCATTCATTTCTTGGATACTAAACTTAGAGGAATCTTCTTTGCTGATGTTTGATCTTCTTTAGAATATATGCATATGCCAACCATGAGTGTTAGTGAAAAATTTGTGGAGTGGAAATCATCACAGGAACACCAAATTATTCAAGTTATTTAGCTGGATATCTCAACTAGTCAAAACTTCTCCCTTGACTGGTGGTTGGCTCTCAGTGGATTCCAAGCTGGCTGGGTTAGTGTTAGCGGAGCCAGGCTCCCTACTGAAGGGAGCATATGAGGTATCTAGCTGGCCCATCAGAGTTAGTGATTTGAATGAACTAATACTGAACATACTTCTAAACTCATTTCAATCCTTACTATATTGTAAGGTGACTTATTAGAGTACATGGCATAAAGTGGTGCTGATTGTAACGTAAATTGGTAGAACATAGTTAATTTTGGCTCAAAAAGTTGCCCCTAGTAAAATTACATGCAATTATAGTTTTAAGCCTGAGTCACAGTTGAACAAAGATTTATACTCCACAGGATTACTGTTATACTGGTTTTCTGTTAGTGGTAAAACAATATCACAAATGGTGTCTTCAAGAGCACTGATTTATTACATATTCTAGAGGCCAGCTCAAAGTAGTCTCTGGGCAAAAGTGAAGGTTTTTCAGAGGGCCATGATCCTCCTCGGGAGTCTAAGAGAGAATCCACTTCCTCCCTTTATCCAGTTTTCAGAAGCCACCCATACCTCTTTGCTTGTGACCTTATTCTTCTATTTTCTAAGCAAGAAACATTGGGCTAGGCAATGTTTTATGTTTCTGTCTGGTTTTTCTTTCCAATTCCCTCTTCATGAGTTTGGCAATATTGGGCCACCAAAATGATCTACTGTAAGTTGCCTGTATAGCATTTATATACAATCCTAATTTCATTAGTAACCACGTGTGTCTGTGTGTGAGTGTGAGTGTGTCTCTGTGTCTGTATGCACATGTACAAGGCCGCTGTTTTACCAACTGAGCTGAATTTCCAGTCCCTCTATCTGCAATCTTAGATCCCCTTATAGAATGAAGGAACATGTCATTTGTGGGCATGGAGACATCCAGAACGTTGGGGGAGAATTTGTATGTTATTATAAGTATTTGAGGACGAAGGTCAGTCAATCAGTGGGAAAACTAAAAGTATCAGGGTACTGTAATATGGTTGAGACAATAAAGTGTTGCATTACCTTATTTCTATCCTAAAACACATGTAAAAGGGCAGCATAGTGCTACACTTCAGAACCCAGGTTTTGAAAGGCAGAGATAGAAAGCTGCCTAGGCGTTACTAGCCTGATTGGTGGGCTCTTGACCAATAGGACACCCTGTCTCAAAAGAGGTGGAGAGCATTCCTGAAGATGACATCGGAGATTCTTCTTCTGGCATTCAGGTATATACACCACATGTAAATGAAGACACATGTACACAGGTACTCATAATTTTCTAATATAAGGGAAAAGATAATGGGCTAATCTCAAAGTAAAACTCAGCAGACATGGAAGGTGAAGACTTGCAGTGAGTTACCACAGGATGAAGTAGCAGCCTTGACGCTCACTGAAGGGTCGGATGCCACCATGGACTCTGTACTAGTGAACCTTGAGAAGAATCACTTGCTCAGCAACAGACATTATTCAATCTATGTGTATTAAAATGAATTTTAAAATATCTTTCTGCTTTCCAGAAGCTCTTCAATAGGAGGGAGAGACAGGCATGCCAAAACGATGTGTAGAAGACAGACAATGCCTGCTGTGAAGTAGAAGATGGATGACTGTGTATGGATATGGGATTTAAAAAGACTGACATAGTCTTCCTGGTTGCTGCCGCCGCAGAGAGCCCTTGGGCAGCACCCCGGGAGCAAACTTGAGCCTCGGGACCACAGGTAAGACCAACTTGTCTGCTGCAAGAGAGCTGCCTGGTGAGATCGGGACACACAGAGGCAGAGTTCATCTAGGACCGGGCACTTCCTGTGTTTGCCGGAGGTCCCACGCCCGCGGATCCCGGCCCGCAGCAGCTCTCTGCTCCCAGACCCTGTGGGAAAGAGACCTCACTGCCTGGTCAGGTGGGCACTCCTGAGGCTGCAGAGCGGAAGAGACCACCAACACTGCCCACCCCTGCCCACATCCCTGGCCCAAGAGGAAACTGTATAAGGCCTCTGGGCTCCCGTGGGGGAGGGCCCAGGAGCGGCAGGACCCCTGCCTGAGACACCGCCGGAACCTGAGGGAAACAGACCGGATAAACAGTTCTCTGCACCCAAATCCCATGGGAGGGAGAGCTGAACCTTCAGAGAGGCAGACAAGCCTGGGAAACCAGAAGAGACTGCTCTCTGTACATACATCTCGGACGCCAGAGGAAAACACCAAAGGCCATCTGGAACCCTGGTGCACTGAAGCTCCCGGAAGGAGCGGCACAGGTCTTCCTGGTTGCTGCCGCCGCAGAGAGCACTTGGGCAGCACCCCGCCTGTTGAACTCAAGACACAGGCCCACAGGAACAGCTGAAGACACGTAGAGAGGAAAAACTACACACCCGAAAGCAGAATACTCTGTCCCCATAACTGACTGAAAGAGAGGAAAACAGGTCTACAGCACTCCTGACACACAGGCTTATAGGACAGTCTAGCCACTGTCAGAAATAGCAGAACAAAGTAACACTAGAGATAATCTGATGGCGGGAGGCAAGCGCAGGAACCCAAGAAACAGAAAACAAGACTACATGGCATCATCGGAGCCCAATTCTCCGACCAAAACAAACATGGAATGTCCAAACACACCAGAAAAGCAAGATCTAGTTTCAAAATCCTACTTGATCATGATGCTGGAGGACTTCAAGAAAGACGTGAAGAACTCCCTTAGAGAACAAGTAGAAGCCTACAGAGAGGAATCGCAAAAATCCCTGAAAGAATTCCAGGAAAACACAATCAAACAGTTGAAGGAATTAAAAATGGAAATAGAAGCAATCAAGAAAGAACACATGGAAACAACCCTGGATATAGAAAACCAAAAGAAGAGACAAGGAGCTGTAGATACAAGCTTCACCAACAGAATTCAAGAGATGGAAGAGAGAATCTCAGGAGCAGAAGATTCCATAGAAATCATTGACTCAACTGTCAAAGATAATGTAAAGCGGAAAAAGCTACTGGTCCAAAACATACAGGAAATCCAGGACTCAATGAGAAGATCAAACCTAAGGATAATAGGTATAGAAGAGAGTGAAGACTCCCAGCTCAAAGGACCAGTGAATATCTTCAACAAAATCATAGAAGAAAACTTCTCTAACCTAAAAAATGAGATACCCATAGGTATACAAGAAGCCTACAGAACTCCAAATAGATTGGACCAGAAAAGAAACACCTCCCGTCACATAATAGTCAAACCACCAAACGCACAAAATAAAGAAAGAATATTAAAAGCAGTAAGAGAAAAAGGTCAAGTAACATATAAAGGCAGACCTATCAGAATCACACCAGACTTTTCACCAGAAACTATGAAGGCCAGAAGATCCTGGACTGATGTCATACAGACCCTAAGAGAACACAAATGCCAGCCAAGGTTACTGTATCCTGCAAAACTCTCAATTAACATTGATGGAGAAACCGAGATATTCCATGACAAAACCAAATTTACACAATATCTTTCTACAAATCCAGCACTACAAAGGATAATAAATGGTAAAGCCCAACATAAGGAGGCAAGGTATACCCTAGAAGAAGCAAGAAACTAATCGTCTTGGCAACAAAACAAAGAGAATGAAAGCACACAAACATAACCTCACATCCAAATATGAATATAACGGGAAGCAATAATCACTATTCCTTAATATCTCTCAACATCAATGGCCTTAACTCCCCAATAAAAAGACATAGATTAACAAACTGGATACACAACGAGGACCCTGCATTCTGCTGCCTACAGGAAACACACCTCAGAGACAAAGACAGACACTACCTCAGAATGAAAGGCTGGAAAACAACTTTCCAAGCAAATGGTCAGAAGAAGCAAGCTGGAGTAGCCATTCTAATATCAAATAAAATCAATTTTCAACTAAAAGTCATCAAAAAAGATAAGGAAGGACACTTCATATTCATCAAAGGAAAAATCCACCAAGATGAACTCTCAATCCTAAATATCTATGCCCAAAATACAAGGGCACCTACATATGTAAAAGAAACCTTACTAAAGCTCAAAACACACATTGCACCTCACACAATAATACTGGGAGATTTCAACACCCCACTCTCATCAATGGACAGATCATGGAAACAGAAATTAAACAGAGACGTAGACAGACTAAGAGAAGTCATGAGCCAAATGGACTTAACGGATATTTATAGAACATTCTATCCTAAAGCAAAAGGATATACATTCTTCTCAGCTCCTCATGGTACTTTCTCCAAAATTGACCATATAATTGGTCAAAAAACGGGCCTGAACAGGTACAGAAAGATAGAAATAATCCCATGCGTGCTATCGGACCACCACGGCATAAAACTGGTCTTCAATAACAATCAAGGAAGAATGCCCACATATACTTGGAAATTGAACAATGCTCTACTCAATGATAACCTGGTCAAGGAAGAAATAAAGAAAGAAATTAAAAACTTTTTAGAATTTAATGAAAATGAAGGTACAACATACCCAAACTTATGGGACACAATGAAAGCTGTGCTAAGAGGAAAACTGAGTGCCTGCAGAAAGAAACAGGAAGAGCATATGTCAGCAGCTTGAACAGCACACCTAAAAGCTCTAGAACAAAAAGAAGCAAATACACCCAGGAGGAGTAGAAGGCAGGAAATAATCAAACTCAGAGCTGAAATCAACCAAGTAGAAACAAAAAGGACCATAGAAAGAATCAACAGAACCAAAAGTTGGTTCTTTGAGAAAATCAACAAGATAGATAAACCCTTAGCCAGACTAATGAGAGGACACAGAGAGTGTGTCCAAATTAACAAAATCAGAAATGAAAAGGGAGACATAACAACAGATTCAGAGGAAATTCAAAAAATCATCAGATCTTACTATAAAAACCTATATTCAACAAAACTTGAAAATCTGCAGGAAATGGACAATTTCCTAGACAGATACCAGGTACCGAAGTTAAATCAGGAACAGATAAACCAGTTAAACAATCCCATAACTCCTAAGGAAATAGAAGCAGTCATTAAAGGTCTCCCAACCAAAAAGAGCCCAGGTCCAGACGGGTTTAGTGCAGAATTTTATAAACCTTCATAGAAGACCTCATACCAATATTATCCAAACTATTCCACAAAATTGAAACAGATGGATCACTACCGAATTCCTTCTATGAAGCCACAATTACTCTTATACCTAAACCACACAAAGACACAACAAAGAAAGAGAACTTCAGACCAATTTCCCTTATGAATATCGACGCAAAAATACTCAACAAAATTCTGGCAAACCGAATCCAAGAGCACATCAAAACAATCATCCACCATGAACAAGTAGGCTTCATCCCAGGCATGCAGGGATGGTTTAATATACGGAAAAGCATCAACGTGATCCATTATATAAACAAACTGAAAGAACAAAACCACATGATCATTTCATTAGATGCTGAGAAAGCATTTGACAAAATTCAACACCCCTTCATGATAAAAGTTCTGGAAAGAATAGGAATTCAAGGCCCATACCTGAACATAGTAAAAGCCATTTACAACAAACCAGTTGCTAACATTAAACTAAATGGAGAGAAACTTGAAGCAATCCCACTAAAATCAGGGACTAGACAAGGCTGCCCACTGTCTCCCTACTTATTCAATATAGTTCTTGAAGTTCTAGCCAGAGCAATCAGACAACAAAAGGAGGTCAAGGGGATACAGATCGGAAAAGAAGAAGTCAAAATATCACTATTTGCAGATGATATGATAGTTTATTTAAGTGAACCCAAAAGTTCCACTGGAGAACTACTAAAGCTGATAAACAACTTCAGCAAAGTGGCTGGGTATAAAATTAACTCAAATAAATCAGTTGCCTTCCTCTATACAAAAGAGAAACAAGCCGAGAAAGAAATTAGGGAAACGACACCCTTCATAATAGACCCAAATAATATAAAGTACCTCGGTGTGACTTTAACCAAGCAAGTAAAAGATCTGTACAATAAGAACTTCAAGACACTGAGGAAAGAAATTGAAGAAGACCTCAGAAGATGGAAAGATCTCCCATGCTCATGGATTGGCAGGATTAATTTAGTAAAAATGGCCATTTTACCAAAAGCAATCACAGATTCAATGCAATCCCCATCAAAATACCAATCCAATTCTTCAAAGAGCTAGACAGAACAATTTGCAAATTCATCTGGAATAACAAAAAACCCAGGATAGCTAAAGCTATCCTCAACAATAAAAGGACTTCAGGGGGAATCACTATCCCTGAACTCAAGCAGTATTACAGAGCAATAGTGATAAAAACTGCATGGTATTGGTACAGAGACGGACAGATAGACCAATGGAATAGAATTGAAGACCCAGAAATGAACCCACACACCTATGGTCACTTGGTCCTTGGAGCCAAAACCATCAAATGGAAAAAAGATAGCATTTTCAGCAAATGGTGCTGGTTCAACTGGAGGTCAACATGCAGAAGAATGCAGATCGATTCATGCTTATCACCCTGTACAAAGCTTAATTCCAAGTGGATCAAGGACCTCCACATCAAACCAGACACACTCAAACTAATAGAAGAAAAACTAGGGAAGCATCTGGAACACATGGGCACTGGAAAAAATTTCCTGAACAAAACACCAATGGCTTATGCTCTAAAATCAAGAATCGACAAATGGGATCTCATAAAACTGCAAAGCTTCTGTAAGGCAAAGGACACTGTGGTTAGGACAAAACGGCAACCAACAGATTGGGAAAAGATCTTTACCAATCCTACAACAGATAGAGGCCTTATATCCAAAATATACAAAGAACTCAAGAAGTTAGACCGCAGAGAAACAAATAACCCTATTAAAAAATGGGGTTCAGAGCTAAACAAAGAATTCACAGCTGAGGAATGCCGAATGGCTGAGAAACACCTAAGGAAATGTTCAACATCTTTAGTCATAAGGGAAATGCAAATCAAAACAACCCTGAGATTTCTCCTCACACCAGTGAGAATGGCTAAGATCAAAAACTCAGGGGACTACAGATGCTGGCGAGGATGTGGAGAAAGAGGAAGACTCCTCCATTGTTGGTGGGATTGCAAACTGGTACAACCATTCCGGAAATCAGTCTGGAGGTTCCTCAGAAAATTGGACATTGAACTGCCTGAGGATCCAGCTATACCTCTCTGGGGCATATACCCAAAAGATGCCCCAACATATAAAAAAGACACGTGCTCCACTATGTTCATTGCAGCCTTATTTATAATAGCCAGAAGCTGGAAAGAACCCAGATGCCCTTCAACAGAGGAATGGATACAGAAAATGTGGTACATCTACACAATGGAATATTACTCAGCTATCAAAAACAACGAGTTTATGAAATTCGTAGGCAAATGGTTGGAACTGGAAAATATCATCCTGAGTGAGCTAACCCAATCACAGAAAGACATACATGGTATGCACTCATTGATAAGTGGCTATTAGCCCAAATGCTTGAATTACCCTAGATCCCTAGAACAAACGAAACTCAAGACGGATGATCAAAATGTGAATGCTTCACTCCTTCTTTAAATGAGGAAAAAGAATACCCTTGGCAGGGAAGGGAGAGGCAAAGATTAAAACAGAGACTGAAGGAACACCCATTCAGAGCCTGCCCCACATGTGGCCCATACATATACAGCCACCCAATTAGACAAGATGGATGAAGCAAAGAAGTGCAGACCGACAGGAGCCGGATGTAGATCGCTCCTGAGAGACACAGCCAGAATACAGCAAATACAGAGGCGAATGCCAGCAGCAAACCACTGAACTGAGAATAGGTCCCCTATTGAAGGAATCAGAGAAAGAACTGGAAGAGCTTGAAGGGGCTCGAGACCCCAAAAGTACAACAATGCCAAGCAACCAGAGCTTCCAGGGACTAAGCCACTACCTAAAGACTATACATGGACTGACCCTGGACTCTGACCCCATAGGTAGCAATGAATATCCTAGTAAGAGCACCAGTGGAAGGGGAAGCCCTGGGTCCTGCTAAGACTGAACCCCCAGTGAACTAGTCTATGGGGGGAGGGCTGCAATGGGGGGAGGGTTGGGAGGGGAACACCCATCAGGAAGGGGAGGGGGGAGGGGGATGTTTGCCCGGAAACCGGGAAAGGGAATAACACTCGAAATGTATATAAGAAATACTCAAGTTAATAAAAAAAAAAAAAGAAAAGAAAAAAAAAAGACTGACATAGCCGGGGGCCACACCCAAGGCATCCTGATGCTATACATTGCATGGTCATGGTCACCTTTGTCTGCTGAAATCGAGATAGGAAGCAGCATTGAGGAAAGAAGACAGAAGAGGGCAGCCAACAGCGTGAGCTTGGGTAGAGAGCAGTCTGAAAGGGGAGTTCAGTCTTGCCATCTGCAGTATGCCTGTGAACTCTAAATGCTGCATTGGACATTATGGTGCAGGTTCGTATTGTCCTTCATTATCGTCTGATCTTGCCTTCAAAATAAAAGCCTCTCCTCCAAACTACATAGTAATTCTATCAGGACATTTGGTTTTCTGAAGACTATGCTGCATTTCACAGTTTCCCTTGCAGCTTGAGGGATGCCCACCCCATCAGTGGAAAGGGAAAAGACATGTGTGTGATTTTGGTTTGTCCTCTTTAAAAATAGACACGGCTTACATTCATTGGCTTGCTTATCTCTTGTCTGTTATGGAGAAACCGAAAGGCAGAGTAGCCACTATGGATGCTGACTTCTGGTTTTCCTCCTTCCTCTAGGGATGATGTTTTCTAGACTTTTCTCTGGCTTTGTTTTTTGCTCTAACTCCAAGGTCTGAGTACTCCTTTGTCACCATTGAGCTTCCTTTTCTTAACTATAAACCAGCCTCATGGTGGAATTATTATGTAGGTTCCCTTAATATCAAAACTGCTACCTCTGACATTTCCCAGCAACCCTAGACTTACACACTCCAGCAGTTTACATGGAATTCTTTTCTTTTCTTTTTTTATTAACTTGAGTATTTCTTATATACATTTCGAGTGTTATTCCCTTTCCCGGTTTCCGGGCAAACATCCCCCTCCCCCCTTCCCTTCCTTATGGGTGTTCCCCTCCCCATCCTCCCCCCATTGCCGCCCTCCCCCCAACAGTCTAGTTCACTGGGGGTTCAGTCTTAGCAGGACCCAGGGCTTCCCCTTCCACTGGTGCTCTTACTAGGATATTCATTGCTACCTATGAGGTCAGAGTCCAGGGTCAGTCCATGTATAGTCTTTGGGTAGTGGCTTAGTCCCTGGAAGCTCTGGTTACTTGGCATTGTTGTACATATGGGGTCTTGAGCCCCTTCAAGCTCTTCCAGTTCTTTCTCTGATTCCTTCAACGGGGGTCCTATTCTCAGTTCAGTGGTTTGCTGCTGGCATTCGCCTCTGTGTTTGCTGTATTCTGGCTGTGTCTCTCAGGAGCGATCTACATCTGGCTCCTGTCGGCCTGCACTTCTTTGCTTCATCCATCTTGTCTAATTGGATGGCTGTATATGTATGGGCCACATGTGGGGCAAGCTCTGAATAGGTGTTCCTTCTGTGTCTGTTTTAATTTGCCTCTCTATTCCCTGCCAAGGGTATTCTTGTTCCCCTTTTAAAGAAGGAGGGAAGCATTCACATTTTGATCATCCGTCTTGAGTTTCATTTGTTCTAGGCATCTAGGGTAATTCAAGCATTTGGGCTAATAGCCACTTATCAATGAGTGCATGCCATGTGTGTTTTTCTGTGATTGGGTTACCTCACTCAGGATGATATTTTCCAGTCCCAACTATTTGCCTATGAATTTCATAAAGTCACTGTTTTTGATAGCTGAGTAATATTCCATTGTGTAGATGTACTACATTTTCTGTATCCATTCCTCTGTTGAAGGGCATCTGGGTTCTTTCCAGCTTCTGGCTACTATAAATACGGCTGCAATGAACATACTGGAGCACATGTCTTTTTTATATGTTGGGGCATCTTTTGGGTATATGCCCAAGAGAGGTATAGCTGGATCCTCAGGCAGTTCAATGTCCAATTTTCTGAGGAACCTCCAGACTGATTTCCAGAATGGTTGTACCAGTCTGCAATCCCACCAACAATGGAGGAGTCTTCCTCTTTCTCTGCATCCTCGCCAGCATTTGCTGTCACCTGAGCTTTTGATCTTAGCCATTCTCACTGGTGTGAGGTGAAATCTCAGGGCTGTTTTGATTTGCATTTCCCTTATGACTAAAGATGTTGAACATTTCTTTAGGTGTTTCTCAGCCATTTGGCATTCCTCAGCTGTGAATTCTTTGTTTAGCTCTGAACCCCATTTTTTTTTATTAACTTGAGTATTTCTTATATACATTTCGAGTGTTATTCCCTTTCCCGGTTTCCGGGCAAACATCCCCCTCCCCCCTCCCCTTCCTGATGGGTGTTCCCCTCCCAACCCTCCCCCCATTGCAGCCCTCCCCCCATAGACTAGTTCACTGGGGGTTCAGTCTTAGCAGGACCCAGGGCTTCCCCTTCCACTGGTGCTCTTACTAGGATATTCATTGCTACCTATGGGGTCAGAGTCCAGGGTCAGTCCATGTATAGTCTTTAGGTAGTGGCTTAGTCCCTGGAAGCTCTGGTTGCTTGGCATTGTTGTACTTTTGGGGTCTCGAGCCCCTTCAAGCTCTTCCAGTTCTTTCTCTGATTCCTTCAATAGGGGACCTATTCTCAGTTCAGTGGTTTGCTGCTGGCATTCGCCTCTGTATTTGCTGTATTCTGGCTGTGTCTCTCAGGAGCGATCTACATCCGGCTCCTGTCGGTCTGCACTTCTTTGCTTCATCCATCTTGTCTAATTGGGTGGCTGTATATGTATGGGCCACATGTGGGGCAGGCTCTGAATGGGTGTTCCTTCAGTCTCTGTTTTAATCTTTGCCTCTCCCTTCCCTGCCAAGGGTATTCTTTTTCCTCATTTAAAGAAGGAGTGAAGCATTCACATTTTGATCATCCGTCTTGAGTTTCGTTTGTTCTAGGGATCTAGGGTAATTCAAGCATTTGGGCTAATAGCCACTTATCAATGAGTGCATACCATGTATGTCTTTCTGTGATTGGGTTAGCTCACTCAGGATGATATTTTCCAGTTCCAACCATTTGCCTACGAATTTCATAAACTCGTTGTTTTTGATAGCTGAGTAATATTCCATTGTGTAGATGTACCACATTTTCTGTATCCATTCCTCTGTTGAAGGGCATCTGGGTTCTTTCCATTCTCTGGCTATTATAAATAAGGCTGCGATGAACATAGTGGAGCACGTGTCTCTTTTATATGTTGAGGCATCTTTTGGGTATATGCCCAAGAGAGGTATAGCTGGATCCTCAGGCAGTTCAATGTCCAATTTTCTGAGGAACCTCCAGACTGATTTCCAGAATGGTTTTACCAGTCTGCAATCCCACCAACAATGGAGGAGTGTTTCTCTTTCTCCACATCCTCGCCAGGATCTGCTGTCACCTGAGTTTTTGATCTTAGCCAATCGCACTGGTGTGAGGTGAAATCTCAGGGTTGTTTTGATTTGCATTTCCCTTATGATTAAAGGTGTTGAACATTTCTTTAGGTGTTTCTCAGCCATTCGGCATTCCTCAGCTGTGAATTCTTTGTTTAGCTCTGAACCCCATTTTTTAATAGGGTTATTTGTTTCCCTGCGGTCTAACTTCTTGAGTTCTTTGTATATTTTGGATATAAGGCCTCTATCTGTTGTAGGATTGGTAAAGATCTTTTCCCAATCTGTTGGTTGCCATTTTGTCCTAACCACAGTGTCCTTTGCCTTACAGAAACTTTGCAGTTTTATGAGATCCCATTTGTCGATTCTTGATCTTAGAGCATAAGCCATTGGTGTTTTGTTCAGGAAATTTTTTCCAGTGCCCATGTGTTCCAGATGCTTCCCTAGTTTTTCTTCTATTAGTTTGAGTGTGTCTGGTTTGATGTGGAGGTCCTTGAGCCACTTGGAATTAAGCTTTGTACAGGGTGATAAGGATGGATCGATCTGCATTCTTCTACATGTTGACCTCCAGTTGAACCAGCACCATTTGCTGAAAATGCTGTCTTTTTTCCATTTGATGGTTTTGGCTCCTTTGTCAAAAATCAAGTGACCATAGGTGTGTGGGTTCATTTCTGGGTCTTCAATTCTATTCCATTGGTCTATCTGTCTGTCTCTGTACCAGTCCCACACAGTTTTTATCACTATTGCTCTGTAATACTGCTTGAGTTCAGGCATAGTGATTCCCCCTGAAGTCCTTTTATTGTTGAGGATAGCTTTAGCTATCCTGGGTTTTTTGTTATTCCAGATGAATTTGCAAATTGTTCTGTCTAGCTCTTTGAAGAATTGGATTGGTATTTTGATGGGGATTGCATTGAATCTGTAGATCGCTTTTGGTAAAATGGCCATTTTTACTATATTAATCCTGCCAATCCATTGGCACGGGAGATCTTTCCATCTTCTGAGGTCTTCTTCAATTTCTTTCTTCAGAGTCTTGAAGTTCTTATTGTACAGATCTTTTACTTGCTTGGTTAAAGTCACACCGAGGTACTTTATATTATTTGGGTCTAGTATGAAGGGTGTCGTTTCCCTAATTTCTTTCTCGGCTTGTTTCTCTTTTGTGTAGAGGAAGGCTACTGATTTATTTGAGTTAATTTTATACCCAGCCACTTTGCTGAAGTTTTACATGGAATTCTATAGTGATCTAGAGCTCAATGAGAAATGGAAGAAAGACAGGGCTTGAGAGATGTCTCAGAGGTTAAGAGCATGCACTGTTCTTCCAGGGGACCCACGTTCTATTTCCAGGACCCATAACAGGCAGCTCACAGCCACCTGTGACTGCAGCTGCGGGGGATCCAGTACCTCTGGTCTCATGTGCACATACCCTTATTTTTAATTAAAAAAATAAATCATGTAGTACAACAGAAGACAAAACAAACCTGCTTCTTCTTCCAACAGTATGCCACTTAGGAAAATTTCAGGTGTGGTAATGATTTAATGCCCCCTAACCCCCATATATTATGTCTCAAATACAGTGCATTTCTTCCTGTATAATGTAAAAAAACCTTCTTGGCCAGCAAGGGGCCTTCTTCAAGAGATTTAGTTTGCTAAGTACTCTGGTTGGTAGTTAATACATATGTAAAACAGAAGAAATGAACTTTTTCTTTCATTGAAAATAGATTCCTTTCTCATACAATATATCCTGATTATAATTCCCCTCTATTCCTTTCCTCTCAGCTACTCCCCATAGCGCCTCCCTTCCAGATCCATTCCCTTTCTGTCTCTCATTAGAACAAAGCAGGCTTCTAAGAAAAAACAACTAAACAGGACAAAATAAAACACAATAAGATGAATCAAAACTGAAGTTAGATATGGCAACAGAACAGGAGGGAAAGAGTGCCAAAAGCAGGCACAAGAATTAGATACCCAATCCTAAAGTCAGGAGTCCTGTAAAAATAGTGTGTGCATGTGTACGTGCATGTGCATGCACAAAGCACCTTGTGCAGACTCATGTAGGTCCTGTGCTTGCTACTTCAGACTCTGTTAGCTCATATATGGTTTGTTTTGTTGATTCAGAGGTCTTGTTCTCCTGGTCCTTCATCCCTTTTGGCTCTTATACTGTTTCTGTCTCCTCTTCCATGAGATTCTCTGAACTCTGAGGGGAGGAAATTGATGGAGAGCTCCAATTTTGACTTTCTTTCCACAAAATGTCTTTCTCTGTGTCACTGAATCTATTCCAATCTATTACAAGAGGAAGCCTCTCTGATGATGCTAAATAAGGCACTCATCTATAAATATAACAGAATACCATTAGGAAACATTGTATTGTTTCTTTTTCCTTAGACTAGTAGTCTTTGCTTTTTCCCTGGGTATCTGGGATATCTGGTCTTTGGTTCTTGTTTACCCAAGCAATGTCAGATATGGGTTCTTACCCATGGAGTGAGCCTTAAGTCAAATCAGACATCGGTTGGCTACTCCCACAAGTTCTGTGCCACCACTGCCCTAGCATGCTTTTCAGGCAGGACAGATTAGAGGTCAAAAGTTTTAAGAGTATGTTGGTATCCTTGTATCTCTTTCAGTAGCCTACAGAAATACCTTCCTGCTCCAAAGAGACTAGAATATGGGGGTGAAGGACCATTGTAGGTACCAGCTCAACTTATCCATGTTCAATAAGTTGTGTGAGTATTATCCTTAGTAATTGAACCCTACTATCAATTTGTGGAGAGCAACTAGTTTTCTGAGAAATAGCCTGGATTGTTTGGGGGATTTCCAAGGGACCACCTTGGCACTTAATTGAATTTAATCCAGTCCGTCCATTGGAAGCCTTGCCTGGTGACAAGATATTGCCTATTGAGATTTCATATCCCCCATTACTATGAGTCCTCATCAGTGTCACCGTCACAGATTCCAGGAAGTTTGCACTGCATTGTTTCCACACCATCTCCAAATGCATTCCAATTCCAGCCATCTCTCTCTACACCTTCCATTCCTTACCAAAACCACACACCTGATTGCCACACGACCCCATGCAACCCGCACTCCCAAGTATTTCCCCCCATTCCTAACGCCCAACACCTCTGTCCCCCACCAACAAAGTACATTTGAAAAATCTATTTTTCTCTTTTCAGGGAGACCCATATATCCCACCTAGACTCCTCCTTTTTACTTAACCTCTGCATTTACAGATTGTAGCTTGGTTACTATTTACTTAGTTACTAATAGCCACTTATGAGTGAATGCATACCATATTTGTCTTTTTGAGTCTGAGATAGCTTACTCTGGATGATTTGTTTTCTAGTCCTATCCAATTGCCTGTACATTTCATGATGTCATTTTTTTTCCAGACAGGGTTTTTCCTGTGTCTCTATGTAGCCATGGCTGACCTGGCTCTGTATACCAGGCTGACCTCTGACTCAGAGAGCTACCTGTCTCTGGCTCTGCCTCTCCCTCTCAAACACTGGGATTAAAGGCGTGGCCCACAGCCTGGATATGTGTCATTTTTTAAACAGCTAAATAATATTTCATTGTATAAGTGATTTTTAAAAATCTATTCTTTTGTTGAGGGACATATAGTTTGTTTCTAGCTCCTGACCATTATTTGTAAAACTTCAATGAACATTGTTGAGTAAGTGTCTTTGTGATAGGATGGAATGTTCTTTAAGTATACGTAGGTTGATGTCATTATGCAGGTGAAGGCAGACAAGATAAAATGAGGCCTATCATTGGATGAGAAGGAAGAGAAGTAGGAACAGAGGTTTTAGAAGGGAGGGAGAAGATGAGAGGGGCAGGAGCGAGAAGGAGCTGAGAGAATATGGCCGTAGATGTTAAGATTCTTCTCTGTGCATAATTACAGATTGTTATGAGTACTTTTAAGGGATACGTATGTACAGGATTTTGTGTTGTCTAGATGGGCAAATTATATCTTATCTGTTGGATGAGAGGATATTGTGTGGTGTGTTCTTTCATGTGGTGACTTAATCAAAGAACCACCATGCCATGGAATTAGGATGTGAATGCCTGGCATGGTGACAACCCATCAAGAGAATGGTGAGTGAGGGCAGGGAGGCCTGACAGGGTGCTGTATTGGAAGGTCTCACAGACTGCCTGGGTCAAAAAGTACTTGGGGGCAGCATGGAGCTGCTGAGATAAATCAGCGATAGTTCCTATGGCCCAAAGGAGCCAGAACTAGCAAGAGCATGACTGCCAGGGTACACATGGTAACTGGTTCCACCATTTTGTTTTGTTTTGTTTTGTTTTTTTGTTTCTTTGTTTTTTGTTGTTTTTTTTTTTACCACAATGGGTGTATGCCCAAGAGTAGTGTAGATGGCACTTGAGGTAGATCAATTCCAGACTTTCTGAAGAATGGCCATATTTCCATAGTGGCTGTACAAGTTTTCACTCCCACCAGCAGTGGAGGAAAGTTCCCCCTGCTTCATATCCTTGCCAGCATGAGATATCACCTATGACATTGGTCTTAACCATTCTGACAGGTGTAAGATGAGTGCCCAAAGTGATTTTGACTTACATTTCACTAAGTATATTGAATGTTTTTAAGTGTTTCTCAGCCATTTAAGATTTCATGTTTACATCTGCAATCCATTTTTTTACATGAATTACTTGGCCTGTTGAAATAGGTAGCAATGAATAGCTTAGTAAGAGCACCAGTGGCAGCACCTTGGTCCTGCCAAGACTGAACCCCCAGTGAACATGATTGTTAGAGGGAGGGCGGTAATGGAGGGAGGATGGGGAGGGGAACACCCATATAGAAGGGGAGGAGGGGGGGGTTAGGGGGATGTTGGCCTGGAAACCAGGAAGGGGAATAATAATCAAAATGTAAATAAGTAATACTCAAGTTAATAAAGATAAAAAAAGAAATCTACTTTCTTGAGTTCTTTGTATATATTGGATATTACTCCTCTATTGGATGTGGAGTTGATAAAAAATTTCCCCCCTCTGTAAGCTATCATCTTGTTCTATGGATGATGCCCTTTTCCTTATAGAAGCTTTTTAGTTTCATGAGGTCCATTTTAGTGACTCTGCTATTTATGTTCTGTTCAGAAAGTCGTTTCCTGTGCCAGTGAGTTCAAGGCTATTCTCCACTTTCCCTTTTATCAGATTCAGTGTATTTGGTTTTATGTTGAGGTTTTTTATTCACTTGTACAGAGTGATAAATATGGATCTATTTATATTCTTCTTACAGACATACAGTTTGGCCAGCACAATTTGTTGAAGATGCTGTCTTTTTCCTGTGTGTATTTCTGACTTCTTTATCAAAAATCAGATGTCCACATGTATATGGATTTATGTCTGAGTCTTCATTTTGATTCTGTTTATCAGCATATCTGTTTTTATGCCAATACTATGTGGCTTTTATGCTATTGCTCTTGAAATTGGGGGTGATGAGACCTCTAGAAGTCAAGGTTTGTTAAGGTAAGTTAAGGTTTGTTTGAACTCTCATGGAATTTTTTTTTCCATAAAAATTTGAGACCTTTCAGGTCTGTAAAGAATTGTGTTGGAATTTTGATGAGGATGGCATTGTTTTTGTAGATTGCTGTCAATAGGATGGCCATTTTTTCCTGTTAATCCTACAGATCCTCAAGCATGGGAGATCTTTCAATCTTCTGATACCTTCATCAATTCAATTCCTTGTGGGAAAAGAACTGAGATTGGGAGGATGAATCCTTGGAAATCAGACTCAAGAGACCAGCATCAGGATGTAGATCTGAGTTTACTGCCAAGTTCATAAACTTATATAGCGTTTGAGCCAATCCTAAGCCCCTCAATCCTTGGCCAATTGTATCTCACCACACCATCAGCATGTTCCAATGAAAACAACATCCTGCCTGATGTGGTTACGCAGAAGGAGTGGGGAGGATGTGAACACCTGCTAGGATTTTCCATGCAGATGGGGTGCGAGGCACTCAGCCACCACCCTGACCTCCATCCCCTTTTGTTATCACACTGGTGTTCCGAGAGCCATCTTCCACAGAATGCCACGATCAGCAGATCAGGACTCTGAGAAGTTGCAGGATCCTGTGGCACCTCATTCTCCATCCCAGTTTTTCCTTCAAAAGTTGACTTTCACATCCTCCACAATTTCTTTCTCCAAATACTTGAAGTTTTTAACATACACGTCTTTCACTTGCTCATTTAGAGCGACCCCAAGACATTTTATATTATCTGAACCTATTTTGAAAGGAAGCATTCCCTGATTTCTTTCTCGGTTCATTTGTTAATTGTATATAGGAGGGCTACTGAGTTAATCTTGTATCCAGAGACTTTGCTGAAAAAAATATTGACTAAAAATTATTTTTAAGTTCTGAGAAAAAAATCATTCATATCTGTGCTAGCTTGGTCTGTGTTGTTATGATAAATACTGATAACTAACTTGAAAGAAAGGGTTACCTCATTTTACAATTTTTATTCCATACAGAGGGCAGCCAAGGCATGAGATTGAACCAGAAACCACGGGGGAACGTTGTTTACTTGCTTAAGTCTCTGACTTGTTCAAGTATCTCTCTTATACAGGTAATATTAATAAATCTACCTGCCTATGGATGACATTGTGCACAGGGGGGAGGATCCATACGCATCAAAAAGCAATTAAGAAAATGCCTCATAGACATGTACACTGAGCAATCTGATGGAGGTAATTCTTAAAGTGAGATTTCTTCTTCCCAATGCTATGCTCTAGTTTGTGTTGTGTTCAAAATATGATTGATGGAATAATCCCCTAGTTTCCTGTTGAGTACAATGAGTAAGAAGCATATGTAATAAGTATGGAGGTGAATGAAGAACAGAAGAATCATATATGAAACATGTCTGTGGTCATCCTAGAGATGATACACATTACCATTTCAGGACTAAATTCCACATCAAACTATAACACAGTCTAGGAAAGCAATTATCTAGTCTGTGATACAGTGTATCATTCTGTTCAGCAAATATCCATTCACCCTCCTTGCTCTCTAGAGTCCAGGATTTCTAGCTGAAATCTTCATGATCAGGTCTGAAGGGTACCTAACAACTGCAGCTAAATCCACATGCCTTCTCCATTTTTTTGAAAACTCCGATCTCTAATTCTCTATGCATAATTTGATGTTTCCTTTCAAATAACCAACTTTTGAATGAGCTGACCAATTTCTTGTAATACTCATCATGATCATAGTTATATGTATGAAATGGTTACCAGCATTGTCTATGGATGATGTCACATTTATTGGGAACCATTTTCTGTTGTGAACATGCCAATAATTGTGTAAGCTGGTGCTTTGCCTGTAGTGAGTATCCTCCTTATAATCACTCCAAGGACAAACATGAATTGTGTCTGTAATTTACTTGGGTATGTCTAAGCGTATCTTCTTCAAGTAGGGTGCTTCAACATCACTCATCTGATTTTAATTCTCTGTATGGCAGGTCCAAGACATTTCTATTTGATTTTCTACCCCCTCCCTCCCTCACTTCCTTTCTTCTCTCTTCCATTACAATGTAAGCCAAAAACATGTTTACTTTTATTCCAAACCTATTATGTCCATAGATAAGAATAATACATCTTTTACAAAGATCTTCCCTAGAGGAAATTTTCATAATAAATCCAAGAAGTCTAGAATTGGCAGAGATTTTATTGATAATTAATCCTCTATGTTCTCCATTTTATTGCTTAACTAAATTAGTAACAGAACTTTCACAGTCTGGCCATATTTGAAACATTACCTTTTTATCTATATGTTCTATGATTATGTGAAGTGATCTATTTTAAGTGTTTAAATGTCATTCTTGGATACCAAGAATTGTCATTCTGTATTAATTTTCAGTCTGTGATTATCTTAGTTAATGTTCTATGAAAGCGCCATAACTAAGGCAATAACTAATGAAATTTATAAAAAAGAAGCATTTAATTAGTGCTAAATTACAGCTTCAGAGGGTTAAGTCACGAAGGTCATGGCAGGGAGCATGGTGGCAGGCAGGCAAGCAGGATGCTGGAACTCACTTATGATCCATAAGTTTCAGGGAAGGGGAGAAGCTACGCCTAACATGGACTTTTGAAACCTCAAAGCCCACACTCAGTAACAAATATCTTCCAACAAGGTCACAACTCTTAATCCTTCCTAAAGGGTTCATCAGATGAGAATCAAAGATTCAAAATATATGTGTCTACAGGATCATTTGAATTTAGACCACCACAGTGACTAAGTTACAGTGGTTCTCATGTTCCAGATGTCCTTTTACTCAAACTTATCACATGGTGAGGCCATAAATAAATTCATGTATCCAAATAGTAATGCGATCTTTCAGTAATATGAATCTAACAATAGGTACAAAACTTTTGGTTTTAAAACACTATTATTCTTTTAAACTAATATACCAGGACTTGACAAACTACAGTCTACGAAGAAAACCCTGCCTTGTGCTTTTGTTTATAAAGTTTTATTGGAATATAATATCAAAAATTCCTTTACATTCTTTGTCTAAAGTTGGCGACAGAGTACATTATTTGCCCAGAAACCTGATGTCTGAGGTTAGGGAGACAACTCTCTCCTTAAAATGCTTCTTAGATATTCATGAGGACTTGAGTTTGATCCTCAGAATTCAGTCCTCTCAAATCCAGGTGTGAGGGTAATCTCATCAATGAAGAGGCAATGTCAGGTGGATCTCTGAAACTTGCTTAGTCTACTCATTGATCCTTGACCATTGGGAGATCTTGTATCACCAAAAATGGTGAACTATATAGGAAGTTAACTTCTGGCCTTCACACATAGACACACACATGAACACACACACACACACACACACACACACACACACAGAGAGAGAGAGAGAGAGAGAGAGAGAGAGAGAGAGGCAGAGACAGAGAGACAGAGAGACAGAGAGACAGAGAGACAGAGAAACAGAGAAACAGAGAAAAGACAAGACAGAAACAAAGTCAGAGACAGGCAGAGAAAGGATATGTAATAGCCCTTGAACCCTAACATATCTATTACCTAAAATGTCTGGCACTTGCTAAAGTAGCAATTAATTCTAAAGCCTTCCCTCTGAACAGTCACACTGAACAAGCATCCACTTCAGCTCATTACAACAGAGGCTTTCTTCATTAAAAATCTTTAAAAGAGAAAGCTACATCTAAGTTCAAAATCTTTGTGTCACTTTATAAAATCACAGTAAACTCTTATAATTCAAGTATATCTTCCACAGAGAATTCTGGTGCATACAAATACTTCTCAATAAAGCAGTCAGATGTGCTTACCCGATTGAAGTTCAAATGTAGATCACAGTAGACAGTCTACCGATTGCCACCCAGATGAACACTTCTATTTTCCCTAAGTAATAGACTCTTTAATGAAGGAAGAGCTTTGTCCTGAAGCACTTTACCAACCTCCTTGGAAACTTACTGTGGTCTACCAGTGCATGTAGCCCAATTGTATAGATAAGCACAGGATGTGACAGTTTCTAGGCAATGTATTCCCTTTTCCTTCTTCTCCTCCTACTGATCTGACTTCAGAAGCAGTGGGAAAGATGGGAATGAGCACCTTGGACTATATATTACAGCCTCAAGTTGATTTGGCAAAACAGTAAGAAAGGCTGGAATGCCCACTCTCAGTGGTCCGTGCTCTTAGTTCAGGGCCTTTGATGCTTTGACTAGTAGGGTGATAGAAAAATAAATAACAAGTACATGCCTTACTACATCCTTTGACATGATTTTGAGATATGTATGCTGACAAGGAAAGCACATTATTAAAGTTGTCATTCATTTCTTTTGTAAATGCAGGGTAGTGTTCGCAGCAACCTTGCATCACACTTAGGCATCTCCTTTCAGATTTCATGATAGGAAACCTGGATGTAGGGAAAACTGTATCTAGAGTGTATCTCATCTTGGGACTAACTGATGCTAAAGCAAAATTCAGAAACAACTAGCTGAATCCTGAAGAAAATGAAGGTGCAGATAACTTGGATGTTTTAAATGACTTCACTGATTTTGTTTTAATTCACTAGTCATTTTGTAGCAGCAAATGGAGAACTGTCTTTTATTGCGTTTGCATGGTAGTGCAGGGCTCTGGGAGGAACACATTGAGCATACCACCTCGGTTAGCTTTCCGACATCTCTTAAAAGGGAGAAAGTGAGACCACCACTGCTGAAATTACTGGTCCATGGATTCACTCAGCAGCATGTGCATCATTCATAGCCTGTCTTTATTTACTCCCAAGACCATAGTGTCCTGCCTGCAGGCAGCATTATGCCCCTACGTAATCAGGTGTTTCCTAGTCAACATCTGGTATAGCGTTTTACAGAACTCTAGTGCTCTCTCAGGTCCTGTAGGTCAGAGATAGGAGTCTTATCAACTTCTAAGTCTTCATGTTACATAATCTTTAAGTTACGTCAAGTATAGTTTTATTAAGTGTATATTTCATAAGAAGGAATGGAACAGAGAACATCAGAAACTCTCATTACAAAGGTACCAGGACTCTTACTCTCATCTACACCTGACCATTCTTTGTCCACTTTAATAATAGATGGCTACCTCAGTGGCCTCCTGAGAAACTACAGTTTCAGGTATACAGCTTTGGTATGGCTTTGTCTCACTTTATTCAGGGCCTGGTTTTTGGTGTGATGAAACTGCAGAGTAATAATGTTTGCTAATAACATTAATAATCAGGCAGAGTAATAATGTTTGTTGTACTTTGTTTGGGGGAATTTCTACCTGCTTTATAGATTGCTCAGAATCTTGCTCTCTTATGGAGAGAAGGAGGCATGGAAAGGCTCACATAAAGGGAAATGCACACCCAGGTTTATGGACCCTAATAAGTAAGTACCCTCATGTTAGCCAGAAGCAGCTTGTTATGTATGGGAACCATTTTGCAAGTAGAATTGTTAGTCACAGTCAAGCTGCCCCATCCACAGACAGCCTTATCTGAATCCTTGACTTCAGAGAAAGTTAATGATTTCTTGCTATGCTTAGATCTACAAGCATTGGATGGCTTGTTTTCCAGTAATAGATCACTAAATGCTTTTGTTTGTTCTTTTTCTATATTGGAATGCTCTATATAATGAGGAGAAATGGTCAAAGTTCCCATCCACAAATACTGAACTGGTCAGGATCCCCCAGAAAGAACAAATAGGATATATTAGATAGGTAGGTGGATAGATAGATGATAAATATAGACAGACAGACACAGACAGACAGGCAGGCAGGCAGGCAGGAGTTTCACAGAGGAATTGGCTCTTGTGAGGCAGCAAAGTATCATGACAAGCTGTCAGCAAGCTGGTGACATTGGAATGCCATTAACATGGCTCAAGCTAAACACAATGATATCAGAACCAAGGAAGCTGATGGTCTAGGCTAAAAGTCCTAGATTTCAGGGCATGTGGACACTAATGTAAAATTTTAAAATTCTAAAAGAGACTAGGATTCTAACGCCTAATGGTTGGAGGAGGAGAATATGTTCTAGCTCTAGGGAAGAAAAGAAATCCTCTTCTGCAGTCTTCTGTTCTTTCTGGGCCCCAGCTGAATTAATTCTTACTGACTCAGCTTAGATGGCTATTGCTGTGACAAAACGCCATGACTAAAAGCAAGTTGGGGAGAAAAGGGTTTATTTGGCTTATACCTCCATATTGCTGTTCATCATCAAAGGAAGTCAAGACAGGAACTCAAACAGGGAGGGAATTCAGAGGCAGGAGCTGCTGCAGAGGCCTTGTAAGAGTGCTCCTTACTGGCTTGCTCCTCCTGACTTTCTCAGCCTGCTTTCTTATAGAACCTAGTACCACCAACCTAAGGATGGAACCACCCACAATGGGTTGGGTCCTCTCCCATCAATCACTAAGAAATGTCTTTCAGTTGGATCTCATTGAGGCATTTTTTAAAATTGAGGCTCCCTCCTTTCAGATAACCCTAGCTAGTGCCAATTTGACTTAAGTCTAGACAGCATACTTACCCACACAGAAGGCAAATCTCCCTCACTAAGTTCACTCACTCACATGCTGGTCTCTTCTGGAAATATTCACAACCATGCTCAGAATTAGTGTTGGATTGGTTACTAGGAATTTGTGGGCATCACTAACACCTTACCATTATAAACAAGCAAATGCTAGGCTTAATTAGCAAATGATTTTATATATTTATTTAAATGAAACTAATAGAACCAAAAGACAATAAATGAGTGACAGGAATGACTGCAAAGCAGAAAGCCAGACAGATCTATACATCAACCCTTCCTTAATTCTATAATTTTGCTAAGTAGACTATTCATCTATTTATCCATGTCTACATACCTAAACCACTCTATGAAAATTCAGCAGTCATATGTATAATGCTAGCACTTTATCTGCTTCATACAAAGATGTTGATAACAGGTAGTTAGCTAGTATTGTCTCTTTCAATTATTACTAAAGTCTTAAATAGCTTATCACCTGCAAATTTCAGCTCTTCTAAAATTCATCAGCCACTAACATCTATAGGTTTTTACCACAGCAAGAGACTTGTCTAAATAAAGTTTACACTGTGTATGTATTTTATCACGTATCTTGGGGGGATATGAGCAGATATCTGTTTATCCCAGAAAGGAGATCAGCAGAACGAATTAACTACTATACCAGGGGACAATGTGGTGAATCAATCAGTTTATTAGGTTTTCTTAAAGAAGCATGGGCAAAGCAAAAGCATTGATATTACTAAAAATTTCATCCCACCATGGGTGACGAATCAGGAATTCCTCAATACTGGAGCTCTCCCTGCATAATTTGAAGATAGGTCAACAGGTTGAAGAGTTGCTAAAAGTTAGCTCAGCCTTTCAGTTTTATTCCCTAGGAGGTATTTACTGCCTTCATAATCTGAGGAAAGGGTCTGTAAATCTTGCTAGTTTCAGGAACTTCCTGAGACTTGTAAGTTTATTATTCCACAAGTCTTATGAATCTCTTTTATCCCTCCTTGTGGGAACATTTCAATTTGAAGGAAATTTCTATACAACAATAAAAGTATTAGATATTTGAACAATGGTTTATATATCGCATTCACTGATAACAAAAGCATAAGGAGTACAAATACTGAGGAGCAGACAGCCCCCACCAGGGAATGCTTCCATGATGCTTAATCTTGATTGTCAACGTGGCTGGCCTTAAAAACACTTAGGAGGCATACCATTGGACATGTCTGTGAAAGTGTTTCCAGAAAAGCTTAACTGAGGAAACAAAACCCACTTTAGATGTGGGGAACATATCTTTAAATGTTGGGAACACATTCCCATGGTTTGGGGATGAATGAAGAGAAAAATAAGAGAAAATGGGCTGAGCATCAGCATTTTTTTCTCTCTGCTTCTTGATTGAATACACTGAAATCAGCCACTTTATATTCCTAACACCACAGCTGGAGTGACCCCTCATAGATAAGGTTCTCCAAGCCTGATGGGCTGTGCACTCAAAACCTGCAAACCAGCATAAGCTGTTACTTCTTAGAATTGCTGTTGTCGAGTATTTTTTTTTTCATGGCAACAAGAAAAGTAGCTGAGACTCCTTTGCCTTGTCCACTCTGTGCGATGCTCAGCACCACCCTGCCACACTCGAGGTGGGAAGATGCAGAGGTAAAGCTTTTTCGCTCACCCGTCTTTGCCTTTTTCGTTTCTATTTCAGCATAATTAGACGCTCATAATATTCAGATCATTTCCTTTCTATTCTCCCTGCAGTGACATCTTATATTGCTGGAAACATGGTGCATGATATCCTTGAGAGGCCTAAGATCAGTGAAGAACATGAAGACATTGTTAAAGAACACTATTTCCTATATAGAAGGGAACACTCAAGTGTGTGGAAATGAAGAAGGACATCCTGGGTGACACTGAAGGACAGGTTTAAAGTTTCCTTCCTGAAGTGAGCCTCATCTTTAGAAATTGTTTGTATTTCCAAACATGTTCTCTCTTCTTGCTTATAAGAGTGAGATAGAGCCCAAGAGCAAAAAAAAAAAAAAAAAAAAAAAACCAGCCAAGGCCACTTTTTGATAGGAAATGCAAGCTAATGATTGACAGTATGTGACAAGTCACAAGTCACTTACCTTCTGTGATATTAGCTCGTGCCGTGCCAAGGAGATCTACTCAATATGCCACAATTCACAGCACAGCGAAGAAAAAAAAATCACAGCATAAAACTGTGTGCAACACTTTCAGTGAAGAGGGAATTTTAGTCCCAAACTGTGCGTGATACTTTCGGCAAAGAGGGAATTCTAGTTCAATTTCAGTGACAGGCAAGAAGAAAGCAGGAAATGAAACGTTAAATGTTGAAATGTTGATGACAGCCTGGGTTAGACCAAAAAATGTGCTCCATCTGGAGAACTTATTTGGGGACCATTAGCTAGCCTGTCTGCTTCTTCCTCTTGTCTCTCTCACCACTTTGTGGCAGGTTTGAATCAAGGAGTCTCTAACTTCATTAAGTTACACCTGGGGATAGCATGTTTGTTTAAAAAACTACTTACTGTTCAATTCTCTGTTCAAGGTACATGTCTTACTGGAGAGTCTGTGCTGAACTTCCCAGAGGCCATGTGATGAGTCAGGGCAGAGTCATGGTCCTCCCTCCTACAGAGGCCCTGGAGAACACTTCTGCTTCTTGTTCAGCTTCTAGTTCAGATGATCAAACAATGCCATTGACATACAGAGGCTGTAAAGGAAGACCACTGTGGACTACATTCCCGTAGTACCGGACAAGATGAGTTTCCCACAACATCAAACATCTTTGAAAGAAGAAGTAATGAGGCAGCGTGCAGACCACTGCCTCTTTGAAGACAAAGGAAAGCAGCTTGCACACCCTAATGTTTTCAGAGGCAGAATTCTGCAGTTTTACCAAATCACATTTGATGGCTAGCTCATTGCAGTGCATTTGAAAACAACTGAAACTCAATCGACTGCATGTTTAGTGGGCAGCTGAAACTGGGATGGAGTTGAGTAAGACAGCGGTGGTTTGGTCCTGCCTGAGATTGAGGGTGTGATCTGTAACCTGGTTTACTCCTACCCTCGTATACAAGAGCAGAAGAGGTATGCTAACATTCCATGGCATTGTGGTGCTTCTGGTTTTCCTTAGCTGGCATCTAGCGTGACTATTCTTTCATCCCTCTGTTGGTTGGCATTCCAGGCGGTGGCATATCTCAATTTGTGAACATTTAGCACCTGGACTCTTTAAAGGTACATCATTGTCTTGCCTGCCTGCTCTAAAACCTGTGCCCTTCCTATCCTGCTGTTGCTGCAAACATAGGCAAAACAATGATTCTTGGCAATTTATATCTTTTTGTGTCTCAGGTCCTGTGATCATACAGGAGAACAATGAGAGAATGACTGTCGACATTCATTCAGAGAGGGACTCTAGGTAGGAGAAGTGTATGTGGTTTTCATTGTTGTTACTATTTTTGAGACTGGGTCTTACTATGTAGCCCTAGCTATCCTAGAACTCACTATGTAGACAAGGTTAGGCTAAAACTCATAGAGACCTACCTGCCTCTGCGTCTATTTTAAATTTTTTTATTAGATATATTTCTTTACATACATTTCAAATCTTATTCCACTTCCTGGTTTCCTGTCCATAAGCCCCGATTCCTTCCCCCCTCCCTCCCACTTATAGGTATTCCACTGATAAATTCCTCTTACTGCCCCCCATATTCCCCTGAACTGGGGGGTTCAACCTTGGCAGGACCAAGGGCTTCCCTTCCACTGGTGCCCCAACAAGGCTATTCTCTAATACATATGCCCTGGAGCCCTGGGTGAGTCGATGTATAGTCCATGTATAGTGGTTTCGTCCCTGGAAGCTCTGGTTGGTTGGCATTGTTGTTCTTATGGGGCTGCAAGCTCCTTCAACTCTTTCAATACTTCCTCTCATTCCTCCCAAGAGGGTCCTGTTCTCAGTTCAGTGGTCTCCTGCTAGCATTGACCTCTGTATTAGACATGCTCTGGATGTGTCTCTCAGGAGAGATCTATATCCGGTCCCTTTCAGCATGCATTTTTTAGCTTCATCAATCTTATCTAGTTTTGGTGCCTGTATATATATGGGCCACATGTGGGGGAGGCTCTGAATGGCCATTCCTTGAGTTGCTGCTCTAAACTTTGCTTCCATATCCGCTCCTATGGATATTTTTCCCCTTTTAAGAAGGAGTGGGAGGATCCGCATTTTGGTCATCACTACTCTAGAGTTTCCTGTCGTCTGTGGATTGCATCTTGGGTAATTTGAGCTTTTTGGCTAATATCCACTCATCAATGAGTGCATACCAAGTATGTTTTTCTGTGATTGAGTTACCTCACTCATGATGATATTTTCTAGTTCATTCCATTTGCCTATGAATTTCATGAAGTCATTGTTTTTGATAGCTGAGTAATATTCCATTGTGTAGATGTACCACATTTTCTATATCCATTCCTTTGTTGAAGGGCATCTGGGTTCTCTCCAGCTTCTGGCTATTATAAATAAGGCTGCTATGAAAATAGAGGAGCATGTATCGTTGTTGTATGTTGGAGCATCTTTTGGGTATATGCCCAGTAGAGGTATAGCTGGGTCCTCAGGGAGTAGAATGTTCAATTTTCTGAGGATCCTCCAGACTGATTTCCAGAATGGTTGTACCAGTCTGCAATCCCACCAACAATGGAGGAGTGTCCCTCTTTCTCCACATCCTCGCCAGCATCTGCTGTCACCTGAGTTTTTGATCTTAGCCATTCTCACTGGTGTGAGGTGAAATCTCAGGGTTGTTTTGATTTGCATTTCCCTTATGACTAAAGATGTTGAACATTTCTTTAGGTGTTTCTCAGCCATTCGGCATTCCTCAGCTGTGAATTCTTTGTTTAGCTCTGAACCCCATTTTTAATAGGGTTATTTGTCTCCCTGCACTCTAACTTCTTGAGTTCTTTGTATATTTTGGATATCTGTCGTAGGATTGGTAAAAATCTTTTTTGAATCTGTTAGTTGCCATTTTGTCCTAACCACAGTGTCCTTTGCCTTACAGAAGCTTTGCAGTTTTATAAGATCCCATTTGTCGATTCTTGGTCTTAGAACATATGCCATTGGTGTTTTGTTCAGGAAATTTTCTCCAGTGCCCATGTGTTCGAGATGCTTCCCCACTTTTTCTTCTATTAGTTTGAGTGTATCTGGTTTGATGTGGAGGCCCTTGATCCACTTGGACTTAAGCTTTGTACAGGGTGATAAGCATGGATAGATTTCCATTCTTCTACATGCTGACCTCTGGTTGAAACAGCACCATTTGGTGAAAATGCTATCTTTCTTCCATTGAATGGTTTTAGCTCCTTTGTCAAAGATCAAGTGATCATAGGTGTGTGGGTTCATTTCTGGTTCTTAAGTTCTGTTCCACTGATCTATCTGCCTGTCTCTGTACCAATACCATACAGTTTTTATCATTGCTCTGAAATACTGCTTGAAGTCAGGGATGGTGATTCCCCCAGAAGTTCTTTTATTGTTGAGTGTAGTTTTTGCTATCCTGGATTTTTGTTATTACAAACGAATTTTCAAATTGCTCTTTCTATCTCTGTAAAGAATTGAGTAGGAATTTTGATGGGGATTGCATTGAATCTGTAGATTGCTTTAGGCAAAATGGCCATCTTTACTATATTAATTCTGCAAATCCATGAGCATGGAAGATCTTTCCATCTTCTGAGATCTTCCTCAATTTCTTCCTTCAGAGATTTGAAGTTCTTGTCAAACAGATTTTTCACTTGCTTGGTTAAAGCCACACCAAGATATTTTATATTATTTTGGATTATTGTGAAGGGTATCATTTCCCTAAGTTCTTTCTCAGCCTGCTTATCCTTTGAGTAGGGGAAGGCTACTGATTTGTTTGAGTTAATTTTATACCCCGACACTTTGCTGAAGTTGTTTATCAGGTTAAGAAGTTCTCTGGTGGAACATTTGGGGTTGCTTAAGAACACTATCATATCACTGCAAATAGTGATAATTTGATTTCTTCCCTTCCAATTTGTATCCATTTGATGTTCTTTTCGCTGTCGGATTGCTCTGGCTAGGACTTCAAGTACTATATTGAATAAGTAGGGAGAGAGTGGGCAGCCTTGTTTAGTCCTTGATTTTAGTGGGATTGCTTCAAGTTTCTCTCCCTTTAGTTTGATGTTAGCTACTGGTTTGCTGTATATTGCTTTTATTATGTTTAGATATCGGCCCTGAATTCCTGATATTTCCAGGACTTTTATCATGAAGGGATGTTGAATTTTGTGAAATGCTTTCTCAGCATCTAATGTAATGATCATGTTGTTCTTATCTTTGAGTTTATTGATATAGTAAATTACATTGATGGAATTAGTATATTAAACCATCCCTGCATCCCTGGGATGAAGACTACTTGATCATGATGGATGATCACTTTGATGTGTTCTTGGATTTGGTTTGCAAGAATTTTATTGAGTATTTTTGTATCAATATTCATAAGGGAAATTGGTCCGAAGTTCTCTTTCTTTGTTGGGTCTTTGTGTAGTTTCTGTATAAGAGGAATTGTGGCTTCATAGAAGGAATTTGGTAGTGCTCCGTCTGTTTCTATTTTGTAGATTAGTTTGGACAGTATTGGTATGAGGTCTTCTATGAAGTTCTGATATAATTCTGCAATGAACCCACCTGGATCTGGGATCTTTCAGGTTGGGTGATTTTTAATAACTGTTTCTATTTCTTTAGGAGTTATAAGTTTGTTTAGATGGTTTATTTGTTCCTGATTTAACTTTGGTACCTGGTATCTGTCTAGAAAATTGTCCATTTCCTCCAGATTTTCCAGTTTTGTTGAACATAGGCTTTTGTAATAGGATCTGATGATTTTTTAAAAATTCCTTCAGATTCTGTTCTTATGTCTCCCTTTTCATTTCTGATTTTCTTAATTTAGATACACTCTCTGTGACATCTGGTTAGTCTGGCTAAGGCTTTATCTCTCTTGTTGATTTTCTCAAAGAACCAGCTCCTGGTTTTGTTGATTTTTTGTATAGTCCTTTTCATTTCTACCTGGTTGATTTCAGCCCTGAGTTTGATTATTTCCTGCCTTTAACTCCTCTTGGGTTTGTTTATTTCTTTTTGTTCTAGAGCTTTTAGGTGTGCTGTCAAGCTGCTGACATATGTTCTCTCCTGTCTTGTTTGTAGGCACTCAGAGCTATGAGTTTTCCTCTTAGCATAGCTTTCATTGTGTCCCATAAGTTTGGGAATGTTGTATCTTCATTTTCATTAAATTTTAAGAAGTCTTTAATTTCTTTCTTTATTTCTTCCTTGACCAAGTTGTCATTAAGTAGAGCATTGTTCAACTTCCATGTATACGTGGGCTTTCTGTCATTATTGTTGTTATTGAATACCAGTCTTATCGCATGGTTATCTGATAGGATGCATGCGATTATTTCAATCTACCTGTATCTGTTGAGGCTTGTTTTGTGACTGATTATATGGTCAATTTTGGAGAAGGGTCCATGAGGTGCTGAGAAGAAGGTACATCCTTTTGATTTAGGATAGAATATTCTATAAATATCTGTTAAATCCATTTGTTTCATAACTTCTGTTAGTGTCTCTATGTCTCTGTTTAATTTCTCTTTCCATGATCTGTCCAGTGATGAGAGTGGGATGTTGAAATCTCCTACTATTATCGTGTGAGGTACAATGTATGCTTTGAGCTTTAGTAAGGTTTCTTTTATGAATGTAGGTGCCCTTGAATTTGGAGCATAGATATTTAGGATTGAGAGTTCATCTTGGTGGATTTTTCCGTGATGAATATGAAGTGTCCTTCCTTATCTTTTTTAATGACTTTTGGTTGAAAGTCAATTTTATTTGATTTTAGATTGGCAACTCCAGCTTGTTTCTTCGGGTCATTTGCTTAGAAAGTGATTTTCCAGGCATTTACTCTGAGGCAGTGTCTGTCTTTGTCTCTAAGGTGTGTTTCCTGCATGCAGCAAAATGTGCATCCTCTTTACATATCCAGTCTGTTAGTCTATGTCTTTTTATGGGGGAATTGAGTCCATTGATGTTAAAAGATATTAAGGAATAGTGATTGTCACTTCCTGTTATTTTTGTTGTTAGAGGTGGAACTATGTTCGTTTGTCTCTCTTTTGGTTTCATTGCAAGGAAATTATATTCTTCCTTTCTGTACGGTATAGTTTCTCTCCTTGTGTTGGAGTTTTCCATCTATTATCCTTTGTAGGGCTGGATTTATAAAAAAAAAATTATTGTGTAAATTTGCTTTTGTCATGGAATATCTTGGTTTCTCCATCTATGTTAATTGAGAGTTTTGCTGGATATAGTAGCCTGGGCTGGCATTTGTGTTCTCTTAGGGTCTGTATGACATCTGGCCAGGATCTTCTGGCTTTCATAGTCTCTGGTGAGAAGTCTGGTGTGATTCTGATAGGTCTGCCTTTATATGTTCCTGGACCTTTTCCCCTTACTGCTTTTAATATTCTTTCTTTGTTTTGTGCATTTGGTGTTTTAACTATTATGTGACAGGAGGAATTTCTCTTCTGGTCCAATCTATTTGGAGTTCTGTAGGCTTCTTGTATGTTTGTGGGCATCTCTTTCTTTAGGTTAGGGAAGTTTTCTTCTATAATCTTGTTGAGTATATTTACTTGGGAGTCTTCACTTTCTTCTATACCTATTATCCTTAGGTTTCATCTTCTCATTGTGTCTTGGATTTCCTGTATGTTTTAGGCTAGAAGCTATTTGCATTTTATATTATCTTTGACAGTTATGTTGATGTTTTCTATGGTATCTTCTGCCCCTGAGATTCTCTCTTCTAGCTCTTATATTCTGTTGGTGATGTTTGTATCTATGGTTCCTTGTCTCTTCCTATGGTTTTCTATATCCAGGGTTGTCTCCCTTTGTGCTTTCTCTATTTTTTCTATTTCCATTTTCAATTCCTTCACCTGTTTGGTTGTGCTTTCCTTTAATTCTTTCAGGGATTTTTGTGTTTCCTCTCTAAGGGTTTCTATTTGTTTACTATTTTTTTTTCTGCATTTCTCTAAGCGAGTTTTTTGTGTCTGGCTTAAAGTCCTCCATCATTACCAAAAAACATGATTTTAAATCTAAATCTTGCTTTTCTGGTGTGTTTGGATATCCAGTATTTTCTTCAGTGCGTGAAGTGGGCTCTGATAATGCCAAGTAGTCTTGGTTTCTGTTGCTTAGGTTCCCGTGCTTGCCTCTACTTATTGAGTTGTCTCTGTTGTTTGCTTGTCTTGCTGTTTCTGAGAGCGACTTGACCCTGCTGTACGCCTCTGTTTCAGCACTCCTGTAGAGCTGTTTTCCTGTTTTCTTTCAGCCTTTTCTGAGAACATGTGCTCTGATTTCAGGTTTATCATTGCTTCTGGAGACTGTCTTCCAGTTCTAGGCCTGGGCAGGTATCAAAATGGTCCAGCCCTTGATTGCTCATAGGTCCTTGCACCCAAGGGGCACAGTTGGCACTATGCAATTTCCTCTTGTGTCTGGACTGTGGCAGAGGATAGTCGCCTCTGACTTCTCAGGAATATCCACACTTCTGAAGGTTCAGCTCTCTCCCCCACGGGATTTAGGTACAGGGAGCTGTTTGGCTGGTTCAGTTCATTCTTGGTTGCAGACCAGAACTATGGGTACCAGTGGCTGTCTGTTCCTATATCCCTGCATCCAGAGGCACTGTGCAGTTTCCCCTTGGACCAGGGATGTGGGCAGAAGTGTGCAGAGGTGGCAGTCTGTCCTGCATTCTCAGGATGTCTGCACTCCTGAGTGTTCAGCTCTATTCCCCACAGGCCTGCCTCTGCATCTTAAGTGCTGGGATTAATTGTGTGTCACCATGCTTGTCAATGTATCAACATTTTAAAGGGATTGAAAACTAAAAGATCATTATTAGGTTTTAAATTTTTCACTGTTCTATCTTCGTCATATGTTCTCTTATTCCTGAGCCAGAAACAGATTCTCAAAGTTCAGGTGAAGATATAAGAAAACGAGCTGTTTTCAGAATGACCAAGTCACTAATTCACTTCAGTAGCCTGGGATCGGTGTTATCCTTTGTGGTTTTTTTTTTTTTTTCTGCATCCTTGACTGGATGTGCTTCTAGAAGATTAACCAACCAGACTATCTGATGTACTTAAACATATATATGCTGACTACTCACATATAGGACTGCTCATACTTAAAGATTTGAGACATATATACTTTTCTTGAGACCTACTTAGAGCTCTATGTGGCAGAGATTTTTCTAACACCCATTTCTAGGCAGTCAATCCTATTGGACCTCATTTTTCTGTGCCTACTCACATCCAACTTATATGCAGCTGTGTTTTCTGGCTAGACTATGTACCATCTTAACCTCAATACCTGCAGACATTCACCTTTTTCTTTGATCGTGTGGCATTTTCTTTCTTTGATAATCTCTGACTTCTCCTTCAAGAGTCTCTTGAACCTTGCAGTGGCGGCAAATGCCATGAATCCTAGCACTAATGAGGCAGAGCCTGACAAAGTCCCATGAGTTAGAGGCTGGTTGGGTCTACAGTGAAATCCAGGGCTTCAGGAAAAACCTGTTTTGAAAAACAAAAAGGAGGAGGAAGAGGAGGAGAAGGAAAAAGGAAGGAAGGAATAAAGGAAGGAAGGGTTTTTATTATTCCACACTTGCTTCCCTGAAGATAGCTTCTGGTCCTATCTTTAAATATCACTGCCTACCTTTAAATATCACTGAGCCCATTTTAGTCTGGTGGTACTTTTACTCTCTATATCTTCCAAATTCTGAGCTCTTCTGGGGAGAAAGTGGTGTTTTTTATTCTTTGTTTTCTGGCATAGGATTTGGTATAAGTAAATGTTTATCATTATTGAATGGAATACAGGGCAGATGTCCAAGTTTACATCCTACAAAAACCACATCACCTTGGATTTGCCGTGGTAGACACTTGAATAGACTATCCTCTCTTGTCTTTGGAAACTTTTGAATGAACATGAGTGTAGAATTTGTGTTTGACTACTGACTGCAAGACTTTTGTAAGCCAACTCCAGAATCTCATGCTTTCTTCTAACACTAAAAACGGAAGACAAAAGGAGGCCAAATCTGAACATTGTTATCCAAATTTCAGGACTGTTTGCTCCTTAGAAGACCGTGAAAATCCGTCTTTGCAACTTTGGGTAAATAAACTCAGAAATGAAGCATACATGGCATGCTGAAACAATCTCAAGAGATTCTGGTGCCACCTCTCAGAGGAATGACCACAAATGGAGGGGGGGGGGGGAATCAAGCAAACCACAAAAAATGATGTGTCAAAACAAAATAACCAGAAAAGACAAAACCAATAAACAAACTCGTGTAGTATCTTCCTATATGAGTGTACATAAGGGACCCCTGAAGATACTCAATTAGAAGGGGCACGTGCCCCTTCTAGTCAGATCTTCTTTCTTGTCTGTCGAGGGTGGGGGTGTCTACTGTTCTATTGTCATGGAGGGATGGCTTTAATAAACTGAAATAGCTCTTGAGAATCTCCTCTTCTGATGGTGGTAGCAAAGACCCTGGGGTAGTCATTTCTTTAGGACAACATAGGATTCTAAATTATAAATTCTAAAATGTGATGTCTCTAATACATTGGTACTCAAACACTTAACAGATACATTTTCATATATTCCTTCACAACCCCTATCTTCAAGTGGTATCATTTAGAGTCCTCAGTTTAGAGTGCTAAAGTGAGAAGTGATACAATATTGCTCAAGTTAATAAGAAAGCTGTTTATACCATGTCCCCTTTGAAGAGAGGGAAAGCAAGGTAGGTAGGTAGGTACTCATTTTAAGGTTCAAATTATTGTGTTGGAACATACTAGCTCATTTAAGGAATGTATGAATCATATAAGTTAGTCATAAAACACCATGTGGCTTCTCCATTTATACAGCATGTAGCTTTTGTGTGTATTTAAAGAAACCGTTATATGTTAAGAATTTATTTTCAACTTTTTATGATGAAAATTTTCAGATAATAAAGAGAAAGAAATAACAAAAATAAATTTATGTATAAATATCATCAGTTCCCACAGTTACCTACCCATGGCCAATCTAGTTTCACCCTTTCCCCAAACGCCCTACACACACAAACACACACACACACACACACACACACACACACACACACACACACAAACAGACACATACACACCTTTTCTGCTTCACACATGTTATTTTTAAATAATTTTTCCTTGTTAGTTTTCCTAGGTATGAGTAAATAAATATCTATTCACCTAAGACAGAAATGGAAGCAATACCCAAAGAAAGGATGCCACTGTAATAGATACTGTGTTGTTGCCATGACAACATATCTGACAAAAACAATGTAAGTACATGTGGTGGTTTGAACATACTTAGCCCCAGGGAGTGGCACTATTATGAGGTGTGGCCTTCTTGTAGTGGTTTTGGCCTTGTTGGAGTGTCACTGTGAGTGCAACCTTTGAGATCTCCTAGTGCTCAAGTTCTATCCAGTTCAAGAGAGACCATCCTCCTGGATGCCTTCAGATCAAGATGTAGAACTCTTGGTTTCTCTAGCACCATGTCTCACTGAATGCTGCCAGGCTTCCTGCCATAATGATAATGGACTAAACCTCTGAAATTATAAGCCAGCTCCAATTAAATGTCTGCCTTTATAAGAGTTGCCTCAGTCATGGTGTCTCTTCACAGCAATGAAACCCTAACTAACACCCAATGGAAGAATTTCTTTTAACTTTCAATCTAGTACATCATGGTGAGGAAGTCATTGTGACAGAAATTGAATTAACTGCTCACATTGTATCTACAATCAATAAGCAGAGAGCAATGAATGTTCCTGTTAAACTAGCTTTCTCCTTTCTATGCAGCCCTGTTCCCTAGGCCCCTGTATGGTGTCGCTCATGTTCAGGATAGGTCTTCCTATCATAGTTAACATAATCTAGATAATAACCTCCAAACATGTCGAGAGGGTTGTCATCTGGGTAATTCTAGACCTATATCTGTCTCAGTGAAACAGCAAGTTCACAGGAGTCACTTACAGTTATTATATCTGTGTGTTTGAGTAGTTTGTTACAGAGCCTGCAGATTCTTGGTAGCAACGTCAGTAGCAAGTTCTACATCCTCCCCCACAGGGTACACCTACTTTGCAAATTGTACTACTTGAGAATCCTAACCTCTAGTCAACCTTTTACCTCCTATGTACATTAGCAGCCTCCATCATATGCAAGGAAGACCAAGAGCACCAGCTAGTGAGTGGGATCTTAGGAAAGAGCATTCCTCCCATTTTTCACATAGCCGCTTGCAACATCTCTATGTCTAGCTCTAAAGCCATGGCTTTCTCTCCTCCATCTCGCTCCTCTGGGAAGCTGCCAAGATTTACAGCTCACTTGCCTTGAAGCTTTTCTTTTGACACTCTAGTAGAATAGTCCTACAGTCAAGATTAAACTTGTTAGCTATGTTGGGTTGAGTATTTTTCTCCTGCTTTAGCATTTCCTGGAAGAATGTGAAATCTCTCACTGTGGTTGCTTATCTACCACAAAAGTTATTTTTTAAACTCTACATCATCCAATACCACTTTATGGCATAACACAAGAAATTGATGTTTTGGAAGAAAATAGTACTGTTTCACCTAATGAATTTCTTTAGGAAAGAAGATGATTAATGTAGGTGGTAATAGAATGGGCAGCCAAGAAGGTCATGTGAAAATGCATTAAATTTACTCAGGAAGTTGTTAATTATGAAAATAACACGATCTGACCTGTAAATTTTCAGGATCAGTCTATGTATCATGAATCCAAGTTGGAGTGTCAAGAAACGGAGGCAAGACGATCCACTCTAAGGCTACTGTTGATGATCCAGGTTAAGGATATTTGCCTGAACAAGGCAGAAGCAGCAGAGACTGTGACAAATGGACAGATGGACCTATATTTTGAAGGGCAGCCTGACAGCACTTTCTGATTATCATCATATGCCTTCCTTTTGTATAGTACTTATATAATAAAATTTTACTGTTTTATGTTCAATCTTTATTTTTTCCAGTTTTATTTTTCCAGTCTTTTTTTATTCCTTACATATTTCATAGACTGTATTTTTACTATACAGTTTCCCATCATCCAACTTACCCCAGATCTACCTACAATACCACCTGAGCTACACAATTTCACATGCTTTTTCTCTTGTAAAATGAAAAGGAGTAACAAAAGATAAAGGCCTCTAAAAATCACCAACCATAAACCTGCCCTTGAATGTGATTGATGTCCATGGTACTGCTTCACCCTCAGCAAAGGAGCATCTTGCATAGAAGGTAATTCATAATTAGACAACATATACTAAGAGACTTGGGAGTGTTCAACCCTTAACTGTATATATCTGTCATATCTTTCACCTCACGTCTCAGGATTCAACACTGAAGATGGGGTAGAAAGACTATAAGAGCCAGAGGTGTTGGGTGATCTTAAAGAAACAGCATTTTTCAAACACAACAGGGCTGATACACATATGAACTCACAGAGACTGCAGCAGCAAGCTCAAGTCTTGCACATGCTCAAGACAGACAAAAATCGGCAGAAGGAAAAGTAAGCACAAAGTCCTACCCCAAGTCAAGATGATAGTCGCACACAATAGCTACAGGGACAGTGGAAATCACGCTTCATCATACTTGTTTTAAATGTGTTTTCAGTTATTTAAAAGAAGAATATACTTGGATTTTTAAAAGTCCCGTTTTCCATTGTCTTTATCTCCTGAGAAATAGCAGTCCTCTTCAGAGAGTTTTCACATTCATCTGTCTCTTGAAGTCTTCTCTCTCCTTTTGTTATCCAAAATCTTCAGAGTTTGTCTCATGTTAAAGTTGTTGATCCACATGGAGGTAAATTTTAAAAAAATGCAAAGTAAGGAACAGACATATAACATTAATCTTCTATGTGTGGATATTCAGCTTTCCAAGAACCACATTTTAAAAGAGGCAATAGTTTCTTAAATGTGCATTTTTTTGCATCTTTGTAAAAATTCACATAGCTGTAGCTGTGTGGGTTTATGTCTGGTCTTCTAACCTAGTCCATTGATTGATATAAGTCTTTTTGTACCAGTATATGATTCAAAAGCTTTTGTGTGACAAAGCTAGCCAAGTTAAGAGAGCGAGCCCACAGAGTGGAAGGATATGTTAGCTACATATCCTTCACAGGACTAATATCTGGACTCTACAAAACTAGAACAACAAAAATCAAATAATAAGAAATTAAACAACTTAATCAAGTGGTTTAATGATGTGAACAGTTTTGAAAAGATTAACCACAAGTTCAGTAAACATTAAAAAAAATGTTCAGCCTCAGTAGCCATCAGTGAAATGCAAATCAAAATCAACGTGACATTGAGATTCCATTTTGACCCTAGTCAGAATGGCAGTCCTTAAGAAAATTAACAAGTTTTCAGTACCAGACATGATATGTCTTGGTGAGCAGTCTTAAGTTTGTTTGGAGGGCTGTTAGTTACTACCAAGATATGTGTACCATTCCTACATCCTTAAGGTTAATGTGCCATGCTGGTCATTGTTGTGCTTGATAAGCATCATAGGTAGGACAATTAGCTATTTCCCCTCCTTTGGAAGCTTACATGGCACCTTCAGGAACCATGAAGCTAGTCTTCATGGAGGAGGCTTTCAAGTAGACCCAGATCTGGTCCTCTGGGACCTGTATTCTAAGTTCATGGTGTCTTCAGCAGCAGAAACTTACTTTCCAACTCTGGGTTGGAGCAACCAAGACTAGTATTAATGGCCTGAAATGTTTTGGGAGTCTCTTGAACAACCCTGAGCAACACTCAAAAGATGGTATCTCATGCCCGGTGTTGGGGTTTTGTTAGATAGTCTATAGCTACACACACACACACACACACACACACACACACACACACACACACACACACACAGGAGTGTGAATAGGAACAAGTGCCAGTCAGGATGAACACAGGGGAATACCTATAAACTGATCTTAGAAATATAGCACAGCCTCTGTGGAAGTCATTATAGATGTTTCTCAAAAAAACAAAAAAAAAACCAAAAAAACTAAAATCTTGTTGTTCTGTACCCAAGGGTACACCACCCCTGAATGTTTTTTTTTTCAAGGACCCCAGGACAACGTCATAGCTTCTACCTTTATGCTTATTGCAGCACTGTTCACAACAGCTAAATTATGGAATTCAACTTAGGTGTCCAGCAGCTCAGGAAGAGATGAAGGGTAAACAAATGTAAACAGTAGGCTTTGTCAGCCTTAAAGAAGAACAAAATTATGATCACAGAGAAATGGTTGACTATTGTGCTGAGCAAATTAAGCCTGTCTCAAAAAGATGAGTGTTTTGTTTTCTCTCACTGTGGTACCATCATTGTATATAGAAACATAAAATCATGAATAAATATAAAACAAGGAGTAGAAAACATTTTAGGACAATTAACAGGAGGGGAAGAGCAAAAAAGGAAGGTGGATTTAGGGTAATATTCTCAGCATAGAATGGATACTTGTACAGAAACTTTTAAAGGTAATGTGTTTAAAGAATTCAGTTACTTATGCTCTACCTCTTAATATTAGTTTAAAGTATTTATGCTTGTTTATTACATAGTTATTTGAAGAGAAAATTAGTTATCATCTTGCTGATGTCTTGTTGAAGAATAATGCAGTCTGACTGCCTGAGGAGCTATCCCTCTCGTTCCTTTCAGTGGACTATGGCTACCCAGTTTCTCTGCCTTCAGTATCCAGTGTCATGAATTGCGTTGCCTATATTGGAAAGTCCACTTTAACACTTGTAATGTCTAGGCATGGGCACCTCTTTTTCTCTTTAGTTTGTCTTTTGCCCAGAGAAGAGTTGGATACATGTCTGTATTTATAACATTTAATCAGAAATCACACATCCTCCAGCCATCATTTGATTTTCCCATTCTACAGCTGCTCATATCTTCTTTAGTGTGGTTCCTTTCTGTGTCTCTGTGCAGCTTGAACATGTCCACTCCTCAGGGACACATGAAGAGGAACCCCTGTGTTTATGTTTGCTCACACGACCATTTGCCTCTATACTTTGCTTATGGCTACCCTGATGATACTAAGGTCATTTGATGTTCATTTCCTTTTTATTAGTGTGACTGTGGCTTAGACAGACAAAGGGAGACACTTCCCTTTCTTCTGAAGGTTCATCGAAATGAGCTGATGATAGATTAAGCAGAGTGAAACGACACATTTAGCATGTGTGTAGAAAAATCAACCAGTGCAGTCATTACCTAATACCTCAATGGAATCCAGATGTTGGTGACTGTGTGGGGAAAGAGGAATCTATAATAGATGAATATTGAGGAGTACCAATCAACTATTCTAAGTATAGATTTGTGTTGTGGTTTGCCCTGGAGTTATCTGTATTTTGATGCTAATTCCGCTGCCTCAAGGACAGCTGCCTACTCAGTACTCAGGACTCAGGTGACTTCACCAGAACCTTCTCCCCATTTAATTTGTAAAATACAGGTGAGGGCAGGTAAAGGATAGAAGAAGGCCTGCCATTGGATGAGAAGGCAGGATGGAAGGGAGAAAAGCTTGAAGGAAGAGGAGGAGACTGGAACGGAAAGGAGGAAGAGACAAGAGAGGAAGAGAGAAGCTGGGGCAGGACAACATGGAGGCTGACGTTAAGGTTCCACGCTGCACCTTTACAGGTTGTTATGAATGTTCTTAAGGGATGGGTGTGTACAGGGCTTTGTGTGTCTAGGTGGGCAATAGTATCTTATCAATTGGATCAGAGGTTATTGTGTTGTGTGTTCTTTCTTGTAGTGATTTAAATGTAAGGAAGTGTGCAGCGGCAGATATACTGGGCCGCCATGGAATTGGGATGTGTGTTTCTGGCATGGAAGCCAGCCTTGGGAACTTGATAGGTAGAGAGATTGCTACCAAGCTCAGAGAGAGGCTTTCGGCAGTGTGATATGGGATGGAGCAGAGTGGGTGAGATGCTTTGCTGACTGAGATTTAAGATATCTAGCACTGTGGTGATGGACCAAGTGGGATAAAATACAACATTTTATTTTTTATATTTTTACAACAGATTTGGTTCAGAAATTGGTTTATGAATACTTTTCTTTGGAATGTGAATGCCAAATGAAATTCAGACCTTATTTATCTTGAATCAAAGTATACCTACCCAGGTGCAACTGCATCTCTTGATCTTCTTGTTACAGTCAGGTGACCTCATGCAAATTTGTATACTGTTTTAGGGCAGTTAAGTGAACATCACCATCTAAATTCTGAAACTAAGACACCAGTCCACTGAGCACATGGCTCTATTTACTATATTTAAGCAGAAGTCAATTTGAAACATCCTCCAACCAGCATTCAGTTTTACCATGTTACAGCCATTCAGCAGGGTTTATTTTTTGTGTCTCTGGTTCAGATACATAATTTTTATGTTTTCAAAGTTTAACATTTTGGTTCTTTCGGTCTGTCTGTCTACCTCTCTCTCTCTCTCTCTCTCTCTCTCTCTCTCTCTCTCTCTGTCTCTATCTATCTATCTGTGTGTTTGTGTGTGTGTGTGTGTGTGTGTGTGTGCACGCGCACATGGGTGCTTATGTGCATTTGTATGTGAGACACACTGACTCTCTGCTTTATGTTTCAGGTCATATTACTCAGTAACTCTTGTGTGTAACAAAATCTGAGATCCTTCTCAGGTTCTATAATTAGAATGTAAGATGCCCTTACTTTGGGTCAAAGGGTCACACAAGCCTGGCACCAGCACAACCAGAGCCAAGGGAAGGTAGACGTGACCATTACCATACTTAGAGAGGCTCCTAGAAAGGACCCTAACAAATGATCATGCACAGGAATGCTATGCACCCCACACAGGCTAGATTGTATTCTATTTTTGTAGGCAGCTGTTTTTAATCTGGAGTCTCTGGCTAGATAGATGCCATGGGTTCTTGTAAACCCTAAAGTCTTCTGGGAAGCTATGTAGAGGTAGAATTTGTTTTAGGTGAAATAGCCCATGGTATTTACTTTCTGCTGGTGTACAAATATTTCTAGTAATGAAATATGCTTCAGCATGCTTGTCATCTGTACGCTCTGGGTTTTCAAACATCTCAGGAGGATCAACAGGCCCCCAGCAACAGGATCAGAGCTGGCCTTTCTTTGTCCCCATCTCTTTGTCCCTCCTCTGGCATTTGCCTAGTGGGCTGCAAGTATGTAGTGAGTGAATACACAGGAATAAAGTTGGGAAATGTCTATACAGAACAACAAATAACGTTCTGAAAGAGATAGGGAGAGTTAGAGGGAGGGGTCGAGAGAAGAAACTGGGTGATTGGCGTTCTGGAGAGAAACTCAACACAAACTTTTTTGTAAATTGGGCATAATAATAATAATAATAATAATAATAATAATAATAGCAACAGCTACAACAAAATCAAACTACTCAGACACAAATGAAAATTTCATTCTCTCATCTCTGTCCCTCTGTCTCTGTTTCTGTCTGAGTACCTACACCTCTCTCTCTCTCTCTCTCTCTCTCTCTCTCTCTCTCTCTCTCTCTCTCTCTCTCTGTGTGTGTGTGTGTGTGTGTGTTCCTTTATGTTGAAGGCAGACATTAAAGTTAGCTTTTTTCTTCAATCTCAATCACTCTCCACATTACTTTAATAATTTTAAAAGTATTTCTTTCTGTGCAGTCCTGTGAGCTCATGTGATCAGAGCACAGCTTTCAGATGTTGGTCCTCTCCTACATGCGTTCAGGGGCTTTACATCAGTCTTGCTCAGAAAGAGCTTCTACCTTCTGAGCTCATAGACTCCTTATTTCACTGAGGCAGGATGTCCTCTGGACTATGGGCTCATGTACTGGGCTGCATTGACTGGCAGCGAATCCCAGAGGTCTGTCTGACTCCAACTCATGGCTGGGATTATAGGAGCACATCTAGCTTTCTGAGTGGGTAGTGGGGATGCAAACACCAGCCCTCATGCTTGTGTGCAAACCCTTTATGCTGACTGAGCTATCTACCCAGCACCTTAGTCTTTTAAGTCTCCATCTGAAAAACTTAAAAACAAATATCAGCACAAAACCAATGAAACAGCCTTCTTCCTTTGAATGGAGATGGCGGTTGCTAAGATGGGTCTAAACCATTAGCATTTGAGCATCAAGTGAAAAGAGCTGGACATACTCCACACACAGCTTTTTCTGTTAACCCATTTAAACATGATGGGGGAAATGTTGGATGATAATTTTCAGATCAACTTCTCCCAAGACCTCCTGGAAGTCTCCAATTTTATCCCAACTCCTTTATGCCTGGTGGAAAGACACATGATGTCTTTGTCTCTCAAAATAAGAACCAGGCTTCTTGGCCCGATGAGGCAAGAAAGCTATTATGTGCACGCCAATTGCTTCCATGGGGCAGAAGTGAAGCTGATGGTGTGCAAACAAGCTGCCTTCATTCCTTGAGATCATGAAATCCTTCTTACCATTTGCTTGAGTTTTTTGTAGGTAACAGGGAAAGGACAGATAGGTAAACTGACACCTGGGCCAAGTCCAAGGGAGCCTTACTTTCACTTTTGTAGGAGCTTCCCAGTGACACACAGAGCAAACTTTCTTCCCTGACAATCTACTGGTAGCTTTGTCAAAATGGGGGAAGCAGCTAAGTGGATTCAGCCCTGATGCCTTTCACATATTTCCACCAGGTTTCCAGAGAACCATCTGCTGCCAATCAGACGTTTGCCGGGGAGGAACATTGAGAGGGGAAATAAATCACACACTAATTCTTGAAGCTTAAAGGATGAAGGGAAGAAGGTAGGGAGAGCCAAAAAAGGTACATATCCATTAATATGTGAGTAAATACATACATATACTTAATAAGTGAGTCTTTCCAACAAGTGTAATATATCTGCTGAGAACATCAAACTGGCTTAGATGCAGACTTCCAGGTTTTTCTCCTGCAGAACATTCTGCCACATCACTCACATCTGTAAGCTAGTAAAGGCTTTTGTCTCTGAAATGAAATCAGGATCCTGGGCAAAGAAAGCCCAAAGTTACATAAGACCATTGCAAGCTTTGGAAACACACCAAGAGCAATTTTGGATGGTACACACCATTGTTCCTACTGTCCCGGCTGCTGAAGGCACGGCCGCCCTTCTTGCATCATGAATTGTTTTCTGGGGAGAGCACTGGTGGAAGAGTACAAGCTCAGAACAAGGTGCTGGTGAAGGGTACTTTGGAAATGTGCTAAGTCCATCTCTGGAGCATAGCCTAATTACTGTGCAGCCTCTGGCCTGCTCTGCTGTCCCAGAGTCTGTGCTTGCCAGTACTTAATGGATGGCCTGGTTTCCTTCTTCTCCAGCCCTCCTCTGGCCCCTAGGCCTGCACTGTCATGGCCACAGTCCTTACATTAGGGCTACAAACTTCTAGGGATAGTATTATGGGTTCACAGTCTTGTGATTAAAACCAAGAATTCTTTACGTTTGTATGTATGCTCATGTTTGTGTAAATGTATATGAGTGCATTGTGAGTATGTGTGTGTGTATGTGTGGGTATGTGTAAATGTGTGTGATGTGTATGAGTATATGAATGTGCATATGATCATATGTGTGCATGTATGGTTTTTGTGTGTGATGTGTATGAGTGTATGTTTGTGCATATATGTGTAATAAATGTGTGTATATTGTATGATTGAGTGTGTGTATGTATGGGTGCGTGCGTGCGTGTGTGTGTGTGTGTGTGTGTGTGTGTGTGTGTGTGTGTGTGTGTGTAGGATAGTGGTCAACCTCAGTTGTTCCTTAGGTGCTTCCCACATTGTTTTGTTAGGACAGGGTTATCTACTGTCCTAGGGTGGGCTGGCTGCACAGCATGCTTTATGTATTCATTTGTCTCCACCTTTCCAGAACTAGGAAACATAAAGACATGAGTTTGAGTCACACATATGATCATGTACACATTCATATACACATACACATCACACACATTTACACATATACACACATTTTACTTTTTTTTCCACTACATTTGACTTTTTTTTCCATGGGATCAGGAACTCAAACTCATGTCCTTATGTTTGCAAAGCAAGCTCTTTGTCAATTGAAGCATCTGCCCAGGCTTAACATTAAGATTTCTATCTGGTTTTTAATCTCTCATTATTTGTCTAGATCTGTGACCTTGACAACCATGAGGTTTCTATAAGCCTCATCTCTCACCTGTAAAGCAAAGCATGCATTAATTACATTTATGAAATTACACTCACTAATGCTTGAGGTGTGGGATCTGTTCTAATGCATGAGTGTGGTAACGTGAGTATTATCGCTCTTGTGGACAAACCATCTAAGCCAACAAAGAACTGCTTAACAGTAGAACCTTAGCAATAATTGGGGAAAGGGATATTAGCAAGAATGTTCTGGCACAGGTCTATTGTACTATCTATCTATAATTGCACACACACACACACACACACATACACACACACACACGAACACACACAGAGAGACATACTGCACACACAGAGGACATATGAGGATATATCAGGTGAGATTTTACGATTTGAATCTAGGTATATTTTACAATCCATGAAATGTAATATGAACAACTTTATATGAGCTGTGAAATACATATTGCCTAGCTAATTTTTAATAATTCTGCTCATTCTGCTCACCAATTCATTACCTTATTCATTTTTTCCATATTCATTGAGATCCAGCAAGTATCAGACACTGGGCTAGAAGGTGGAACTACATTGAAAAAAGTTCACAGTCATTGTCAGAAAAGTTCATGGTTCCTCCATGGAGCAATTTTGGCAAAGAGTTTCAATGTGGTTCAGTATTGTTGAATTAAATATTACTATGCAGGATCCTGACACCACCATCCCACAGCCCCACAACTGATTGTTCAGGAGATGATAACTAGCTCAGTCTCCCCAGAGAAATAGAAACCCAGTGTTTCTCCTTACATACAATAGTGGCATATACTTTTGTCAGAAATGTCACTCAAAATGTGCCATGGTGCATTCAGTTCTCATCAGCAGCTCCTTCGAAACAATGTTTTGAAAGTTCAAAGCCTAAGGTTTCTTAACAGTGTATTAGAGGGTTTTTAAAAAAGATTTGTTTTTTTTTATTATGAACATGTATATGTGCTCGTGCTTGCATGTATATCCATGTGCCATGTGCCTGAGAAGAGCACTCACGTGCTCATCAGATTCCCCTGCAACAGGAGTTATATAGGCAGTTGGGTGTTGGCATGTGTGTACTGGGGATTCAGGTCCTGCTGCAGGAATAATAAATGCTCTTAACTGCTGAGAAGTCCTTCCAGATCCTAAAGCTTGCATATTTAATGTCATTGTAGGTCTTAGAGTTTTATTTTTTTGTTTTCCTTGAGAAAGTTTTACTATGTAGCTTCAGCTTCAGCCTCAGCCTCCAGTCACTCACTACCACATCCTGTTGAAAGTCTATTCTCGATCTGAACCTGGCCAGCAGAGAGGAGGAAACAGACCTCAATACTGTGCTAGTCATTTGTCCATAGTCCTAGGTCTTCACTCAATCTGAAATCATTGGCCAATCCTGAGAGTTGGGAGATTAAAATGTACAGCCTAGATTTAAATGAAGTAGACTCCTTGAGGCTCCTTCTTGTACTAATCCCATTTGTTACATCTTTATTACTGCATTAAATTCCTCAGAATGCAAGTGTACATGAGTTCCAGGTTACCCCCCAACACGTTAATTACTGTTCTGCATCTCTACTGGAACACAATCTCCTGGTAGAGCAGTCTGCACATAGCCTCTGCACCTTGATTCTTGTCAAGATCCCACCCACTACTTTTGGACTTTGAGTGTTGTTCCTAATGGAGAGAAGAACTCTGAATAGCCAGTTAAATGGTAAGTGCTAAGAAGAACGGCGCCATGTCTGATAACAAGCCAATAGATTCAGTTACGTTTTCACAGAGTCCCAGGCCAGGCCACAGGTTAACCTGCTGCCCTCCTCCCAAGAAATTATGTCCTTCTCCTGCATACCCTTCCTAATTTCAAGGTTTAGTCCCTATCTTCATTTCAAGCCCCCTTGTTCTCTGTGACAGCATGTGACTTTAAGTACTGACTCCCAATGACCCAGTTCTTACTCTCCTCTTGAGGTAGATTTCACTAGGTGATCTCACCATGGATTTAATGTCTATATTCAATGGTCAATGATCCTCAATAATACTTCCATACAGTCTTGTAATCTCAATTCTGTGTGTGTGTGTGTGTGTGTGTGTGTGAATGAAGGAGAACCCTATGTCAAGGAGACACCTATACACTCATCTTCTTTACAGCACAATTTGTAACAGCCAAAATGTGGGATTAACCTGGTGTTCATTAAAAGCTAGATATGGCGGCATACACCTGTGCTCCCAAATGCTTGGGAAGGCAAGGCAAGAAGATGGTGAGCTATAGACTAATCTGGACTAAACTGAAGTGTAAAGTCCCACTTAAAAGGAAAGAAATTGGGCACATTGGTAAGGCTGGAATTCACTATGTTCAGTGAAAAAGACAAGGACAGGAAGATAGTTATATAATAGTCTTAGGTATATGTAGGAGCCGCAAAACTTGACCTCTCAGAAGACAAAAGTGTAATGTCTCACTAGAGGCAGAGGAAGATGATGGGAGGGGGACAAAAATAACCGGTAAATATAGTTCAAGAATTCAGTAAATATAGTCAAACAGAAGGCTTGTGTTCTAAGGCACAATGGGATGACTATAGCCATCAATCACATGGACTTTAAAGAGAAGACTAAACATATTACAGTAACTAATGGCACATGTTTGCTTTGATAGAAATTCTAGGGGCTCTGTTTTCCCCATTCACCATGTGGGTATCAGCCTAAGCATTATGCTATAGTGAAATATAGACTGTTTTATGCCAATTAAAATATAAATTTTCAAAAGACGCAAAAATGGCACTGTGTCTGAGACACCGCCAGAACCTGAAGGGACCGACCGGATAAACAGTTCTCTGCACCCAAATCCCGTGGGAGGGAGAGCTAAACCTTCAGAGAGGCAGACACACCTGGGAAACCAGAAGAGACTGAACTCTGCACACACATCTCGGACGCCAGAGGAAAACACCAAACGTCATCTGGAACCCTGGTACATGGAAGCTCCATGAAAGGGCGGCACAGATCTTCCTGGTTGCTGCCGCCGTGGAGTGCTCGTAGGCAGCACCCCACGAGCAAACTTGAGCATCGGAACCACAGGTAAAACCAACTTTTCTGATGCAAGTGACCTGCCTGGTGAACACCAGGCACAGGCCCACAAGAACAGCTGAAGGCCTGTAGATAGGAAAAACTACACGCCTGAAAGCAGAACACTCTGTCCCCATAACTGGCTGAAAGAAAACAGGAAAACAGGTCTACAGCACTCCTGACACAGGCTTATAGGACAGTCTAGCCACTGTCAGAAATAGCAGAACAAAGTAACACTAGAGATAATCTGATGGCGAGAGGCAAGCTCAGGAAACAAAGCAACAGAAACCAAGACTACATGGCATCATGGGAGCCCAATTCTCCCACCAAAGCAAACACGGAATATCCAAACACACCAGAAAAGCAAGATCTAGTTTCAAAATCATATTTGATCATGATGCTGGAGGACTTCAAGAAAGACATGAAGAACTCCCTTAGAGAACAAGTAGAAGCCTACAGAGAGGAATCGCAAAAATGCCTGAAAGAATTCCAGGAAAACATAAATAAACAAGTAGAAGCCCATAGAGAAGAGTCACAAAAATCCCTGAAAGAAGTCCAGGAAAACACAATCAAACAGTTGAAGGAATTAAAAATGGAAATAGAAGCAATCAAGAAAGAACACATGGAAACAACCCTGGATATAGAAAACCAAAAGAAGAGACAAGGAGCTGTAGATACAAGCTTCACCAACAGAATTCAAGAGATGGAAGAGAGAATCTCAGGAGCAGAAGATTCCATAGAAATCATTGACTCAACTGTCAAAGATAATGTAAAGCGGAAAAAGCTACTGGTCCAAAACATACAGGAAATCCAGGACTCAATGAGAAGATCAAACCTAAGGATAATAGGTATAGAAGAGAGTGAAGACTCCCAGCTCAAAGGACCAGTAAATATCTTCAACAAAATCATAGAAGAAAACTTCCCTTACCTAAAAAAAGAGATACCCATAGGCATACAAGAAGCCTATAGAACTCCAAATAGATTGGACCAGAAAAGAAACACCTCCCGTCACATAATAGTCAAAACACCAAACGCACAAAATAAAGAAAGAATATTAAAAGCAGTAAGGGAAAAAGGTCAAGTAACATATAAAGGCAGACCTATCAGAATCACACCAGACTTTTCGCCAGAAATTATGAAAGCCAGAAGATCCTGGACAGATGTCATACAGACCCTAAGAGAACACAAATGCCAGCCCAGGTTACTATATCCTGCAAAACTCTCAATTAACATAGATGGAGAAACTAAGATATTCCATGACAAAACCAAATTTACACAATATCTTTCTACAAATCCAGCACTACAAAGGATAATAAATGGTAAAGCCCAACATAAGGAGGCAAGCTAATCCCTAGAAGAAGCAAGAAACTAATCGTCTTGGCAACAAAACAAAGAGAAGAAAAGCACACAAACATAACCTCATATCCAAATATGAATATAACAGGAAGCAATAATCACTATTCCTTAATATCTCTCAACATCAATGGCCTCAACTCCCCAATAAAAAGACATAGATTAACAAACTGGATACGAAACGAGGACCCCGCATTCTGCTGCCTACAGGAAACACACCTCAGAGACAAAGACAGACACTACCTCAGAGTGAAAGGCTGGAAAACAAAGTTCCAAGCAAATGGTCAGAAGAAGCAAGCTGAAGTACCCATTCTAATATCAAATAAAATCAATTTTCAACTAAAATTCATCAAAAAAGATAAGGAAGCACACTTCATATTCATCAAAGGAAAAATCCACCAAGATGAACTCTCAATCCTAAATATCTATGCCCCAAATACAAGGGCACCTACATACGTAAAAGAAACCTTACTAAAGCTCAAAACACACATTGCACCTCACACAATAATAGTAGGAGATTTCAACACCCCACTCTCATCAATGGACAGATCATGGAAACAGAAATTAAACAAAGAGGTAGACAGACTAAGAGAAGTCATGAGCCAAATGGACTTAACAGATATTTATAGAACATTCTATCCTAAAGCAAAAGGATATACCTTCTTCTCAGCTCCTCATGGTACTTTCTCCAAAATTGACCACATAATTGGTCAAAAAACGGGCCTCAACAGGTACAGAAAGATAGAAATAATCCCATGCATGCTATCAGACCACCACGGCCTAAAACTGGTCTTCAATAATAATAAGGGAAGAATGGCCCACATATACGTGGAAGTTGAGCAATGCTCTACTCAATGATAACCTGGTCAAGGAAGAAATAAAGAAAGAAATTAGAGACTTTTTAGAATTTAATGAAAATGAAGGTACAACATACCTAAAATTATGGGACACAATGAAAGCTGTGCTAAGAGGAAAACCCATAGCTCTGAGTGCCTGCAGAAAGAAACAGGAAAGAGCATATGTCAGCAGCTTGACAGCACACCTAAAAGCTCTAGAACAAAACAAGCAAATACACCCAGGAGGAGTAGAAGGCAGGAAATAATCAAACTCAGAGCTGAAATCAACCAAGTAGAAACCAAAAGAACCATAGAAAGAATCAACAGAACCATAAGTTGGTTCTTTGAGAAAATCAACAAGATAGATAAATCCTTCGCCAGACTAACGAGAGGACACAGAGAGTGTGTCCAAATTAGCAAAATCAGAAATGAAAAGGGAGACATAACTACAGATTCAGAGGAAATTCAAAAAATCATCAGATCTTCCTATAAAAGCCTATATTCAACAAAACTTGAAAATTTGCAGGAAATTGACAATTTCCTAGACAGATACCAGGTACCGAAGTTAAATCAGGATTAGATAAACCAGTTAAACAACCCCATAACTCCTAAGGAAATAGAAGCAGTCATTAAAGGTCTCCCAACCAAAAAGAGCCCAGGTCCAGATGGGTTTAGTGCAGAATTCTATCAGACCTTCATAGAAGACCTCATACCTATACTATCCAAACTATTCCACAAAATTGAAACAGATGGAGTACTACCGAATACCTTCTATGAAGCCACAATTACTCTTATACCTAAACCACACAAAGACCCAACAAAGAAAGAGAACTTCAGACCAATTTCCCTTATGAATATCGACGCAAAAATACTCAATAAAATTCTGGCAAACTGAATCCGAGAGCACATCAAAACAATCATCCACGATGATCAAGTAGGCTTCATCCCAGGCATGCAGGGATGGTTTAATATACGGAAAACCATCAACGTGATCCATTATATAAACAAACTGAAAGAACAAAATCACATGATCATTTCATTAGATGCCGAGAAAGCATTTTACAAAATTCAACACCCCTTCATGATAAAAGTCCTGGAAAGAATTGGAATTTAAGGCCCATACCTAAACATAGTAAAAGCCATATACAGCAAACCAGCTGCTAACATTAAACTAAATGGAGAGAAACTTGAAGCAATCCCACTAAAATCAGGGACTAGACAAGGCTGCCCAATCTCTCCCTACTTATTCAAAATAATTCTTGAAGTTCTAGCCAGAGCAATCAGACAACAAAAGGAGGTCCAGGGGATACAGATCAGAAAAGAAGAAGTCAAAATATCACTATTTGCAGATGATAAGATAGTATATTTAAGTGATCCCAAAAGTTCCACCAGAGAACTACTAAAGCTGATAAACAACTTCAGCAAAGTGGCTGGGTATAAAATTAACTCAAATAAATCAGTAGCCTTCCTCTACACAAAAGAGAAACAAGCCGAGAAAGAAATTAGGGAAATGACACCCTTCATAATAGACCCAAATAATATAAAGTACCTCGGTGTGACTTTAACCAAGCAAGTAAAAGATTTGTACAATAAGAACTTCAAGACACTGAAGAAAGAAATTGAAGAAGACCTCAGAAGATGGAAAGATCTCCCATGTTCATGGATTGGCAGGATTACTATAGTAAAAATGGCCATTTTACCAAAAGCGATCTACAGATTCAATGCAATCCCCATCAAAATACCAATCCAATTCTTCAAAGAGTTAGACAGAACAATTTGCAAATTCATCTGGAATAACAAAAACCCAGGATAGCTAAAACTATCCTCAACAATAAAAGGACTTCAGGGGGAATCACTATCCCTGAACTCAAGCAGTATTACAGAGCAACAGAGACAGACAGATAGACCAATGGAACAGAATTGAAGACCCAGAAATGAACCCACACACCTATGGGCACTTGATTTTTGACAAAGGAGCCAAAACCATCTAATGGAAAAAAGACAGCATTTTCAGCAAATGGTGCTGGTTCAACTGGAGGTCAACATGTAGAAGAATGCAGATCGATCCATGCTTATCACCCTGTACAAAGCTAAAGTCCAAGTGGATCAAGGACCTCCACATCAAACCAGATACACTCAAACTAATAGAAGAAAAACTAGGGAAGCATCTGGAACACATGGGCACTGGAAAAAATTTCCTGAACAAAACACCAATGGCTTATGCTCTAAGATCAAGAATCGACAAATGGGATCTCATAAAACTGCAAAGCTTCTGTAAGGCAAAGGACACTGTGGTTAGGACAAAACGGCAACCAACAGATTGGGAAAAGATCTTTACCAATCCTACAACAGATAGAGGCCTTATATCCAAAATATACAAAGAACTCAAGAAGTTAGACCGCAGGGAGACAAATAACCCTATTAAAAAATGGGGTTCAGAGCTAAACAAAGAATTCACAGCCTAGGAATGCCGAATGGCTGAGAAACACCTAAAGAAATGTTCAACATCTTTAGTCATAAGGGAAATGCAAATCAAAACAACCCTGAGATTTCACCTCACACCAGTGAGTATGGCTAAGATCAAAAACTCAGGTGACAGCAAATGCTGGCGAGGATGCGGAGAAAGAGGAACACTCCTCCATTGTTGGTGGGATTGCAGACTGGTACAACCATTCTGGAAATCAGTCTGGAGGTTCCTCAGAAAATTGGACATTGAACTGCCTGAGGATCCAGCTATACCTCTCTTGGGCATATACCCAAAAGATGCCCCCACATATAAAAAAGAAACGTGCTCCACTATGTTCATCGCAGCCTTATTTATAATAGCCAGAAACTGGAAAGAACCCAGATACCCTTCAACAGAGGAATGGATACAGAAAATGTGGTACATCTACACAATGGAATATTACTCAGCTATCAAAAACAATGACTTTATGAAATTCATAGGCAAATGGTTGGGGCTGGAAAATATCATCCTGAGTGAGCTAATCCAATCACAGAAAGACATACATGGTATGCACTCATTGATAAGTGGCTATTTGCCCAAATGTCTGAATTACCCTAGACGCCTAGAACAATTAAACTCAAGACGAATGATCAAAATGTGAATGCTTCACTCCTTCTTTAAATGAGGAAAAAGAATACCCTTGGCAGGGAAGAGAGAGGCAAAGATTAAAACAGACACAGAAGGAACACCCATTCAGAGACTGCACCACAGGTAGCCCATACATATACAGCCACCCAATTAGACAAGATGGATGAAGCAAAAAGTGCAGGCCGACAGGAGCCGGATATAGATCGCTCCTGAGAGACACAGCCAGAATACAGCAAGCACAGAGGTGAATGCCAGCAGCAAACCACTGAACTGAGAATAGGACCCCCATTGAAGGAATCAGAGAAAGAACTGGAAGAGCTTGAAGGGGCTCGAGACCCCATATGTACAACAATGCCAAGCAACCAGAGCTTCCAGGGACTAAGCCACTACCTAAAGTCTATACATGGACTGACCCTGGACTCTGACCTCATAGGTAGCAATGAATATCCTAGTAAGAGCACCAGTGGAAGGGGAAGTCCTGGGTCCTGCTAAGACTGAACCCCCAGTGAACTAGACTGTTGGGGGGAGGGCGGCAATGGGGGGAGGATGGGGAGGGGAACACCCCTAAGGAAAGGGAGGGGGAGGGGGATGTTTGCCCAGAAACCAGGAAAAACAATTAATTAAAATAATAAAAATAAAAGAAACCCCCGGGGGGTTGGGGGTTTAACTCAGTGGTAGAGCGCTTGCCTAGCAAGGGTAAGGCCCTGGGTTCATTCCCTACCTCCGGAAAAAAAAAAAAAAAGAAAGCACAGGGGGCATATTTTCACATCTCAGCCAGTTCCAGCTATAGCTTATGACATCACCAGATTGATATAAAAGCGACCCAGGCTTCAAAGACCTCTCTGTGTCAACTCCACAATCTGCTCAGTGTCCAACAAGACTCTCTCCAGTTACCAAATAAACAATGCCAAGTCATAGTTGCAGTGGTTCATTTTAATCGTTGCGGATTTATTTTAACCTGCTTTTATATTTCATGGGTGCTTTCCAAGTTTTAGATGTTAACCACAAAGGGACAAATGTTTCCCATCAGGCCAGGAGGAGAAGAGATGGGGCTGGCATAAACAAAGATAAACAAAGTCAAGACTTTGTAAAAAAAAAAAAAAAAGGGAAAAGGAAAAAAGCTATCATGTTAGAATATTTACAATTCATGAGCTTGAAAAAGCCACAGCCCTTTGCTTTGATAGTGTTAATTATTAAAGAACTAAAGAAATGACATATCCAACTTCCCTGGGGGCTGTTCGTCATGGTTAGTTCACTGTTTTACAGAAGGGATGAGTACAACAGCTTATCATGTACAGGTATATCTGCTGCCAATGGATCTCAGCCCAGTGGTGTGTCTTCTTCTTATGGCTAGCACAATTATGCAGCCATGGCCTGGATTGGTCACTACTAATCAGCAACTCTTGCCTGTACATACACCCAGAGTAGGGGAAGTCAATGTACCATTGAGCAACTGTGGGCTGCATGTTTCATCTCCAGACTAACTTGGAGATGGGTCTGAAGTGCATTTATTCTTTTTGTACTGCTGAACTATCTTTGCAAAGGTCTCACCTGAGCCTCATCATTACAAACCACTCTCTTGATTTGGGTTTTTCTTTTCTTGCTTTCCTCCTCTTTCCTCCCAGCTTCACCCCTAAAAACAAAGTACTCACAGACAAATGTGAGTCTCGACTTGTCTCAAATGCTGCTTCTTGGAAGAATCTTGGCAAAGGGGAAATTATATTATATTTAATCATCAGACCACTCTGTTTCTTTGTGAAATGTTAAGTGATATGTCTTTCAAATAATGACATAAGATTTACTTTTAATGGAAATGTAATGAAAACCCATGCTACCCCTTACACAGGTTAATTTTTCATAGGGAATGATAAAATCAAATCTGTTCACCATTGGTCTACAAAGAAAGGCATGAGATTTGGGTTTGTCCCAGGCTTTAGGTTTCATCTACCCACTGTTTTGTGGGTCATGACATTCTTTCATGATATGTGCAACATATTTAGTTCTACTCAGGACTTAGTTTATGTCTGTGATATTCATGAAGTGTAACATTTTAAAAATTATCCAGCTTCTAAACATCTTGATTTGACAGATGGTATTTCTCCAAATAAATGACATGAAACAGTCACCAGAATGTCTTAATAAAAACACTATTTCTTTCTCTTTCCAAAACAGTTCTAAGAAGATAAAGATGGTAAGCCCCTGACACTCAACATCACTTTGTGTAAGACTCTCAGGCAGTTGACTGACATAAGTGATTCCCCAACTACAACCCTTAGGGATTCTGACCTAGCTGGTTAAAGATGAATCTAGAAATAGATCCTTTAAAATAAAAGCTTTCAGGTCATTTCAGGTCATTTCGAAGGAGATGACCCATAGTTTAAGACTACCAAATTGCTAAAAGGAAGTTCACTTTATAGTCAAGCTACCCCTTGGGCAGTTTACAAAGATTATCCCAATAATAGTAGACCCATTTTTGTATATATTGATTTTAACACTGAGAAAATGACATTGAAGCCTAAAATAATATCTTTCAACATAGAGATTGGATACAGATGGGACAAAGAAGTTCAGATTCCAAATAGGATTGGGGAAACTTGGGATTCCAGCAACATTAGGAAGTCGCTGCTTAGAAGGGACCAAGGGAGCATGAAGGAACTGATATTCCTCACCAGGTTGGTACAAATCAATAAATACAAAACAAAAAAGGGTACCTCAGTAGTCGTGCACAGCAGACATAAGAACAATGGAGGGGCACCACTGTAGAGACCTATCTAAGCACTAAAGGAGAGAAAATATCTTGAACCTTCTTCCTTACTTTTGTCAGTACCTTTGCTGGGCTGCGTCCAGCTGGAAGGCAGAGGACAAGATGCATCCAGAGAGGCACAGCATGTGTGTCATCTCTTCCCAACTTCTAAAGTTGAGTAGGGACATGGCAAGGGATGGTATGGATTATACAGGCATACAAGGGCCACAATGGAATCAGTCCTAATCCCCTGTGTCATTAATGCAATGCTAGGGTCATTCCTGGCCATCTCTTCTTTTTCCACATTGTACTTGGTGTCCAGGAAAATTGAACACAAATTCCATGCAAACCTATCAGGCAGTTCTTGCTGTTTGCTTTCATCCACAGCTCACACATAGCTGGATTGACTGGTCCTAGAATGCCTGTCTATGGGTTTGCTTATTCACAATGAACACCGTAAAGATAGTGTGCAGGATACAAAACAACTCATACAATAACAAAACATTGAATAGAAACTTCCTGAAGGAAGGTACCTCAGAGGGGATGTACATCTAATACTACAACTCTAAGACAAATATTAATTCTAAGAATGGAAGGATAGGAAACTAAGCAAAGCTGGAAACAAATTAACTCATTCCTCGGTTGTCATCAATATGGAAATACAGGTCACAAGCCCCTGAGATCAATGACATAGACAGTATTTTTAAATTTATGAAACCATTCTGTCACTCATCAAACATTTATTTGCCAACTAGTCCAAACTTGGAACTCCTCACGATGCTAGACATATAGCCACAGACAACAAAACTAATTTGCATGGAGAATAGATTCAGGTGGAAGAAGTGAGTCACGAAGCAAAAGCAACTGCAAACATGCAGAGGTAGCATTTTCACAGAGCCCTTTCTCAAGTTAATATTCAGTATTCATATTCTGAGTTGTCCTGTTGTCCATCCAATGAAATTGCCAGACTCCATCCAGCTTGTCAGATTATATACTCTTTTATTTTCAAAGTTCTGTTTGACCCTTATCCTTCTCCATGCTTGAAAAATAAGGAAACCTACCTATGTTACCTGTGGGTTCTGCAAACCCTCTTTAATGCTTGGCGTGGTAATTTAAATAAAGATGCCTGCATAGGCCCCTATAGAAAAGCACTATCCAGGGGTGTGGCTTTGTTGGCAGAAGTATATCACTGGGAGGTGGGCTTTGAGGTTTTAGAAGCTCAAGCCAGGCCTACTGGTTCATTCTTCCTTTCTGCTGCCAGAGGATCCAGATGAAGTTTTCTGCCCTCTCTAGCACTATGTCTCCTTGCACTCTGTCATGATTCCTGTCATGTTGATACTGGAGTAAATTTCTGAACTATAATCCAGCCCCAATTGAATGTTTTCCTTTATAAGAGCTGCTTTGGTCATGATGCATTTTCACAGTGATAGAAACCATAGCCAAGACACTTGGCATTGCTTTTTCCTGGGAAAATGACTCCTGTGACATTCCTTCATTCGTTTATTTCTTTAGAGTACATCCATCCTTCCAGGCCCCTGAGCTCTAGAGGACACACATGAGAACAGGGAACTTGCTCTCAAGGATTGTGCGGGTCAGGCTCTGCTTCTGGGAAATGAGAAGTATCAATGGCACGTGCCTCCTTAGATTGTCATGAGGATTAAAGACTTAATCCACACAATGGGCTCAGAACACTGGCACAGTGCTTACCAACTGCCAGCCTACACTCTGCATCTTAGCCCTGAGTTTCAGAAGTTTCAAGGAGTCACTGATACCTTAGAGCAAATTCCAACCTATTTAGCACAGGAAACACAACCTTTTAGGCTCTGGATCATGATTTGCATCTGGCTTTATTCGCTAAAGTCTTCCTTTCTAGAACGGTATGGTCCCTATCTTGTGTACCTCTAAGCACTCTGATTCCTCCACATTGGAGCTTCTGCTTTTTGACAGACATCTTTCTCTTTAAGAATTATTTCAAATTGTGATGCCATTGGGTGAATGTATGTTTTATTTCTGAGACGGGGTCCTTACCAAATAGCCAAGGCTGGTTTCTGGCTCACAGCCTTCTTGCTTCAACATCCCTATACACTGGGTTATAGTCCCCTATACACTGGGTTATAGTCCCCTATACACTGGGTTATAGTCCCCTATACACTGGGTTATAGTACCCTATACACTGGGTTATAGTCCCCTATACACTGGGTTATAGTACCCTATACACTGGGTTATAGTCAATGCGTCATCATACTCCTCTTCAACTGTGTCATTTAAGAAGATTTACTCAGACTGTATTGAAAACCCTATCCCCCGTGTGGTCACACTCACCCTTCTGCCCACAATGTTGAAAATGTATGAGAATCTAGTGGAGAAGCCAGTGTGGGAATCCAGTTTGAGTGGGATCTGATCAAGATCACAGACATCTAAGAGTATAAGAGGAGAAAACAGAGCTGAGAGTAAGATGGCTGCTCAGTGCCTAAAGTTACTTGCTACCCAGTGTAATCACCTGAGTTGGATCCCTGAAACCCACATGGTTGAAAGAGAGGACCTACAACTGATCCTCTGACTTCCACATGTTAATGCACACGTGACTGGCACATGCACGTATATTATATCCAAAACTAAATAAATACATAATCGTAAAACTTTAAGGAAAATTCAGGTGTGTTACATAGTCTGGAAATGGTATCAGTCCAATCTGCATGCACTAACCAGGCTTCTTCAGAGGAACAGAATCAATAGACTATATTATAGAGGGCATTTATTCCATTGGCTCACACAATATGCCTGGGATTGCCCAACAATAGTTATCCATACACTGGAAAGGCTGGGAATCCAGTACGCATCAATAGTTCCAATCCAATCCCAATTATCTGTAGTGATTTTGGTCACATTTTTCTGATCAATATACCTTCATTTTTGCCTCTTTTTTTTTAATTAACTTGAGTATTTCTTATATACATTTCGAGTGTTATTCCCTTTCCCGGTTTCCATACCAACATCCTCCTAGACCCTCCCCCTCCCCTTTATTATGGGTGTTCCCCTCCCCATCCTCCCCCCATTGCCGCCCTCCCCCCAACAGTCTAGTTCACTGGGGGTTCAGTCTTAGCAGGACCCAGGGCTTCCCCTTCCACTGGTGCTCTTACTAGGATATTCATTGCTACATATGAGGTCAGAGTCCAGGGTCAGTCCATGTATAGTCTTTGGGTAGTGGCTTAGTCCCTGGAAGCTCTGGTTGCTTGGCATTGTTGTACATATGGGGTCTCGAGCCCCTTCAAGCTCTTCCAGTTCTTTCTCTGATTCCTTCAATGGGGGTCCTATTCTCAGTTCAGTGGTTTGCTGCTGGCATTCGCCTCTGTGCTTGCTGTATTCTGGCTGTGTCTCTCAGGAGCGATCTATATCCGGCTCCTGTCGGCCTGCACTTTTTGCTTCATCCATCTTGTCTAATTGGGTGGCTGTATATGTATGGGCTACCTGTGGTGCAGTCTCTGAATGGGTGTTCCTTCTGTGTCTGTTTTAATCTTTGCCTCTCTCTTCCCTGCCAAGGGTATTCTTTTTCCTCATTTAAAGAAGGAGTGAAGCATTCACATTTTGATCATTCGTCTTGAGTTTAATTGTTCTAGGCGTCTAGGGTAATTCAGACATTTGGGCAAATAGCCACTTATCAATGAGTGCATACCATGTATGTCTTTCTGTGATTGGATTAGCTCACTCAGGATGATATTTTCCAGCCCCAACCATTTGCCTATGAATTTCATAAAGTCATTGTTTTTGATAGCTGAGTAATATTCCATTGTGTAGATGTACCACATTTTCTGTATCCATTCCTCTGTTGAAGGGTATCTGGGTTCTTTCCAGTTTCTGGCTATTATAAATAAGGCTGCGATGAACATAGTGGAGCACGTTTCTTTTTTATATGTGGGGGCATCTTTTGGGTATATGCCCAAGAGAGGTATAGCTGGATCCTCAGGCAGTTCAATGTCCAATTTTCTGAGGAACCTCCAGACTGATTTCCAGAATGGTTGTACCAGTCTGCAATCCCACCAACAATGGAGGAGTGTTCCTCTTTCTCCGCATCCTCGCCAGCATTTGCTGTCACCTGAGTTTTTGATCTTAGCCATACTCACTGGTGTGAGGTGAAATCTCAGGGTTGTTTTGATTTGCATTTCCCTTATGACTAAAGATGTTGAACATTTCTTTAGGTGTTTCTCAGCCATTCGGCATTCCTAGGCTGTGAATTCTTTGTTTAGCTCTGAACCCCATTTTTTAATAGGGTTATTTGTCTCCCTGCGGTCTAACTTCTTGAGTTCTTTGTATATTTTGGATATAAGGCCTCTATCTGTTGTAGGATTGGTAAAGATCTTTTCCCAATCTGTTGGTTGCCGTTTTGTCCTAACCACAGTGTCCTTTGCCTTACAGAAGCTTTGCAGTTTTATGAGATCCCATTTGTCGATTCTTGATCTTAGAGCATAAGCCATTGGTGTTTTGTTCAGGAAATTTTTTCCAGTGCCCATGTGTTCCAGATGCTTCCCTAGTTTTTCTTCTATTAGTTTGAGTGTATCTGGTTTGATGTGGAGGTCCTTGATCCACTTGGACTTAAGCTTTGTACAGGGTGATAAGCATGGATCGATCTGCATTCTTCTACATGTTGACCTCCAGTTGAACCAGCACCATTTGCTGAAAATGCTATCTTTTTTCCATTGGATGGTTTTGGCTCCTTTGTCAAAAATCAAGTGCCCATAGGTGTGTGGGTTCATTTCTGGGTCTTCAATTCTATTCCATTGGTCTATCTGTCTGTCTCTGTACCAATACCATGCAGTTTTTATCACTATTGCTCTGTAATATTGCTTGAGTTCAGGGATAGTGATTCCCCCTGAAGTCCTTTTATTGTTGAGGATAGTTTTAGCTATCCTGTGTTTTTTGTTATTCCAGATGAATTTGCAAATTGTTCTGTCTAACTCTTTGAAGAATTGGATTGGTATTTTGATGGGGATTGCATTGAATCTGTAGATCGCTTTTGGTAAAATGGCCATTTTTACTATATTAATCCTGCCAATCCATGAGCATGGGAGATCTTTCCATCTTCTGAGGTCTTCTTCAATTTCTTTCTTAAGTGTCTTGAAGTTCTTATTGTACAAATCTTTTACTTGCTTGGTTAAAGGTACGCCGAGGTACTTTAAATTATTTGGTTCTATTATGCAGGGTGTCGTTTCCCTAATTTCTTTCTCGGATTGTTTCTCTTTTGTGTAGAGGAAGGCTACTGATTTATTTGAGTTAATTTTATACCCAGCCACTTTGCTGAAGTTGTTTATCAGCTTTAGTAGTTCTCTGGTGGAACTTTTGGGTTCACTTAAATATACTATCATATCATCTGCAAATAGTGATATTTTGATTTCTTCTTTTCTGATCTGTATCCCCTTGACCTCCTTTTGTTGTCTGATTGCTCTGGCTAGAACTTCAAGAACTATATTGAATAAGTAGGGAGAGAGTGGGCAGCCTTGTCTAGTCCCTGATTTTAGTGGGATTGCTTCAAGTTTCTCTCCATTTAGTTTAATGTTAGCAACTGGTTTGCTGTATATGGCTTTTACTATGTTTAGGTATGGGCCTTGATCCAATTCTTTCCAGGACTTTTATCATGAAGGGGTGTTGAATTTTGTCAAATGCTTTCTCAGCATCTAATGAAATGATCATGTGGTTTTGTTCTTTCAGTTTGTTTATATAATGGATCACGTTGATGGTTTTCCGTATATTAAACCATCCCTGCATGCCTGGGATGAAGCCTACTTGATCATGGTGGATGATTGTTTTGATGTGCTCTTGGATTCGGTTTGCCAGAATTTTATTGAGTATTTTTGCATCGATATTCATAAGGGAAATTGGTCTGAAGTTCTCTTTCTTTGTTGGGTCTTTGTGTGGTTTAGGTATAAGAGTAATTGTGGTTTCATCGAAGGAATTCAGTAGTGCTCCATCTGTTTCAATTTTGTGGAATAGTTTGGATAATATTGGTATGAGGTCTTCTATGAAGGTTTATAGAATTCTGCAATAAACCCGTCTGGACCTGTGCTCTTTTTGGTTGGGAGACCTTTAATGACTGCTTCTATTTCCTTAGGAGTTATGGGGTTGTTTAACTGGTTTATCTGTTCCGGATTTAACTTGGGTACCTGGTATCTGTCTAGGAAATTGTCCATTTGCTGCAGATTTTCAAGTTTTGTTGAATAGGAAAATTTGATGATTTTTTGAATTTCCTCTGAATCTGTAGTTATGTCTCCCTTTTTATTTCTGATTTTGTTAATTTGGACACACTCTCTGTGTCATCTCATTAGTCTGGCTAAGGGTTTATCTATCTTGTTGATTTTCTCAAAGAACCAACTTTTGGTTCTGTTGATTCTTTCTATGGTCCTTTTTGTTTCTACTTGGTTGATTTCAGCTCTGAGTTTGATTATTTCCTACCTTCTACTCCTCCTGGGTGTATTTGCTTGTTTTGTTCTAGAGCTTTTAGGTGTGCTGTCAAGCTGCTGACATATGTATGCTCTCTCCTGTTTCTTTCTGCAGGCACTCAGCGCTATGAGTTTTCCTCTTAGCACAGCTTTCATTGTGTCCCATAAGGTTGGGTATGTTGTACCTTCATTTTCATTAAATTCTAAAAAGTTTTTAATTTCTTTCTTTATTTCTTCCTTGACCAGGTTATCATTGAGTAGAGCATTGTTCAATTTCCACGTATATGTGGGGATTCTTCCCTTATTGTTATTGAAGACCAGTTTTAGGCCGTGGTGGTCCGTTAGCACGCATGGGATTATTTCTATCTTTCTGTACCTGTTGAGGCCCGTTTTTTGACCAATTATGTGGTCAATTTTGGAGAAAGTACCATGAGGAGCTGAGAAGAAGGTATATCCTTTTGCTTTAGGATAGAATGTTCTATAAATATCTGTTAAGTCCATTTGGCTCATGACTTCTCTTAGTCTGTCTACGTCTCTGTTTAATTTCTGTTTCCATGATCTGTCCATTGATGAGAGTGGGTTGTTGAAATCTCCTACTATTATTGTGTGAGGTGCAATGTGTGTTTTGAGCTTTAGTAAGGTTTCTTTTACGTATGTAGGTACCCTTGTATTTGGGGCATAGATATTTAGGATTGAGAGTTCATCTTGGTGGATTTTTCCTTTGATGAATATGAAGTGTCCTTCCTTATCTTTTTTGATGAATTTTAGTTGAAAATTGATTTTGTTTGATATTAGAATGGCTACTACAGCTTGCTTCTTCTGACCATTTGCTTGGAACGTTGTTTTCCAGCCTTTCACTCTGAGGTAGTGTTTGTCTTTGTCTCTGAGGTGTGTTTCCTGTAGGCAGCAGAATTCAGGGTCCTCAATGCGTATCCAGTTTTTTAATCTATGTCTTTTTATTGGGGAGTTGAGGCCATTGATGTTGAGAGATATTAAGGAATAGTGATTATTGCTTCCTGTTATATTCATATTTGGATGTGAGGTTATGTTTGTGTGCTTTTCTTCTCTTTGTTTTGTTGCCAAGACAATTAGTTTCTTGCTTCTTCTAGGGTATAGCTTGCTTCCTTATGTTGGGCTTTACCATTTATTATCCTTTGTAGTGCTGGATTTGTAGAAAGATATTGTGTAAATTTGGTTTTGTCATGGAATATCTTTGTTTCTCCATCTATGTTAATTGAGAGTTTTGCAGGATACAGTAACCTGGGCTGGCATTTGTGTTCTCTTAGGGTCTGTATGACATCAGTCCAGGATCTTCTGGCCTTCATAGTTTCTGGCAAAAAGTCTGGTGTGATTCTGATAGGTCTGCCTTTATATGTTACTTGACCTTTTTCCCTTACTGCTTTTAATATTCTTTCTTTATTTTGTGTGTTTGGTGTTTTGACTATTATGTGACGGGAGGTGTTTCTTTTCTGGTCCAATCTATTTGGAGTTCTGTAGGCTTCTTGTATGCCTATGGGTATCTCTTTTTTAGGTTAGGGAAGTTTTCTTCTATGATTTTGTTGAAGGTATTTACTGGTCCTTTGAGCTGGGAGTCTTCACTCTCTCTTCTATACCTATTATCCTTAGGTTTGATCTTCTCATCGAGTCCTGGATTTCCTGTATGTTTTGGACCAGTAGCTTTTTCTGCTTTACATTATCTTTGACAGTTGAGTCAATGATTTCTATGGAATCTTCTGCTCCTGAGATTCTCTCTTCCATCTCTTGTATTCTGTTGGTGAAGCTTGTATCTACAGCTCCTTGTCTCTTCTTTTGATTTTTTATATCCAGGGTTGTTTCCATGTGTTCTTTCTTGATTGCTTCTATTTCCATTTTTAATTTCTTCAACTGTTTGATTGTGTTTTCCTGGAATTCCTTCAGGGATTTTTGTGTCTCCTCTCTATGGGCTTCTACTTGTTTATTTCTGTTTTCCTGGAATTCTTTCAGGCATTTTTGCGATTTCTCTCTGTAGGCTTCTACTTGTTTATTAGTGTTTTCCTGTGTTCTCTAAGGGAGTTCTTCACATCTTTCTTGAAGTCCTCCAGCATCATGATCAAATATGATTTTGAAACTAGATCTTGCTTTTCTGGTGTGTTTGGATATTTCATGTTTGTTTTGATGGGAGAATTGGGCTCCAATGGTGCCATGTATTCTTGGTTTCTGTTGCTTGGGTTCCTGTGCTTGCCTCTCGCCATCAGATTATTTCTAGTGTTACTTTGTTCTGCTATTTCTCACAGTGGCTAGACTGTCCTATAAGCCTGTGTGTCAGGAGTGCTGTAGACCTGTTTTCCTGTTTTCTTTCAGCCTGTTATGGGCACAGAGTGTTCTGCTTTCGGGCGTGTAGTTTTTCCTCTCTACAGGTCTTCAGCTGTTCCTGTGGGCCTGTGTCTTGAGTTCACCAGGCAGGTCACTTGCAGCAGAAAAGTTGGTCTTACCTGTGGTCCCGAGGCTCAAGTTCGCTCGCGGGGTGCTGCCCACGAGCTCTCTGCGGCGGCAGCAACCAGGAAGATCTGAGCCGCCATTTCCGGGAGCTTCAGTGCACCAGGGTTCCAGATGGCATTTGGTGTTTTCCTCTGGAATCAGTAATGTGTGCAGAATGCAGTCTCTTCTGGTTTCCCAGGCATGTCTGCCTCTCTGAAGGTTTAGCTCTCCCTCCCACAGGATTTGGGTGCAGAGAACTATTTATCCGGTCTGTTCCTTCAGGTCCGGCGGTGTCTCAGGCGCAGGGGTCCTGCTGCTCCTGGGCCCCCCTGTGCTTTCTTAACATAAGCATCATGAGTCCTTTCTCCTGACTCAGGATGACCTCAAAGGTATCACTATCCTTCTCTGGCTTATTTTGCCTTCCTTTCCCAACTTTATTATTTCTCTTCCTTTCTTCCATATCTTTACTTTTCCATAGAAGAACATTTGATATATATATATATATATATATATATATATATATATATATATATATATATATATATATATATCTCAAATGATATATATATATATCAGGTTGAAGTCAGCTTTACATGTGCTAGCCAAACACTATCACTGAGCAGCTTTCTCAGCCCCTAGTGTAGATGCAGTTTTTATTTATTTCCAAACTCTCTCGGAGAAGTCTGCTGGAGTTCCTTATGCTTTCAGCTCTGGGTTATCACCTAGTCCTTGATCTTGTTGAGAACATAGACCCTGGAGTTTGTTAGCCTGGGTTTGTGTCTTACTGTATCCACTTATACACATAACCTAAATGAACTAACATATAGGAAAGGCTGGGCACTGTCTGAGATAATGAAGATCCTATACATGATTAATCAATGTCCTGATTCCGTATTGTTCTCAATTTGCATTTTAATCTCATCCTTAGATGTTATCTAAGAGCTTAACAATAAGTGCCAAGATGAGATTACTGGGAACACAGGAGTTGTAAATCAATCTTGTCAACTGGTTTGAAACTGACACTCTTTGACCCATACAGCAATAGCTGAGTGTGCAGAGACTTGCAGACAGAAGCAAGTCTGAGCAGGTGTTGTTAACAACAGATACAGGCAACAGAAGCAATCTTTAGAAGCCTTGAAGTAAAACCCTCAGACTTAGTGTAGTCAGCAGCTGAAATCCAGAGAGCAAGATTCCCAGATAGGTATCATTCTTTACAGAGTTTCTCAAAGTCAGAAAAAACAACAAGTGTGTGTGTGTGTGTGTGTGTGTGTATGTGTGTGTGTGTGTGTGTCTGTTATATGTTTGTGTAGTATTGTGTGTGTGTGTGTGTGTGTGTGTGTGTGTGTGTGTGTGTTTAATGTGTGTGTTTAATGTGAGTGGTATGGTAGTGGTGGTGGAAATTGTGATCACTTCTGAGTTCTCTCAAGTTCATTTCCCCAACCCTTATGACTCACCCAAAAAAGAAGAAGGGGATGAGGAAGAGGAGGAAGAGGAAAAATATGTTCGGCTTGTGTTGTTCACACACTCATTGGAGCATGGTCAAACTCCCAGTGGCCAGCCCCTTAAGAAAAACCAAATTCTTTCCTGCACCCCTGCCAGAAGCCATCAGTTTTGGAGAGCTACACTTTGGCATCTTTATCACAATCTTTAAGAGTTCTCCTCCATGGCTTCCTATCTAGCCTGTTACTTCTTTAGGGGTGGGGTAGGGTAGTGGTTGTCCCAGAAGCCTCCTGTGTCCCTCTTTCTCAATTATGAAATAAAGATGCAGAATGATCTTGTCTGAACACAGACATTACAGTATTGAAATCCAAACATAGGTGCATATATTTGATTAGAAAGCTCTCCTCCCAGCCAGCTCTATTTTATCTTCTCCACTAGCCCAGGAAGTATTTCCTAACCAGCTTCTGTTCTCCAAATTCAAATCTACTTTGGCCATAGTCAACCACACACCCACTCCCTGGCCTGATCCCACCTCTGTTCCATGACTTTCTCTGTAGCAATTTCACAACCTGCCCCAAACATCCTGTGTTTTTATTTGTTGCTATGTATTTCATTACCTGTCTCTGCATGAAAATGTCAATTCTCTGAAAGCCAGAAAATTCTTCATTTAAAGCTGTACTGCCCGGTGCTCGGAGTAGTGACTAAGAAATATAGACTGAATGAGCAAAAATGGTTTTGAATAAATGGACCGCTGAGAGAGTGAATAAATTACTGAGCTGGACTTGGCCTTGAATTTTCCTGCTCTATCAGCAAATTGGTTTGAGCATCACATCCTTTTCTGTCTTCTGTAACTGCCATTGATTTGCAAAATGTTTGTGTGTTTGAATATGAATCTGACTGGTTCCATAATTTTATTTTTCTACATATCACTCTTTTCTTAAACTAAGTGATGTTAGTTCTGAGAATTCTTGTCAGTGCTGTGTCTCCTGAAAGGTATTTGCATATTATTAAACTGGACTTAAGTCTCCTAAAAATAAGCTACATTACATCTGTAGCAAAGGGCGATACTTCAGGACCCAGACTTTGGAGGCATACATTGCAGGGCATCTGATGAAGCTTCAGGAGATAGTAACATGGTAGAGACTTGGGGCTTTCTTGCTGGGGAACTCCTCTGGTTCATTACTTTCTTAGATGTGCAAAGGCTAGAGGACACCATTTGGGGTTGGTTCTCTCCTTGCACCATAGGCACCCAGGGATAGAATTTAGCTTACTAAGCAAGAATACTTACCCACTTAGCCATCTCACTTGCCTCTAAGGCTTTTGTCTTTGCACTATTCTTTCTCTTCCTCTCTCCTTTTTACCACCATAGACATGAACAACCCTTCCTACCTGAGTCAGAGCGACCCCTGGTGTTGTAAAGGCATGGCACAAGTTGTGAGTGGTTAGGCTTCTCTGGTTCTTAGAAACTCACCTGCCAATAAGCAGCCTGCGATTCTCTCATTCAGAAAACACATTTTAAGCATTTGCTGAGTGACAAATAAAGCTGAAACCAAACCAAAACACCCTACACATCAACAAAACCAACAGTCAGAATAATTTTCTCCCCTTGTGAATACATACCTTATCTTTCCATTAGTTTTGTTTGCTTTGTTTGGTTTGGTTTTGGTTTTGTCATTGTTGTTAATGTTTGATCCCTTACCTGTGGTCTAACCTTCTGCCTTGTCTAACCTACACCCCTATTTTCCGTTAAGCTTACTGCTCCAGAGAGTGCAATTCCATGTTATCTGTTAATAGCTAACTTACTTTTTCCTCATCAGGAATCTAAGTGACCCTTGACCTTGCACCCACCACTTCGCAGCCAGGCTTTGCTTGGCATTTACCTATGCATCAACTCTTTGCCAAGCATCACAAGAAATGTCCCTCATTGTTTTGGAATCTAACCCATCCGAACATTTAAATGCATTACTGAAAGCTATGCGCCTTCCTGTGCCTGCACTTTGTAAAATGCTAGTCATTAAGTACTGTTGCTTCTGAACACTGCAAATGTTGCTGATGGGAACTGGGATGTATTGAGTCTGTGAAATGCACTCAGGATTGGAAATGCTTTGCACAAGTGACTATGCTTTGAAGAGCATATTGGAATGAAAATATTGTATATATAGCTCTATCTTTTGTTAAGTAAAATGCATTATTGAAATTCAACCACTTTTCTAAATGTGGTTACAGATGAGTTATAAGGAACTTACGTGTCTCCCCTTATGTTTCTGATACTCATCACTGGCCATTGTAATTATATTGTATCAATTTCACCCATAATCTTCAGTGAGCAACTAAAGTGTACAGTGGCAAGGGTCGACACAAATTCCGGGGGAAAGAGAGTAGACCACCAAGGAGTGCAGACATGCTGAGGCCACAGGATAGATTGCCACCTCTGCACACCTCGGCCCAAATCCCTGGTTCAAGGGGAAACTGCACAGTGCCTCTGGTCAGAGGGATATAGGAACAGACAGCCACCAGTACCCATGGTTCTGGTCTGCATGCAGGACTGAACTGATCTGGCCAAACAGCTCCCTGCACCCAAATCCCGTGAGGGAGAGAGCTGGAACCTCAGAAGTGTGGATACTCCTGAGAAGTCAGAGAATACCTTCTGCCCACAGTCCAGACCTAAGAGAGAATCGCATAGTGCCAACTGTGCCTGCTGGGTGAAAGGATCTACATGAGCAATCAGGGGCAGGAAATTTGATTGCTGCCCATGCCTAGAGCTGGAAGACAGTCTCAGGAGCGCCACCACAGCTGAGAGCAGAGCACCTGTTCCCAGGAAAGACTGAAAGAAAATTGGAAAATAGTTCTACAGGAGTGCTGACACAGAGGCCTACAGCAGGGCCAAGTCACTCCCAGACAGCAAGACAAGCAAACACCAGAGACAACCCAATGGCTAGAGGCAAGTACAGGAACCTAATCAACAGAAACCAAGACTACTTGGCATCATCAGAGCCCAGTTCTCCCAGCAAAGAAAAGACTAGATATCCAAACACACAAGAAAAGCAATATTTAGATTTGAAACCACATTTTTTGATAATGATGGAGGACTTTAAGAAATACATAAAGAACTCCCTTAGAGAAATACAGGAAAGCACAAGTAAAAAAGTAGAAGCCCTTAGAGAGGAAACACAAAAATCACAGAAAGAATTACAGGAAAACACAACCAAAAGGTGAAGGAATTGAAAATGGAAATAGAAACAATAAAGAAAGCACAAAGGGAGACAACCCTGGATATAGAAAACCAAAGGAAGAGACAAGGAGCTATAGACACAAGCATCACCAACAGAATACAAGAGATAGAAGAGAGAATCTCAGGGGCAGAAGATACCATAGAAAACATCAACACAACTGTCAAATAATGTAAAATGCAAAAAAGCTACTAGCCCAAAACATACAGGAAATCCAGGACACAATGAGAAGATCAAACTTAAGGATAATAGGTATAGAAGAGAGTGAAGACTCCCAGCTCAAAGGGCCAGTAAAAATATTCAACAAAATTATAGAAGAAAACTTCTCTAACCAAAGGAAAGAGATGACCATAAACATACAAGAAGCCTACAGAACTTCAAACAGATTGGACCAGAAAAGAAATTCCTCCATCACGTAATAGTGAAAACACCAAATGCACAAAACAAAGAAAGTGTTAAAAGCAGAAAAGGAAAAAGTTCAAGTGACAAATAAAGGCAGACCAATAAGAATTACACCAGACTTCTCACCAGAGACTATGAAAGCCAGAAGATCCTGAACAGATGTCAAACAGACCCTAAGAGAACACAAATGCCAGCCCATGTTACTGTTTCCAGCAAAACTTTCAATAAACATGGATGGAGAAACCAAGATATTCCATGACAAAAGCAAATTTATGACGCAATATCTTTCTACAAATCCAGCCCTACAAAGTATAATAACTCCAGCACAAGAAGAGAAACTATACCATACAGAAAGCAAGAATATTAATTTCCTTGCAATGAAACCAAAAAAGAGACAAAAAAACATAATTCCACCTCTAAAAACAAAAATAACAGGAAGCGACAATGATTATTCCTTAATATCTTTCAACATCAACAGACTCAATTCCCCAATAAAAAGACATAGACTAACAGACTGGATATGTAAAGAAGACCCAGAATTTTGCTGCATGCAGGAAACACACCTCAGAGAGAAAAACAGACACTACCGCAGAATAAATGACTGGAAAATAATTTTCCAAGCAAATGGCCTGAAGATAAAGGTTGGAGTTGCCATTCTAATATCAAATAAAATTGGCTTTCAAACAAGAGTCATTAAAAAAATAAGGAAGGACATTTCATATTCATCAAAGGAAAAATCCACCAAGATGAACTCTCAATCCTAAATATCTATGCTCCAAATGCAAGGGCACCTACATTCATAAAAGAAACCTTACTAAAGCTCAAAGCACACATTGCACCTCACACGATAATTGTAGGAGATTTCAACACCCTGCTATCATCACTGGACAGATCATGGAAACAGAAATTAAACAGAGGCATAGAGACACTAACAGAAGTTATGAACCAATTAGATTTAACAGATATTTACAGAAAATTCCAAACAAAAGGATATACTTTCTTCTCAGCACCTCACGCAACTTCTCCAAAACTGACCATGTATTCGGTAACAAAACAGGCCTCAACAGATACAGGATGATAGAAATAATCCTATGCATCCTATCAGATCACCACACACTAAAACTTGTCTTCAATAACAACAATAATGGCAGAAAGCCCACAGATAAATGGAAGTTGAACAATGCTCTACTCAATGACAACTTGGTCAAGGAAGAAATAAAGAAAGAAATTAAAGACTTCTTACAATTTAATGAAAATGAAGATACAACATTCCCAAACTTATGGGACACAATGAAAGCTGTGCTAAGAGGAAAACTCATAGACTGAGTGCCTGCAAAAAGAAACAGGAGAGAGCATATGTCAGCAGATTGACAGCACATCATAAAACTCTAGAATAAAAAGAAATAAAGCCAAGAGGAGTAGAATCAAACTCAGGACTGAAATCAACCAGGTAGAAACGAAAAGGACTATACAAAGAATCAACAAAAACAGGAGCTGGTTCTTGGAGAAAATCAACAAGATAGATAAACCCTTAGCCAGACTAACCAGAGGTCACAGAGAGTGTATCTAAATTAAGAAAATCAGAAATGAAAAGGGAGACATAATAACAGAATCTGAAGAAATTTAAAAAATCATCAGATCTTACTACAAAAGCATATAGAACAAAAGTGGAAAACCTGGAGGAGATGGACAATTTTCTAGACAGATACCAGGTATCAAAGTTAAATCAAGAACAAATAAATCATCTAAACAACCCCATAACTCCTAAAGAAATAGAAACAGTTATTAAAGGTCTCCCAACCAAAAAAAGAGCCCAAGTCCAGATGGGTTTAGTGCAGAATTCTGTCAGACCTTCATAGAAGACCTCATACCAATACTGTCCAAACTATTCTCCAAAATTGATACAGACAGAGCACTACCAAATTCCTTCTATGAAGCCACAATTACTCTTATACAAAAACCACACAAAAGCCCAACAAAGAAAGAGAACTTCAGACCAATTTCCCTTATGAACATTGATGCAAAAATACTCAATAGAATTCTTGCAAACTGAATCCAAGAACACATCAAAATAATCACGCATCATGATCAAGTAGGCTTCATCCCAGGGATGCAGGGATAGTTTAATATATGAAAATCCATCAATGTGATCCACTATATAAATAAACTCAAAGATAAGAACCACATGGTCATTTCATTAGATGCTGAGAAAGCATTTGACAAAATTCAACACCCCTTCATGGTAAAAGTGCTGGAAAGATCAAGAATTCAAGGCCCATAACTAAACATAGTAAAGGCAATATTCAGCAAACCAGTAGCTAACATCACACTAAATGGAGAGAAACTTTAAACAAATCCACTAAAATCAGGGACTACACAAGGCTGCCAGCTCTCTCCCTACTTATTCAATATAGTACTCGCTGTCCTAGCCAGAGCAATCAGACAACGAAAGGAGGTCAAAGAGAAACAAATTGGAAGAGAAGAAATCAAAATATCACTATTTGCAGATGATAGGATAGTATACTTAAGCGACCCCAAAAGTTCCACCAGAGAACTTCTTAGCCTGATAAACAACTTCAGCAAAGTGTTGGGGTATAAAATTAACTCAAACAAATAGGTACCCTTCCTCTACTAAAAGGTTAAATAGGCTGAGAAAGAAATTAGGGAAATGACACCCTTCACAAGAGTCCCAAATAACAAAAAAAATATCTTGGTGTGACTTTAACCAAGCAAGTGAAAGATCTATATGACAAGAACTTCAAATCTCTGAAGAAAGAAATTGAGGAAGATCTCAGAAGATGGAAAGATCTTCCATGCTCATGGACTGGCAGGATTAATATAGTAAAGATGGCCATTTTGTCAAAAGCAATTTACAGATTCAATGCAATCCCCATCAAAATTCCTACTCAATTCTTTATTGAGATAGAAAGAACAATTTGCAAATTCATTTGGAATAACAAAAAATCCAGGATAGCAAAAACTATACTCAACAATAAAAGAACTTCTGGGGGAATCACCATTCCTGACTTTAAGCAGTACTACAGAGCAATAGTCATAAAAACTGTATATATTGGCACAGAGACAGGCAGGTAGATCACTGGAACAGAATTGAAGATGCAGAAATGAACCCACACACCTATAGCCACTTGATATTTGACAAAGGAGCTAAAACCATCCAATGGAATAAAGATAGCATTTTCAACAAATGGTGCTGGTTCAATTGGAGGTTAGCATGTAGAAGAATGCAAATCCACACATTCTTATCACCATGTACAAAGCTTAAATCCAAGTGGATCAACGGCCTCGACATCAAACCAGACACACTCAAAATAATAATAGAAAAAGTGGGGAAGAGTCTCAAACACATGGCCACTGGGGAAAATTTCCTGAACAAAAAACCAATGGCTTATGCTCTAAGATCAAGAATCTACATGAAACTGCAAAGCTTTTGTAAAGCAAAAGACACTGTCATTAGGACAAAATGGCAACCAACAGATTGGATAAAGTTCTTTACCAATCCTACATCTGATAGGGGGCTAATATCCAAAATATACAAAGAATTCAAGAAGTTAGACTCCAGAGAGCCAAATGACCCTATTAAAAAATGGGATATAGAGCTAAACAAAACATTCTCAGCTGAGGATTATCAAATGGCCAAAAAGCACTTGAAGAAATGTTCAACATCTTTAGTCATCAGGGAAATGCAAATCAAAACAACTCTGAGATTCCACCTCACACCAGTCAGAATGGCTAAGATAAAAAACTTAGGTGACAGCAGATGCTGGCGAGGATGTGGAGAAAGAGGAACACTCCTCCATTGTTGGTGGGATGACAAACTGGTACAACCACTCTGGAAATCAGTCTGGAGGTTCCTCAGGAAATTTAACATTCCACTACCTGAGGACTCAGCTATACCTCTCTTGTTCATATACCCAAAAGATGCTCCAACATACAACAAAGTCACATGCTCCACTATGTTCAGAGCAGCCTTATTTATAATAGCCAAAACCTGGAAAGAACCTAGATGCCCTTCAACAGAGGAATGGATTAATAAAATGTGGTACATCTACACAATGGAGTACTACTCAGCTATCAAAAACAATGACTTCATGAAATTCATAGGCAAATGGAATGAACTACAAAATATCACCTGAGTGAGGTTACTCAAACACACTTGGTACGCATGCATTGATAAACAGATATTAGCCAAAAAGCTCAAATTACCCAAGTTGCAATCTACAGACCACAGGAAGCTCAAGAAGGATGACGAAAATGCAGATACTCTCACTCCTTCTTTTTTTTATTTTTTATTTTTTATTAACTTGAGTATTTCTTATTTACATTTCGAGTGTTATTCCCTTTCCTGGTTTCCAGGCAAACATCCCCCTAATCCCTCCTCACTCCCCTTCCTTATGGGTGTTCTTCTCCCAACCCTCCCCCCATTGCCGCCCTCCCCCCACCAGTCTAGTTCACTGGGGGTTCAGTCTTAGCAGGACCCAGGGCTTCCCCTTCCACTGGTGCTCTTACTAGAATATTCATTGCTACCTATGAGGTCAGAGTCCAGGGTCAGTCCATGTATAGTCTTTAGGTAGTGGCTTAGTCCCTGGAAGCTCTGGTTGCTTGGCATTGTTGTTCATAAGGGGTCTCGAGCTCCTTCACGATCTTCCAGTTCTTTCTCTGATTCCTTCAATGGGGGTCCTGTTCTCAGTTCAGTGGTTTGCTGCTGGCATTCTCCTCTGCATTTGCTGTATTCTGGCTGTGCCTCTCAGGAGCGATCTACATCCAGATCCTGTCTGCCTGCACTTCTTTGCTTCATCCATCTTGTCTAATTGGATGGCTGTATACTTATGGGCCACCTGTGGGGCAGTCTCTGAATGGGTGTTCCTTCTGTCTCTGTTTTAATCTTTGCCTCTCTAATCCCTGCCAAGAGTATTCTTGTTCCCCTTTTAAAGAAGGAGTGAAGCATTCACATTTTGATCATCTGTCTTGAGTTTCATGTGTTCTAGGCATCTAGGGTAATTCAAGTATTTGGGCTAATAGCCACTTATCAATGAGTGCATACCATGTGTGTTTTTCTGTGATTGGGTTACCTCACTCAGGATGATATTTTCCAGTTCCGACCATTTGCCTACGAATTTCATAAAGTCGTTGTTTTTGATAGCTGAGTAATATTCCATTGTGTAGATGTACCACATTTTCTGTATCCATTCCTTTGTTGAAGGGCATCTGGGTTCTTTCCAGCTTCTGGCTATTATAAATAAGGCTGCTATGAACATAGTGGAGCACATGTCTTTTTTATATGTTGGGGCATCTTGTGGGTATATGCCCAAGAGAGGTATAGCTGGATCCTCAGGCAGTTCAATGTCCAATTTTCTGAGGAACCTCCAGACTGATTTCCAGAATGGTTGTACCAGTCTGCAATCCCACCAACAATGGAGGAGTATTCCTCTTTCTCCGCATCCTCGCCAGCATCTGCTGTCATCTGAGTTTTTAATCTTAGCCATTCTCACTGGTGTGAGGTGAAATCTCAGGGTTGTTTTGATTTGCATTTCCCTTATGACTAAAGTTGTTGAACATTTCTTTAGGTGTTTCTCAGCCATTCGGCATTCCTCAGCTGTGAATTCTTTGTTTAGCTCTGAACCTCATTTTTTTTCTTTTTTCTTTTCTTTATTTTTTTTTTTTATTAACTTGAGTATTTCTTATATACATTTCGAGTGTTATTCCCTTTCCCGGTATCCGGGCAAACATCCCCTCCCCCCTCCCCTTCCTTATGGGTGTTCCCCTCCCAACCCTCCCCCCATTGCCGCCCTCCCCCCCACAGTCTAGTTCACTGGGGGTTGAGTCTTAGCAGGACCCAGGGCTTCCCCTTCCACTGGTGCTATTACTAGGATATTCATTGCTACCTATGAGGTCAGAGTCCAGGGTCAGTCCATGTATAGTCTTTAGGTAGTGGCTTAGTCCCTGGAAGCTCTGGTTGCTTGGGATTGTTGTACATATGGGGTCTCGAGCCCCTTCAAGCTCTTCCAGTTCTTTCTCTGATTCCTTCAACGGGGGTCCTATTCTCAGTTCAGTGGTTTGCTGTTGGCATTCGCCTCTGTATTTGCTGTATTCTGGCTGTGTCTATCAAGAGCGATCTACATCCGGCTCCTGTCAGTCTGCACTTCTTTGCTTCATCCATCTTGTCTAATTGGGTGGCTGTATATGTATGGGCCACATGTGGGGCAGGCTCTGAATGGGTGTTCCTTCAGTCTCTGTTTTAATCTTTGCCTCTCCCTTCCCTGCCAAGGGTATTCTTTTTCCTCATTTAAAGAAGGAGTGAAGCATTCACATTTTGATCATCCATCTTGAGTTTCATTTGTTCTAGGCATCTAGGGTAATTCAAGCATTTGGGCTAATAGCCACTTATCAGTGAGTGCATACCACGTATGTCTTTCTGTGATTGGGTTAGCTCACTCAGGATGATATTTTCCATTTCTGACCATTTGCCTACGAATTTCATAAAGTCGTTGTTTTTGATAGCTGAGTAATATTCCATTGTGTAGATGTACCACATTTTCTGTATCCATTCCTCTGTTGAAGGGCATCTGGGTTCTTTCCAGTTTCTGGCTATTATAAATAAGGCTGCGATGAACATAGTGGAGTACGTGTCTCTTTTATATGTTGAGGCATCTTTTGGGTATATGCCCAAGAGAGGTATAGCTGGATCCTCAGGCAGTTCAATGTCCAATTTTCTGAGGAACCTCCAGACTGATTTCCAGAATGGTTGTACCAGTCTGCAACCCCACCAACAATGGAGGAGTATTCCTCTTTCTCCACATCCTCGCCAGCATCTGCTGTCACCTGAGTTTGATCTTAGCCATTCTCACTGGTGTGAGGTGAAATCTTAGGGTTGTTTTGATTTGCATTTCCCTTATGACTAAAGATGTTGAACATTTCTTTAGGTGTTTCTCAGCCATTCGGCATTCCTCAGCTGTGAATTCTTTGTTTAGCTCTGAACCCCATTTTTTCATAGGGTTATTTGTCTCCCTGTGGTCTAACTTCTTGAGTTCTTTGTATATTTTGGATATAAGGCCTCTATCTGTTGTAGGATTGGTAAAGATCTTTTCCCAATCTGTTGGTTGCCGTTTTGTCCTAACCACACTGTCCTTTGCCTTACAGAAGCTTTGCAGTTTTATGAGATCCCATTTGTTGATTCTTGATCTTAGAGCATAAGCCATTGGTGTTTTGTTCAGGAAATTTTTTCCAGTGCCCATGTGTTCCAGATGCTGCCCTAGTTTTTTCTTCTATTAGTTTGAGTGTATCTGGTTTGATGTGGAGGTCCTTTATCCACTTGGACTTAAGCTTTGTACAGGGTGATAAGCATGGATCGATCTGCATTCTTCTACGTGTTGACCTCCAGTTGAACCAGCACCATTTGCTGAAAATGCTATCTTTTTTCCATTTGATGGTTTTGGCTCCTTTGTCAAAAATCAAGTGCCCATAGGTGTGTTGGTTCATTTCTGGGTCTTCAATTCTGTTCCATTGGTCTATCTGTCTGTCTCTGTACCAATACCATGCAGTTTTTATCACTATTGCTCTGTAATACTGCTTGAGTTCAGGGATAGTGATTCCCCCTGAAGTCCTTTTATTGTTGAGGATAGTTTTAGCTATCCTGTGTTTTTTGTTATTCCAGATGAATTTGCAAATTGTTCTGTCTAACTCTTTGAAGAATTGGATTGGTATTTTGATGGGGATTGCATTGAATCTGTAGATTGCTTTTGGTAAAATGGCCATTTTTACTATATTAATCCTGCCAATCCATGAGCATGGGAGATCTTTCCATCTTCTGAGGTCTTCTTCAATTTCTTTCTTCAGAGTCTTGAAGTTCTTATTGTACAGATCTTTTACTTGCTTGGTTAAAGTCACACTGAGGTACTTTATATTATTTGGGTCTATTATGAAGGGTGTGGTTTCCCTAATTTCTTTCTCGGCTTGTTTCTCTTTTGTGTAGAGGAAGGCTACTGATTTATTTGAGTTAATTTTATACCCAGCCACTTCGCTGAAGTTGTTTATCAGCTTTAGTAGTTCTCTGGTGGAACTTTTGGGATCACTTAAATATACTATCATATCATCTGCAAATAGTGATATTTTGACTTCTTCTTTTCTGATCTGTATCCCCTTGACCTCCTTTTGTTGTCTGATTACTCTTCTTCTTAAAAGGGGAAAAATATTGGTAGGAGGGGATATGGAAGCAAAGTTTAGAGCAGTGATTGAAAGAATGGCCATTCAGAGCCTGACACACATGGGGACCATATATATATATATACAGCCACTAACACTAGATAAGATTGATGAAGCTAAAAAATGCATGCTGAAAGGGACCAGATACAGATCTCTCCTGAGAGACACATCCAGAGCACGTCCAATACAAACGTCAATGCTAGCAGCAAACCACCGAACTGAGAATAGGACTCTCTTGGGGGGGAATTAGAGGAAGTATTGAAAGAGTTGAAGGAGCTTGCAACCCCATAAACACAACAATGCCAACCAGAGCTTTCAGGGACTAAACCACTACTGAAAGACTATACATGGACTGACCCAGGGCTCCAACTGCATATGTAGCAGAGAATAGACTTGTTTGGGCACCAGTGGAAGGGAAAGCCCTTGGTCTTGCCAAGATTGAACCCCCAGTGCAGGAGAATATGGGGGAGGACAATAAGGGGGATATATAGGGGGAATACCTGTATGGGGGAGGGGGAGAGGAGAGAATGGAGGCTTATGGACAGAAAACTGGGAAGGGGAATAACCTTTGAAATGTAAGTAAAGAAATATATAATAAATAATTAAAAAAAAAAGACTAGCAAGTGTCATCCACTTTTATGGCCAGAATTTATTCTTAGGATTGAATCTTGACTGAATGCTGTCCATTGGGAATAGTCCTTTGTAAGGTCACCAAGCCTTGAAACTCTCTTACAAAAGCAGATTGTCCAAGCCAGACTCGGCTTTTTATTTTAGTGGCAGTGATGGTTTCCAGGGTCAGCCAGGTTATTAACTTTCAGGCAGTTAATAACCCATTTGACCAAAGTTTCATCAGTGTCCTAGCCACCCATTAAACACCCTTTACCCGGAGGTCAGTATTGCTCAGCTTGGTCATACTTAACCAAGAAAAAGAATGCCTTTCTTTTCACTGCCAATGTATTATTGATTGGCAGGTCTTTGGGTGGTCCTGGTCATTTCTATGTACCCTCCTTTGTTTTCATCTTCCAAGGGGAATGACGTCATGATTCCTTTCACAATATGAAATTATTTCAAGACTGACTGCTGAATACAAGGAAGTCTACTGTCTGACATTGGACCTCACCTCTTCATTATTATCATAGAGTGACTCATGGGGGAAAGAAAATTCAGAGGAGCAAGGAGGCTCATGCCATGAACCCTGTAAGTTCCCAGCCTGATAAACTACCATCTCTACTACCATTCACAATGCACCCATTAGACTCCAGCAGAAGAGGAGCTATGACTAATTCCTCCCTTTACCACCAAAAATAAATCACAGCACTGAGCTGGAAGGAGACACAGACTTTCCAGGATGAAGAGTTGAGTTAGAGTGAGACATAGGAAACATGTTGAAAAGGAGCCAGGCTTCCCTAGCACAGGATTGCGGAACGAGCTTGTTATTAAGTCCAACATTACAAGTAGGTGGCAGTACTTGAAGAGCATGTTGGCGCCCATGACATCTTACTGTTCAGTAAAGGTGTATGGTCTTTGTCAAATCTCACTCCTGACTCCATTCCTCATGGCTCAAGGTCATTCACAGAAATGTTTCACAGTGTTCAGACTTAGGGATAATTCTGGATCTTTCCAAAATCTGTCGATTTACAAGCATTGCAACACTTGTGTCCACATATCTTTCTTGTATCTCATTTACTGAAGTTCAACCTCATGGTCTAAAGTAACCGAGCATTGCTCAGGCCACAAGAGTGGTGAAAGAACTTGGGTGCTGGGACTAGGCTAAGCTCCAGTACCTCATTTTGGGGTTAAGATTGCTCTCTTGTCAAGTGGAAGCACTAATATGTGTTGTAGAATTAAACATCTGAAGGACCTACACACTACAGTACTAGTGATAAATGGTTATTGTCAATGATTGAGTCTGTTGGGGACTAACTTGGCTGAAGCATTAGATTACTTGTGGTTAGAATCAGTGTATTTATGTGCCTAGTATATTATCTTACAAATAGGAATTATTCAATTTCTGGATTTAAAAAAATATATTGTATTTAAGTAACTGACATTATATTTAGAGCACTATATAATTTAGCATGCAAGTTCCAATTTGGAGAGTTTCTTGCCAGGATGATGTGTATTTAAACAAGTATTAATACTTAGCTCATGTTTCATCTCTATGCTATACAACCCATTCCCTCAGAACAGATGCCTGACCTTCAGACAGGCTAGACAAGAACCACATGAGACGTCAGGACTCATTATATCTACTTCCTGGTTCTATCCCTTAGCTGTCACAGAACCCCACATGAACTGCTAGATGTCTCTGTGCCTCCAATTCCTCCGTAGACAACAGCAGAGCAGTCTGCAAGCTGCATTTTCATGCTTCAGTTTGTAACAACTGCACTCCAAACACTAAAGATGGAAACAAAGTGTCGATAAATGGATAAAAGAAAACATGGCATACAGGTATCCTATCACACAAGCTTAAAACAACTTTTTGATGGATGCTATAGCATGGATGGACCTTAAAGATACAAGGCCAAGTGAAATAAGCCAGTCTCTAAGGCTGAAAGCTTTGTGACTCCCCCAATATGTAGTACCAAGAACAAAGAGCTAAGAGTAGTCATCAACCTTGCAGGAAGGAAGTAGATTAATATATTATTATAATTAACTAATTAATTATGGTAGGGTTAAGAGATGCAGAGTTTAGTGCTTAAGATTAAAGAGGTTCTGACTGAACAATGACATCAATAGTGACGAGTCACTGTGATGACATCTTATGTGATTTAGCCCAGTGCTGGATATGGAAATATCAGCCAAAAATGTTTTATTTAAAAAGTAAACATAAACAAAACAACAGAAAACCAAAACATCTTAATAATTACAAATGTTGCCTCTGACCTAAGATTGCCAGGGTTTAAAACAGATCTAGAGTTTGAAAATTTAAATAAAACTATAGTTTGGTCCTTATCAAGTGATGTTACTCCTCTAAGCCAAGGTGGATGTATGTACCTCAAAATCTATGACTGACTGAAACAGCCAGCAGGAAGCTGCAAAGGAGAGGAGCCACATGGAGGTGGGACCTGCCTCAAAGAAAGTCTGAACGACCAACCAGAGATCAGACGTGGGCTGGTCCCAGATCTCCCCAAATGTATGTAGCAGTTGTGCAGCTTGGTCTTTGTGTGGATCCCAAACAACTGGAGTGGGGGCTATCCCAAAAGCTGTTGCTTGTACCTGGGATGTGTTCTTCTACCTGTGCATCCTTGTCTGGCCTCAGTGGGAGAGGAAGTGCCTACCCTCACAGAGACTTGCAGTGCCAGGGTGAGGGTACACACAGGGGGTCCTTATCTGCTCAGAGGAGTAGAAGAGAGGGGAGAGAGGAGGAATTGTTGGAGAGGGTAACTGAGAGGGGGCAATGAGGAAGATGTAAAGTGAGTAAGTAAACTAAACTAAAATGAGAGAGAGAGAGAGAGAGAGAGAGAGAGAGAGAGAGAGAGAGGAAGAGAGGAGAGGAGAGGAGAGGAGAGGAGAGGAGAGGAGAGGAGAGGAGAGGAGAGGAGAGGAGAGGAGAGGAGAGGAGAGGAGAGAGAGAACCAGAAGGCAATTATGAAGTTTCCCATCATGGAGGGAGGTTGCTAAGTCTGTGTGTATCCCTATGGAAGTCCAGACCTTGCAATTCAACCCTGATATTGACCTGGGTGGCGATTGTCCCTCAGTCTTAATGCTTTTCTCAGGTCTTCTCTCATTTGGATGTGTCTTTTCCCTGAAGCCAACTAGCTTGGCAAATTTGTTCTTAATAAAATATGGTGCCACTAGGAAAATTTTTTTAAAGACTAATAATATTTTCTAATCTGCTGAGATGGTTCAGTGCCTGACAGATCTCTAAGGATGGGCACATTCCAGGACATGTTCAAGACGCAAGTAGTTGGGGCTACTTAAGGTCAGGCATCATCTGGCTTTTCTCCTAGCCTTGGTCAGTTCGCACTTTCTGCTCCCTCATACTATCCCTACAAATCTGGCCCCACTTCCTCCTCCTGATCTAAAATATTCCAGTTTTTTAATTAGTTCCAGGCCAGTCGATGTGACTGCTCCATCTGCACAATGCATTTGTGCCAATTCAAAGTCTGAAGTCCATGAACTAACAGAGCCAACTGAAGACCTGGTGAAGGAGGTAAAGGCACCACACTGCTGCTGGAAAATCAGCCTGGACTACCTGCCAGCACCAGGGCCCTTTCCAAGTCAGGCCAGAACCAATGGGCCTCTTATGAAAGACCTGCTGAATTCCATATTCTTCTCCAGCTTCCCTCTTGACCAGAGGAACCCGAGTGCTGTGGGAGGCAAACTACCCTTAGTGCGGGTTACAGCCCTTCCGTCACCAACATCATTGGCCTGGTACATGTGAGCAAGTGTTGTGGCCAAAATTGAGCCAGGGCCAACAGAAAGGAGAAAATAATTAATGCAGGTACAGTTCTTTCTCAATAGGCAGCCTTGTTTGTCACTGAAATGCCGAGCCAAGCCCTCTTGAAATTATGGTTCAATTTGGCTTTCTACTTCTGCACTTGATGGCCATGGGGAATTTTGTGCTCAAAATTATCCCTTTGTAATATTCCTTTCCAGCTCTAAACCATAAAGAGACTAAACAGAATATAGTTTTAGAAGACTTGTAGAACAAAGTAAAATTTCGCATTTTAAGTTTTAATATAGAACATACATTAATGAATGAATTTGTTGTATGTATTCAGTACACACACAGACACACACACGCTGAGTAACTATTATATATATATCAGGCTAAATGAGAACTTTGAAGCAACTGCTCTGCTCTTCGTCAGTGAGTAATGTAAAAATGTGTAAACCAAGCTCCCTATCTCATGAAATTTCTGTTGCCTCGATGTTATATACAGCCCACTGATTTTAATTGAAAGAACATGGAATGCTATAAAAGGAATATGGGATGGTGTGCATATGCCTTGAACAATTAAGCTAACTGGGTGTATGGTCCTGACTTGGCTGAGCTTGTAAGTTTTGTTTATATGTTCTGTGATGAGCTTCTCTTTGATGGCGTCTGTAACTCCATTCTCATCTCCCAGGCCATGCTGCATTCCTACACTTCAGGGCCTTTTCTCTGCTCAAACTAGTTGGACCACTCTTCTCATTTGGGAACTGTAGATGTCTGGCATGTTTGTAGAGCCTAGTTGAGAGATGAGGAAAAAGCACAGTCATTCTCACCAAACTGAATAAAACAAGCAGTCAGAAGATGGTTCTCTACTAATCTGTATTGGAGGGAAAAAATTAAACAAAAACTCTTTGTGCCCCAGTGAGTCCAGAGGCCAGCATCTATGGTGCATGTCAGCCCACCACAACCATTCGCCTTGCCCCTCCTGGACTCTTCAGCACCCATTTGGATTGCTCCTGAACCTTGCCCAGGCCTGACTCTCAGAAGCAACATACTGTCTTACACACTTGAGCACTGGTACAGTCACTCCCTTTCCAACACCATGCCTTTCATTTTCCAGTGTTAGACATCAGATGTAATTCCTTTTCCTAACCAACCCCTGCAGGTCTGCTTGCAGATGAAGAGTCTCGTCCCGAAGCCAGATGTGTTTATCATGGAGCTTCAGGTAGGAAGACAGAAATCTTCTGCTAGGATTAACCTGCCCTGAGGAGGAACGTAGAGAAAACAGAAAATCGGAAAAGGGGCGAGTCCCTTCACCTTGCCTGAATTATCCAGGCTTAACTATGATCAGTGGTGCTGACCAGGCCTGTCAGTTAAAACTAAACACATTTCACAATGGCGGCCAGCCAAAACCATAAATTCTGCCAAAACTTAAACACTGCCGAAGGTCTGCCTAGTTTCAACACATCTATGCCAGCTCTGGAGTGCACATGGTGTTGAAGATGAGGTTCTGTAGAACCACTACAGAAACAGTTTACAGAAAGGAGTTCATAGCCTAATAGATCCCTAATTTAGGGAGGGTTCCAGCTTCATCCTTTATCTCCTATGATGTAACAAAAGCTAGCTAGTGTGAAGGCATACAGTTTGTAATTTGGTAACGTGTGCATCTTCATGGATGGAAGATTTTAGAGGCCCAGGACAGAGTGAGGTCGGGGGAGACTGCAGAGACTTACAGGAAGCCTGCTGGTTACTACTTAAGATATTTGACATTACAGGAGAGAGCAGAGGATCTGGTTTTCATGTTTGGCTTGAGAAATGATAAACAGTTGCTGTGTTTTACTGTTTAATTTAAAATTAGGGGAGGCCAAACAATATTTTATAATGACACCATATTTGTGCATTATACAGTCCAGGTCTGGCATGACACAGTGACATTTGGGAGCCATGTGGATGTACCCAATGACTGGGGAATGTGAGGTTCATAAATAAAACGGTGTCCTCATCTAAGAATAAATACATGTGCATATTTTACTGCTTTTGTTTAACAAATAGTTCTGAGGGATTTCTATTGTCCTGGTTCTGAGAATAAAGCAATTAATTGCTCTCTCTGTGCTGAAATCTTCTTGGGAAATTCAAATGAGAAGCTGCAAAGGAGTGCTGTTGGAGGGATGAGGGTAAGGCTACACTGGGAATATGGGAGGGTATCTTATTCCATTTAGGAGGCATCTCACAAATCAAAGAATTGTCTAGAAGGAATTGGATAATAACGGTAGTCAATTTGATAAAAGAAAAGGAAAGAAAGTCTTCTGAGATTATAGTATAGCGCTGATTACATACATACACACACATACATATACCCACGGATGCACATACATACACATTTTTTTTCAAGACAATTGTTGACAAGACAATTGGATAAGAGGACACTTGAACAGTATGTGGAGGGAGAGAAGGACAGTCAATGCTATGACTTATAAGAATTTTTCAGCAGAAAGGCCCTGAGAAGGGTATATAGTGGGTGCTAAGAACAAGGGGAAAGGCAATGTGTTCAGAGTCCTGTGGTCATGCTTGTCTATTTTAATTTCTAATTCTCGTGAACTGTGTTTCAAAACCCAATCTATGAGACCTCTCTACCTGTGTCTTTTTGTGGTCCAGTAATGGATAAGTGCTAGATTCCTCTTCAACCCTAGAAAAGAATTTCCGTTTTCTTACTCATACCACTGAGGATCTCCTAAGTAATGTAAGATTTCTTGATGAGGAATTGATACACATCATTTCTTTATTTCCATCAAGGGAGTGACTACCACCTGAATTACCAGTCTCAGGGTACAATTGTGTTAAGAAAAAGAAACTTGCCTATTATGGTTTCTTCTACACCTCTTTGGACCAAGTTAGCTGGAAGAAATCTGTTGTGTTTCCCCACCCATCTGGATAGATACCTCTGACAAAGTGTTCACTGGAAAGGACAATAGGATCTTGCAGCTGGAAATCATAATTTGAATGAGCTGCACAACCCCAGTGACCTCAGGCTGTGCCCTACACATCCTTCACTTTAACTGCTTTCCAATCAGCTCTTGACCTTGAGGTCCTAGAAGGAGCTGTTATTGAAATTATGTAAATTATGGCAATTTAATTCAGTGTTACAAGATGTGATCTGGGTCAGAAACAATTACATAAAAGTTTTGGAGTTCTGGGTAGTGATGGTTACCAGCTTCTATCTTTGAACTTGCGCTCTCATGTTTCTTTCCTAATATTTGTGTGGGTTCTCAAGGAGGTAGAGAAACCAATTACAGGCATGAGACCAATGACTGTGCCTCTCCACATTATGGGACATGTGGTAGAATGCTCTAGTTTGGTTCAGTCTCACTTTCTTCCTCGTTTTCTCTAAAAACCCATCTAGTTAATGTAGCCGAGGTCTAGCTGCTCTGATAACTAGAAATTGCCACAATGCACTAAATCTTTAAAAAGTTAATATGTACAATGTACGTTGATTTTTCCTTTTTAATGGTTAAAAACTTTATTATACAGGTTTCCAAATGAAAATATCATATTTACCTTTCAAAATGCCATTTATTATATATTTAAATTTTCCATAGGGCACATTTATCTGAATATGATTAGAACCAAAAGGTGATAGAACAATTTTCCCTTTGTGTATTAATTATAAAAATAATTAATTTTTTATTAAATCGCAGTCACACCTTATCTCTCTTTCCCTATGTCTTTCTCTGTACCCCTTCTCTTCCTTTATTATTCTATGGTTGCTCATATAATCATTCTCATCATGACGTTGAGATTTTAGGACTCTTTCTACCTCCCATAGGAGCTACAATGTCTCATGTAGTTAGCATGGGTTTCTTCGTAGAGTCGCTGGTCTTTTAAACATGGAGTTGGGCTTTCTGCACTATCCAAGAGCCAAAGAGACAAGATGATAGCTGAAGATGCTCACACCTTCAAGTCCCCCAAAGTAATCTTCACCCCATCCTATAGTTAAGATGTCAGGAGGCCAGATCAGACCCAAGAAGAAGAGAAACCAGTTCCAAACATAAAAATGTTGGGTGGATATTTGCTACAGATGACTTGAGGAGAATGTCACCTAATATGCTCATCCTGAGTGAAGAAAAACTCTGCTAGCCACAGGGAGACATTAATCAGTCTTTAAACAATGAGCCAACTGTTTAGTAAAATAGAAATGGAGACTTTTAACATTCATTTGTAGAGACGAAGACCAATTTTTAAAAAAAAAAGTGTGATACAGATTTTTAAAATGATCATAAGCGTAAGTGTTTAAAATGTCAAACTATCAATTCAGCAAATTTTTCTAAAAAGTAACCTAAGTTCGGCTGTGGTTTTTTTCTATAAAATTTTATCTTTTTAATAGATGTTCATCTCTAGTAGCACATCAGAATTAGTTCCCAAATGAGATAAATATTTGAACCAATTCACATCTGTTCTTGTTTTAGGAAAAGCATATTTTAAAATACAAAAAAAAGGATTATTCTGACCTGATAAAACATACATTATTTGGAATGTAAATAAACACCAAACAAAGATTCTCTTCACAGCTGAGCTTGGGTAATAATACAGGAAGCACGTCCAATGACAGGTCAACAGGAAACTCAGGCTTCTTATTTGCTGAGCTTCTTGTAGGCCTTTGTATTGTAATATACATGGGGATTTCTAAGATCCTGTTTGCATTGGTTTAACATTAATCCTCATCCCTCCTCACCAGGATGCTTTGGAACCTATTTATCTCATAAAAGAATGTCCAGTGTTAACACAACATGAATTGTCTTTTTCACGGAAATTCAGCTCAAGCCATATGACCTTACCACTGAGGTTGCTGTGAATACTGTAAAGAATGATAACAATTTATCAGTTGTTATAAATGACTTACTTGCTCTTTTGGTTACAGAGAGAAAGAAAAATCAATGGAGAACTGTACGCTCTAGAAGAACAACCACTTTTCCTAAATGTTAAGAACAACAAAATGGGTCTGCGGCAAGAAAGCTGCCTGGTGAAATCGGGACACAGAGGCAGAATTCCTCTAGGACCGGGCACGTCCTGTGTTTACCGGAAGTCCCACACCCACGGATCCCGGCCCGCAGCAGCTCTCTGCTCCCAGACCCTGTGGGAAAGAGACATCACCGCCTGGTCAGGTGGGCACTCCTAAGGCTGCAGAGCGGAAGAGACCACCAACACTGCCCACCCCTGCCCACATCCCTGGCCCAAGAGGAAACTGTATAGGCCTCTGGGCTCCCGTGGGGGAGGGCCCAGGAGCGGCAGGACACCTGCCTGAGACACTGCCGGAACCTGAAGGAAACAGACCGGATAAACAGTTCTCTGCACCCAAATCCCGTGGGAGGGAGAGCTAAACCCTCAGAGAGGCAGACACGCCTGGGAAACCAGAAGAGACTGCACGCTGCATACACATCTCGGACGCCAGAGGAAAACACCAAAGGCCATCTGGAACCCTGGTGCACTGAGCTCACGGAAGGGGCGGCGCAGGTCTTCCAGGTTGCTGCCGCCACAGAGAGCCCGTGGGCAGCACCCCGCGAGTGAACTTAAGCCTCGGGACCACAGGTAAGACCAACCTTTCTGCTGCAAGAAAGCTGACTGTTGAACTCAAGACACAGGGCCACAGGAACAGCTGAAGACCTGTAGAGAGGAAAAACTACACGCCCGAAAGCAGAACACTCTGTCCCCATAACTGACTGAAAGAGAGGAAAACAGGTCTACAGCACTCCTGACACACAGGCTTATAGGACAGTCTAGCCACTGTCAAAAATAGCAGAACAAAGTAACACTAGAGATAATCTGATGGCGAGAGGCAAGCACAGGAACCCAAGCAACAGAAACCAAGACTACATGGCATCATCTGAGCCCAATTCTCCCACCAAAACAAACATGGAATATCCAAACACACCAGAAAAGCAAGAAAGTTTCAAAATCATATTTGATCATGATGCTGGAGGACTTCAAGAAAGACATGAAGAACTCCCTTAGGGAAACACAGGAAAACATTAATAAACAAGTAGAAGCCTACAGAGAGGAATCGCAAAAATCCCTGAAAGAATCGCAAAAATCCCTGAAAGAATTCCAGGAAAACGCAATCAAACAGTTGAAGGAACTAAAAATGGAAATAGAAGCAATCAAGAAAGAACACATGGAAACAACCCTGGATATAGAAAACCAAAAGAAGAGATAAGGAGCTGTAGATACAAGCTTCACCAACAGAATACAAGAGATGGAAGAGAAAATCTCAGGAGCAGAAGATTCCATAGAAATCATTGACTCAACTGTCAAAGATAATGTAAAGCGGAAAACGCTACTGGTCCAAAACATACAGGAAATCCAGGACTCAATGAGAAGATCAAACCTAAGGATAATAGGTACAGAAGAGAGTGAAGACTCCCAGCTCAAAGGACCAGTAAATATCTTCAACAAAATCATAGAAGAAAACTTCCCTAACCTAAAAAAAGAGATACCCATAGGCATACAAGAAGCCTACAGAACTCCAAATAGATTGGACCAGAAAAGAAACACCTCCCATCACATAATATTCAAACCACCAAACGCACAAAATAAAGAAAGAATATTAAAAGCAGTAAGAGAAAAAGGTCAAGTAACATATAAAGGCAGACCTATCAGAATCACACCAGACTTCTCGCCAGAAACTATGAAGGCCAGAAGATCCTGGACTGATGTCATACAGACCCTAAGAGAACACAAATGCCAGCCCAGGTTACTGTATCCTGCAAAACTCTCAATTAACATAGATGGAGAAACCAAGATATTCCATGACAAAACCAAATTTACACAATATCTTTCTACAAATCCAGCACTACAAAGGATAATAAATGGTAAAGCCCAACATAAGGAGGCAAGCTATACCCTAGAAGAAGCAAGAAACTAATCGTCTTGGCAACAAAACAAACAGAATGAAAGCACACAAACATAACCTCACATCCAAATATGAATATAATGGGAAGCAATAATCACTATTCCTTAATATCTCTCAACATCAATGGCCTCAACTCCCCAATAAAAAGACATAGATTAACAAACTGGATACGCAACGAGGACCCTGCGTTCTGCTGCCTACAGGAAACACACCTCAGAGACAAAGACAGACATTACCTCAGAGTGAAAGGCTGGAAAACAATTTTCCAAGCAAATGGTCAGAAGAAGAAAGCTGGAGTAGCCATTCTAATATCAAATAAAATCAATTTTCAACTAAAAGTCATCAAAAAGATAAGGAAGGACACTTCATATTCATCAAAGGAAAAATCCACCAAGATGAACTCTCAATCCTAAATATCTATGCCCCAAATACAAGGGCACCTACATATGTAAAAGAAACCTTACTAAAGCTCAAAACACACATTGCACCTCACACAATAATACTGGGAGATTTCAACACCCCACTCTCATCAATGGACAGATCATGGAAACAGAAATTAAACAGTGATGTAGACAGACTAAGAGAAGTCATGAGCCAAATGGACTTAACGGATATTTATAGAACATTCTATCCTAAAGCAAAAGGATATACCTTCTTCTCAGCTCCTCATGGTACTTTCTCCAAAATTGACCATATAATTGGTGAAAAAAGGGCCTCAACAGGTACAGAAAGATAGAAATAATCCCATGCGTGCTATCGGACCACCACGGCCTAAAACTGGTCTTCAATAACAACCAAGGAAGAATGCCCACATATACTTGGAAATTGAACAATGCTCTACTCAATGATAACCTGGTCAAGGAAGAAATAAAGAAAGAAATTAAAAACTTTTTAGAATTTAATGAAAATGAAGGTACAACATACCCAAACTTATGGGACACAATGAAAACTGTGCTAAGAGGAAAACTCATAGCGCTGAGTGCCTGCAGAAAGAAACAGGAAAGAGCATATGTCAGCAGCTTGACAGCACACCTAAAAGCTCTAGAACAAAAAGAAGCAAATATACCGAGGAGGAGTAGAAGGCAGGAAATAATCAAACTCAGAGCTGAAATCAACCAAGTAGAAACAAAAAGGACCATCGAAAGAATCAACAGAACCAAAAGTTGGTTCTTTGACAAAATCAACAAGATAGATAAACCCTTAGCCAGACTAATGAGATGACACAGAGACTGTGTCCAAATTAACAAAATCAGAAATAAAAAGGGAGACATAACTACAGATTCAGAGGAAATTCAAAAAATCATCAAATTTTCCTATTCAACAAAACTTGAAAATCTGCAGCAAATGGACAATTTCCTAGACAGATACCAGGTACCGAAGTTAAATCAGGAACAGATAAACCAGTTAAACAACCCCATAACTCCTAAGGAAATAGAAGCAGTCATTAAAGGTCTCCCAACCAAAAAGAGCACAGGTCCAGATGGGTTTAGTGCAGAATTCTATCAAACCTTCATAGAAGACCTCATACCAATATTATCCAAACTATTCCACAAAATTGAAACAGATGGATCACTACCGAATACCTTCTACGAAGCCACAATTACTCTTATACCTAAACCACACAAAGACACAACAAAGAAAGAGAACTTCAGACCAATTTCCCTTATGAATATCGACGCAAAAATACTCAACAAAATTCTGGCAAACCGAATCCAAGAGCACATCAAAACAATCATCCACCATGACCAGGTAGGCTTCATCCCAGGCATGCAGGGATGGTTTAATATATGGAAAACCATCAACGTGATCCATTATATAAACAAACTGAAAGAACAGAACCACATGATCATTTCATTAGATGCTGAGAAAGCATTTGACAAAATTCAACACCCCTTCATGATAAAAGTCCTGGAAAGAATAGGAATTCAAGGCCCATACCTAAACATAGTAAAAGCCATATACAGCAAACCAGTTGCTAACATTAAACTAAATGGAGAGAAACTTGAAGCAATCCCACTAAAATCCGGGACTAGACAAGGCTGCCCACTCTCTCCCTACTTATTCAATATAGTTCTTGAAGTTCTAGCCAGAGCAATCAGACAACAAAAGGAGATCAAGGGGATACAGATCGGAAAAGAAGAAGTCAAAATATCACTATTTGCAGATGACATGATAGTATATTTAAGTGATCCCAAAAGTTCCACCAGAGAACTACTAAAGCTGATAAACAACTTCAGCAAAGTGGCTGGGTATAAAATTAACTCAAATAAATCAGTTGCCTTCCTCTATACAAAAGAGAAACAAGCCGAGAAAGAAATTAGGGAAACGACACCCTTCATAATAGACCCAAATAATATAAAGTACCTCGGTGTGACTTTAACCAAGCAAGTAAAAGATCTGTACAATAAGAACTTCAAGACACTGAGGAAAGAAATTGAAGAAGACCTCAGAAGATGGAAAGATCTCCCAGGCTCATGGATTGGCAGGATTAATATAGTAAAAATGGCCATTTTACCAAAAGCGATCTACAGATTCAATGCAATCCCCATCAAAATACCAATTCAATTCTTCAAAGAGTTAGACAGAACAATTTGCAAATTCATCTGGAATAACAAAAAACCCAGGATAGCTAAAGCTATCCTCAACAATAAAAGGACTTCAGGGGGAATCACTATCCCTGAACTCAAGCAGTATTACAGAGCAATAGTGATAAAAACTGCATGGTATTGGTACAGAGACAGACAGATAGACCAATGGAATAGAATTGAAGACCCAGAAATGAACCCACATACTTATGGTCACTTGATTTTTGACAAAGGAGCCAAAACCATCCAATGGAAAAAAGATAGCATTTTCAGCAAATGGTGCTGGTTCAACTGGAGGTCAAATGTAGAAGAATGCAGATCGATCCATGCTTATCACCCTGTACAAAGCTTAAGTCCAAGTGGATCAAGGACCTCCACATCAAACCAGACACACTCAAACTAATAGAAGAAAAACTAGGGAAGCATCTGGAACACATGGGCACTGGAAAAAATTTCCTGAACAAAACACCAATGGCTTATGCTCTAAGATCAAGAATCGACAAATGGGATCTCATAAAACTGCAAAGCTTCTGTAAGGCAAAGGACACTGTGGTTAGGACAAAACGGCAACCAACAGATTGGGAAAAGATCTTTACCAATCCTACAACAGATAGAGGCCTTATATCCAAAACATACAAAGAACTCAAGAAGTTAGACCGCAGGGAAACATATAACCCTATTAAAAAATGGGGCTCAGAGCTAAACAAAGAATTCACAGCTGAGGAATGCCGAATGGCTGAGAAACACCTAAAGAAATGTTCAACATCTTTAGTCATAAGGGAAATGCAAATCAAAACAAACCTGAGATTTCACCTCACACCAGTGAGAATGGCTAAGATCAAAAACTCAGGTGACAGCAGATGCTGGCGATGATGTGGAGAAAGAGGAACACTCCTCCATTGTTGGTGGGATTGCAAACTGGTACAACCATTCTGGAAATCAGTCTGGAGGATCCTCAGAAAATTGGACATTGAACTGCCTGAGGATCCAGCTATACCTCTCTTGGGCATATACCCAAAAGATGCCTCAACATATAAAAGAGACACGTACTCCACTATGTTCATTGCAGCCTTATTTATAATAGCCAGAAGCTGGAAAGAACCCAGATGCCCTTCAACAGAGAAATGGATACAGAAAATGTGGTACATCTACACAATGGAATATTACTCAGCTATCAAAAACAACGACTTTATGAGATTCGTAGGCAAATGGTTGGAACTGGAAAACATCATCCTGAGTGAGCTAACCCAATCGCAGAAAGACATACATGGTATGTACTCATTGATAAGTTGCTATTAGCCCAAATGCTTGAATTACCCTAGATGCCTAGAACAAATGAAACTCAAGATGGATGATCAAAACGTGAATGCTTCACTCCTTCTTTAAAAGGGGAACAAGAATACCCTTGGCAGGGAAGAGAGAGGCAAAGATTAAAACAGAGACAGAAGGAACACCCATTCAGAGCCTGCCCCACATGTGGCCCATACATATACAGCCACCCAATTAGACAAGATGGATGAAGCAAAGAAGTGCAGACCGACAGGAGCCGGATGTAGATCGCTCCTGAGAGACACAGTCAGAATACAGCAAATACAGAGGCGAATGCCAGCAGCAAACCACTGAACTGAGAATAGAACCCCCGTTGAAGGAATCAGAGAAAGAACTGGAAGAGCTTGAAGGGGCTCGAGACCCCATATGTACAACAATGCTAAGCAACCAGAGCTTCCAGGGACTAAGCCACTACCTAAAGACTATACATGGACTGACCCTGGACTCTGACCTCATAGGTAGCAATGAATATCCTAGTAAGAGCACCAGTGGAAGGGGAAGCCCTGGGTCCTGCTAAGACTGAACCCCCAGTGAACTAGACTAGTGGGGAGAGGGTGGCAATGGGGGGAGGGTTGGGAGGGGAACACCCATAAGGAAGGGGAGGGGGGAGGGGGATGTTTGCCCGGATACCGGGAAAGGGAATAACACTCGAAATGTATATAAGAAATACTCAAGTTAATAAAAAAAATCCAATAAAAAAAGAAAAAAGAAAAAAAAAAGAACAACAAAATGATACCTTAGCAGAAACTGAGTCTAGCATGAGGGACAGATAAGACCTTGTTTCAGAGCACCGTGTCACTGCATAGAACTGGTACATGGATGCTAATGCTTCAGATCTAATTTTAAATGAAATATAAAGACTTTTCAATGTTGTTAATGAGAGATTAAGAGTGGAAGGGGAAAATTTGATAAGCTCACTCTGAAGTACATCTGGAAAAATAAAAACCAAAGCAGTGTAGTAAGATGGATTAGAGGGTAGAAGTGCCTGCCACCAAACCTGGCAAGGTGGCAAATTGAATTGGATCCACTGGGCCCAACATGGTGAAGAGAAAGTACCTACACCAGCAAACGGCCCTCTGCACTCTACTTGCACACTGTCCCATGGGTGTAGCCTGACACGAACACACACAGACACACACACACACACACACACACACACACACAGAGAGAGAGAGAGAGAGAGAGAGAGAGAGAGAGCTCTAAGATAAACAAAATGTAATAATAGTTTTTAAAAGAGTGAAAGAGTGCTTCCCGAAAGCACCATGCAAAGGCTAAGAAAAACATATTTGCTACTCAGACATTAAGGACACCATGGAAAGCCACAGGAGTTAATGTGGAAACAACACTTTATGGAATGTTACTAACAAATGATAACTAGTAAAAGAACAACCAGGAAAGAACATGCAACTGAACCTGGGCTCCTTCCAGGTATAGATTTATGTATATGCCTTTAGTACACCATAAGTCTATTATGATGAAAAATGTTATAGCGTCTGGGGTGTGTAGGGTGAAGCTGGTTTACTTGAAGAAGGAACAAGCCCTTGATCTTTCTCAAACCCAAAGTAAAATTGACTAGTGAACCTCAACAGCCTCTTGTAAAGCCTGGAACTCCATGAAGGATGAAGAAAGTGACAGGTGGGAGGGGCACCTGAGGGAGGAGCATCCCTAAGCATCACAGTAAGAAGTGGGGACAGGAAAAGACTGCTGGGCCTGAGGATATGTGGAGAGAGATCTCCACATCTGCTGTCTTCTTAAGGATCAAGAACTAACAATCAAAATGTGTTCATTAAAATCAAAGACAGAAAAAAAAAGCCTCTGAGCAAACCTCTGACTGATGAGAATGGAGTTCAGATAGTGAATAAAAGAGCCCAACCTCATGACTTAAGTACAAGTGTAGAGACAGTGATGTGCCCAGCTCACAAAGAACATCAACATTAAACATACTGAACCCAGGAGGAAACAGCAAATCTGTGCCTAATCTCCTGGGAGGGTGTGAGTCGGAATGACTTTTCTAGAAAGTAATTTAGACATCTGTATCAGAAATTCTCACAATACTTTTCAGAAACAATGACAAAATCACTGCAGCCGTGCATTCTGGTGACTTAGAGGAGCCAATTCACATGGACCAGATTATAGCAATTCTTATATCTTCCAAACTTTATCTATTTGTCAGTCATCTAGCTAGCTATCTAACTATCTATCTGAATTATTCTTGGGCACATGTAGAAGATTATCTGATGTCTATCTACTAATTGGCTAATACAACGTTATCTCAAATACACAGATTTTCATCACTTCTTGAAGTAGTCTCTTAATTTTCTTACACAGCTAAGTATCTTATTGGTTGCTGATTGTGGTTTCTGTTTTGTTGTATTTAAATGTTTTTAAACACGCTATTTAACATCAGTATGGAAGGATGTACACATGGAAAGAAATTTTAGTAGACTCAAGCAATGGTTATACAGGTAAGCCCTAGTTAGCTTAACTTGACTTAGCTTAGAATCACATGAGAAGAGATTTCAGTGAATGAATTACCCAAATCAGATTGGCCTATGGTACGTCTGTATGAGATTGTCTTGGTTGTCAGTTGATAGAGGAAGGATAAGCCTACTATGGGAGTCATCATCCCCTAGGCAAGTGGTGCTTGTGTGTGTAAAACAAGTCAACTAAGTAGTATGATCCTGTAATCCAGAATCAGTGAGCAATCTAGTTAACAGTATTCCACCATGATTTCTGCCATACATCCTAGGCTGGAAGTCACTTCCCTGGTCAGAGGTAATGCTTCCTGAAATTGCAAGCTGTCCTATCTCCAGATCCTGCCTTGAGTTCCCTTAGCAACATGGAAATGTCAGTCAAATAAACCCTTTCCTCCTCTAAGCTGCTTTTGGTCATTTTTTTATCACAGTAACAGAGATACTAGAACAGAGGGTAGAACTATGTCCTTGGTAACATAAAAAGGATTTTGGCCACACAATAAGGGGTAATTAACCACCTTAACTGTGAAAAAGGATCAAGAGACAGAGATGCTGTTGTGTTGATGAACAGTCCTAGACCTAAGTCTCCTGTGAGACTGTGAAAGATAGCTTGGTTCCCGGTTGAGCTAAGGTTCAAAACCCCCAGAGACCCTGAAGGGACCATAAGCATTTCGCCTGTTCCAGGGCACCAGGCCCCTGTCACTAGCTGCAGCCCCCCATAGATTTGTGGCCATCAGTCACATAAGGTCAATGCCCCAAGCACCTCCACATATAGAGGACGTGACCTGTGGTTAAGTAGGCTCAACACAGATCTCCATTTTAATGAAATACTTAAAGGCCTGGAGGGTTTAGCCAATATAAGCTTTCCTTTCCAGACAATACCTTCTACAAAAGGTCTTTAATCTCAAGCCCACCCTGAGAAGTGGGGTATGGCTTTACACATCCACTTTCTGCCATGATAGTAAATGTCTTAAAACTGTGGACTGCCTCTTTTCATCGGGATCCGCCATAGGGAGCCGTGGAGAAGACTTTCACCTGTAGAGACAGAATCTAATCTCCTGTAGAAGGCCTCTGTGCCCTCCCAGCCACAACCAAGTCCAAGCTCAAGCCACCGCCACAATCAAGCCAAGGACTCTCCCTGCAGGACCAACCAGAGCGCCCTTTCTCCCCTGCCCCCACCCCTGGCCCCAGTCCAGATCCAATCTGTGGACCCCTACTCCATTCTCTCAGCTCTTCTGTGGCTTCCAGTGGTGCCTAGATATCCAAGAGCCTGAGAACCAGACAGTCCAGGCCTCATCACAGGCCCAGGGACCCCCAAGCTCTGGCTGTCCTACACCTCAGACTGTAGTTTCCCACCCCCGGAGCAGTGTCCCAGGCTTCCCTACAGCTCAACACGAGCAGCCAAGCCCTGTGGCAGAGTAGACACAGAACCCATAATCCTGCAGTCTCCTATAGTTCTCAGAACACAGAACATACCAAAAGTTGGAGAGATCATCAACATGTTCTTTGGGACTTAACTTTCTTTTCTCAACCTTCTATTCAAATCTATTTTGCTGGGAAGTTTCATCTGAGTCAGGCCATGACTACAAGTTCTTTTTGGTTTGTTTCTATAGTTATGTTTGTGTGTTTCCCCTTTTAGTGGCCATCATTCTAGAAAGTGTGAGTGTGTTTCTCTGTTCTTCATCACTTTGTTTCCAGAAAGAGTTTTAGGGGTTTACAAGATGTAACAAAATACATACAATTTAAAAGCTACAAAGGAGGCATTTATTCCATGCAGAACTTCTGAGTTTGGGAAAGTAGGTCAAAGAACCTGGGTTTCTCAGACTCGCTGGTAGAGTTGTTGGTAACATAGAGTGCAGTGACCTGTGTGTAAGTCCAAGAACATCTATCTCTCCCTGGAAACAGAACATGAAGCATTTCATCCTCGATAAAGGCAAGCCTGGAATATTACCAAGTCCCCAGGCTTTGAAAGCCAGCAGCTCTTCTGCTGTCTGCACCAGTTCTTTCTCTGTGGCTCAGCTGGGCCCATGTTTACCCAAGGTAGAGACTAAGCTGCACAAATATTACCTCCTAGGCAAAGCAGGTAATGCCCAAGCCATCGTGATCCCTGTAACTCTGCTGTCAGTTAAAGCTGTTGGGTAAGAAGTGTACAACAGCTCTGTGACTCTGATATTTCCAAGACACCTAGTGTCCTTATAGTGGAAAATCTTTCCAAACACACAAGGAAAGCTGCACATTCTTATAATTTACTGTTGTCCAATTCTTAAGAAATTTATTCCCATCTTTTTCATGGTCCTTTGTAAATGAAGTCCACACTCTAACATGCAGAACATTTTTGCATGATAACATCTGTAGGCTAGTTTACATATTTATGAGTTTTACATAGAAATATTTGTAATTTTGTTTAAAAATGTTTGCGGTTAAAAATTGTGAAACAAATTTGCTGACATTCCATTTGACTATGTGATGGAACTTTTTGCACATTTTAGATTCTAGAATTGGTTGAAAATACCATATGATATATGCATACAGATGTGCATATGTATGTCAAACTGGTATTTTTATAGCACTCACACAGTGCATGGTTTTATTTTTGTTATTGTTGCTGTTGTTCAATCAAGCCTGATTTGCATTTTATATAGGTCATGCTGCTGAGGCCAACACCAAGCCCTCTGTGAACTACAACATGTCTCTGACTCTAGCCACTGATATTCTTTATTTCCTAAGCTGTCTCACCCAGGCCAGACACTAGGCCAAGAGCTCAGGTTCTGAAGGAACATTATTGTAAATATTACAGTTTGATGCATTTCAGGGTAGGTGAAAGACATTTAAAAAACAATACTAATCTCTTCAAAGAGGCAGGCAGGGTCCAGATGCCGTCATATAGGGGAAAGGCCATGTTCATGCAGTCGCCAGGGGCATTTCAGTGTCACCTCTGAAGGGCTCAGCACTCCTCTGCAAGAATCAGAGAAAATGGGGTTAATTACCTTACCTTAAGTATGTTACATTCTTGGCTAATTTGTGTTTCCAGGACTATAAGGGACCCCGCTGAAATACCTATCTGAGATATAAACCCTGTAAATCATCCAGCAGAAATGGCAGCATGTCTCAAATTGGAGTTCTAAAATGGAAATTCATTCCTGGTGCCAGGACACACTCTTTGAGGTCAAGGTTGACAAGAAGGGGAGAGGCCTGCTCCATCCAATCGACTTTCCAGCTGGGTGTGGGTTCCACCCAGCCTGGCCAAAGTCAGCAGAGTGGGAATCATAAACAGAAGGGCTGGAATCGTCCCCTGTACTTTCGGCAAGTGAAATCAGGCAGGCAGAGGCTGAAAAGCCAATGGTTCCCAAAGAGCATCGGTCCAAGTGAGGAAGGCTCTAGCAGAGTCAGTCAAAACCAGCCCAAGAGTTTCAATGGGGAAGGATGGAAACTGCCCCTCTTAGCATCAGAGTTGTGCAACAGCATGTGTTAAATACCTGTGCATGTGTCAAATACCAGTTGAGTTCCTGCCTTTAGCGAGTGTAATCCAACAGTTTGCCACCAATATTATAAATATCATAGAATTCATCTTTGTCAGGGCATATCAAAAAGCAATTTGCAAGCCAGAAACCTTCAGCATGGTTAATATTTAATAGAGGAAGTCAAGAAATGCTCAAGAAGATAAAATAAACCATGCTTAAAGTGTAATCTCTATGAATTAGAAAGGAAATTTAAACGTCAAGAAATGCTCCCCAAACTCTAAGGGCACCTGTGGATAGAGACATCAGCAGTGTGGGGGCTTTTAACTGCAGATGGCTGGATTGTGTGAGCTGGCTGTTAAACACGGCCATCATTAGAAAGAAAAGCACTTAAACTTTATGATTAAATAATTTTAGATGTAATAATTCTCAAATTCACTCCTTCCTAATAACTATCTCCTCACCCTGCCAGGTGTGTGTGTGTGTATGTGCATGTGTGTGTGTGTGTGTGTGTGTGTGCCCGCGTGAGTGTGTGTGTGTGCGTGAGTGTGTGTATGAGTGTGTGTATGAGTGTGTATGTGTGAGTGTGTGGGTGTATGAGTGTGTGTATGAGTGTGTATGTGTAAGTGTGTATGAGTGTGTGTGTATGAGTGTGTGTGTATGAGTGTGTGTGTATGAGTGTGTGTGTGAGTGTGTGAGTATATGAGTGTGTGTATGTGTGTGCGTGTGAGTGTGTGCATGTGTGTGTATGTGTGTGCGTGTGAGTGTGTGCATGTGTGTGTATGTGTGTGCATGTGAGTGTGTGCATGTGTGTGAGTGTGTGTGTGAGTGTGTATATGTGTGTGCATGTGAGTGTGTGCATGTGTGTGCATGTGAGTGTGTGCATGTGTGTGTGAGTGTGTGTGTGAGTGAGTGTGTGTGTGAGTGAGTGTGGTGTGTGTGAATTTCCAGGAATTCATGTAGCTCAGGCTTGTCTGGAACTCAGTATGTACCTAAGGATGATACTGAATTTCTGCCTCCTGCCTCTGCGTGCAAAGGGCTGGGATTACAAGTGTGTTCCGGCAAGAGCAAGTGTGAGCCCAGGATCCTTGTGCACACTAGGTGAACATCTTCCAGTTAGGCTCTGTTCCCAATGCCCTACATTTTGCTCCCATGCATGTACTTGCAACTATTCATATTGTTGGAGCTGTGTGGCTAAAACTTGATAGGATAGGGACATACAACACCAGTCTTATTCCACTTTACCATCAGAGACATCAAGTCAGTGACCTACAGCCTACCTCAGTGCTTATACATTGAGGATTGTCAAATGCCAAAAGTACAACCTTGGTTTGTTATTTTGTTTGTTGTCTGCATTTAGTAAAGTAAGTGTGGAGAAAACATTTTTAGTTCACAGTAAACCTAAAATACCACAATCTGTAGTTGCCACACTAAGAATTCTATAAAATGTTAGGAGAAATAGTCCTTACTATTGGGGAAAAACGTTATCTGATTGACCAGAAGAACTAGTAAATGAAACCATGGCACCTGAGTTAATGGGTTCATGTTCATTCTATTCACCCAAGTAGAAATAACATCGAAGATGGTTCACACTGAGGGCAACCAGGACTCAACAGCTTCAGTGTTAGACTAATTACAGACACAAGAGCTCGAGGAAACGAAGAAGATCACTTGCGAGGAAAAGCACAAAGCATGATTTACAATGAGGATAGTTGTAAATTTAATGCTTGGTTGTCAATATTTTGCTAAGTAGTCTTTAATATTGGTTTATATTGGAATATAGAGTTCATAAGAAATACATGCATGTACACAGGCATCTGCATTCTAGTGTTTATTATAGTTACATTTTATTTACTTATTTTTTGTTTATATGTGGATGTTTGTGGATGCAGGCCAGGGGGCGGCAGAGGGCACTCTTCTCGCCTGTTCTGTGGGTTCCAGAGACTGGACTCAGTTTGGCTGCTGAGCCACCTATCTCACTGGCTGTGTAGTTGCGCTTCCCCAGGGCCTTGGTTAGGAAATGATTAGCAATCCATAGAGGCCATCTGATATCGTAGTAGGGAAAATGATAAGATGCTGGTGGAAGATTTTGTAATGAGATTTTAGATTTTAGAAAACTTCAAGCCACAAGTAACTTTACTCTCAGACGAGACAGGACACAGCTCCCTTGAGCCATCAAGCGCAGGGCCTCTGTGTCCTTGTTGACAGTAGGGCTACAAAGGTCTAAGAATGGGACAGCCAAGGAGAAGATGGTTTTATTTTATCCCCATCACATCTGTCTGTGACAGTAGCTCGACCACGTGTTTCTTAATCAAACAAGAAAGAAGCCAGAAGCATTTGTGGATTATAAACTTGTAATCGTTATATATGGCAGAGGTATCAGGAGGGAGTGTCTACCACCCATGTGCATTCATGTCCCCTTCGTGGGAAGGAACCAACCCCTGGTCATACTGTAGCCAATACCTTAGATGTTCAAGGTACATCTGTGTGGCTCTGAACACGGTTCAGACTTCAGAACAGCAGGGCAGGACCTGCACTTGAGAGCAGTATGCTCCAGGAAGTGTCCTGGAATTCCCACGGGGACTTGGTTGCTACCAGTTCTGGTGGCTCTGAGAGGTGACTCTGGAAGCTCGTGTCTAGCAAGATAATCTTCCTTTATTCGGGAATGTTATTTACCCGAGTCCCCCATCTGCTGTACTCCAAGTTCCATACGGATTTGATCCAAAGAGGAGCCCGTAGCACTATTCCTTTTCCACTTTCTCCAATGTATGAGAAGAGCAGTTTTACATGATTGTGAAATTTCTCTTCTTCTAAAAATATTGCTCAGGTAAGTATGTAGTCAAACACCATCTTCAGTTAAATATGTCTCTCTCAGCTTTGGTGACTATAATAAGTAACCTGAGAAAGTCAACTTGAAAAGAAGAAGGTTATTTTTTCTCAGTTTTGGGGGGGGGGGTGTCACAGTCTGTGGCGAGTCGTCTTCCTTGCTTTTGCAAGCCAACATCATAGATGGACACCATGACAGAGAAAAGGCACCTCGCCTTATATCTAGAAAGCACTGGGGATTGAGAGTTGGGGAAAACCAGGTTTCAACAATGTTATTTAAATATATACTACCAATGGTCCAAAGACTTCCTACTAGGCACCATTTTTTTCCCAAGTAAGTACTTTTGTTTTGTTTTGTTTTTTAATTGAATTTTTTTTATTTTTTTTCCTCCATCTTTATTAACTTGGGTATTTCTTATTTACATTTCAATTGTTATTCCCTTTCCCGGTTTCTGGGCCAACATCCCCCCTGACCCCTCCCCCTCCCGTTCTATATGGGTGGTCCCCTCCCCATCCTCCCCCCATTACCACCCTCCCCCCAAGAATCACGTTCACTGGGGGTCCAGCCTTGGCAGGACCAAGGGCTTAAAACCCAAGGTAAAAATAAGTTTCAACGTGACTCAGTCAGATACTCCGGAGCATAGCTGGTGACTGTGGGACACCTGTCATCTCTCCTCCCTCTTCTGAAGTGGTATGATGGAAGAAAGCTAACCCTTACAAGCCAGAAGAACTGAGAGATACATAAGGAACTGGGACTGTAACCCTCAATTTGAAAAACAAATCTCTCTAAAACTGACTTAATCTTAAGAATGTTTAGTTGAACAGGCAAATTCCTTTCTTATTTCCTCTGGCTTAGACTATTTTTCTCTCTCACAGGCTGAATGACTTCTCAGCAGGTATGATCCTGCAGGCTTTGAAGTAGAAACCGAGCATACCCTCCAGACAAGACTTTGTGTCTTTCTCTTCCCAGGATAGTTCTGGTTCCTGGCTATCTCTCAGTCAGTGCCCCCAAGAAGACTTCACGAGGGATCTCCACTTCACTGACCCCTAGCTCCTTCTTGCCCCCACATATTGTCTAAATAACAATTTCATATCCCTTTGGAGTAGGAGGGACTAAGGGAAGAGGATTAGGTGGGTGTAATTTTTTACAATCAGCAGAAACAGCTGAGCGGTTCAGACGGAATCCAGCCCCCAAGGTTAAAGCCCACTGGCTCAAGCATGTATTAGTCCTCCTTTTTCTGACATATGTTTTTAATAAAGATAAAGCTCTGAACCCCCCTGAACTTGATAATGAACAGGAAAAGTCTAGCACTGAATAGGAATACTGTCCCCTCCACCCCCTACCCCAAAAGCCAGAAAGCACATTTTTAAGGTGACCTGGGGTCAGTGTCCATCATTTGAATTTCAATGCTTGGAACACTTTTCTGCTGAGAACATTTCCTTCAGAGAATAGAGAATTAGTCATGCAGAAACTCCCCTCTAAGGTTTGCTGTGAATCAGGACCAGATTAATAGAAACACTCATGTTTTTAGTTGGGATATTTTCCCAGTATTTGCTAATTCATGGTAAATTGCTCAGTATTTATTTCAATAATGTATCATTCCTTTCACAAATGAAAACCTTTGTCAGCTGTCAGACAGCTGTGAAACTTGACCATATTAGGAAATACAACTGGGTTGCTGAAGAAGTTGAAGTTAGGGTCCTAGGACACTGTAATGTGTCTCCCCACAATGTCTCCCCCTCTGGGCACACGGCCGTCTGTCCAGCTTGGCTTACTGTCATAATGTCTTGTAGAGCATGGAAACACAGCCTGCTCTTCCAGCCCTAACAACAGCCTGGTCTTGTGCAACACCACTCTGTGTACATTCTGACCTACGCCTCACACTTTCATGAATCAATCTTCTGAAGAACAATTAATGAGATTAAATATTTGCAAAGTGTAATTTCTTTAAAAAATAAAGTAACAAAAGTCTCCCAATTACAAAACTAACTACTGTTGCTGATGTTTGATGAATTTATAGATTCTTATGTAGCTGCTTTGCTAACAGATAAACCTGTACATCTATACCTGTATCTTTTCTCTAAAATACTTTTAGGGAAATAGAAACAGATGATAGATAGATAGATAGATAGATAGATAGATAGATAGATAGATAGATAGAATCTATGTGATATGATTTGAATATTCTAATGTTGATTTATATTGAATGCAAAATATATACTTTTAAAATGTTTTTAAAACTAAAAATATTTATTTAAAAATATTTTAAATATTTATTTCACGTATATGTGTGTACCTGAGTGTATATATGTTCATCAGGCTGGTAAAGGTGCCCAAAAAGACAAGAAAAGAGCATGGATGCCCTGAACTGGAGGTTCAGGCATGTGTGAGCTTCCCCCTCCCTTGTGGGTGTTGGGCGCTACATGTAGGTACTCTACAAGTGCAATGAATGTTTTACCCTGATGAACTATCTTATTTGTTTCTGGACTTTAAGCTACTTTTTTATTTTGTACAGATATATTGGGCTTCCTTATTCAAAGATCATATGTCTACTCTGTCATTGCTAATGACTACTTTGGGGTAGTGCACTGCAGTAATATGTATTACCTATAATTGGATATTTATGCCCCTTAGTTTTTTCCTTATTGTGAGTATTTTAAAATTCATATTAAGTGTTTCTTTGTGTGAAATATATTTCCAAGTAAATACTTTTAGGGAAATAGAAATAGATGATAGATGATAGATACATAGATACATAGATATATAGATATATAGATACATAGATACATAGATAATATATAGATAGATAGATACATAGATAGATACATAGATTCATAGATACATATATAGATACATAGAGAGATAGAGCGATAGATAGATTCATAGATAGATAGATGATAGAAAGAAAGAAAGAAGGAAAGAAAGAAAGATGGATAAATAGATAGATAGATAGATAGATAGATAGATAGATAGATAGATAGATGATAGATAGATAGATAGATAGATATTCCAAAAAAGTGCTTAAATGGATGCTTCTACATCAGTGGCTGGGCCAACTTAAGCTTTGGCAGGATCATCAGGATCAATGACTGGCAAGATAATGCATGTTTTTTGTTACCAGTTATAGGTCAATATTGTGACTCTGACTCTTGTAATGAATAGGACATAAAATGGCTGAAGTTATCCATGGGCTATATCCTTATTAAAATGACATAAACTAGTACCAGATGGCAGCAAACCAAAGTCAAACTACATGATTCACATTCTGTCTGTGAATCATAAGATACCTTACCAGAAAGAAGCCTACTGTTCTCTTTTGTCATTTTATTTTCCCACTGTGGTGTGGTGTTTACAGCCAATGCATCAAGTCACCTCTCAGAGGTAATCCTCGCCTGCTTCCCTTCTTTGGTTCTAAGTCTGTTAAGTCCTTAAGTCCATCCGAATGCAGGGATCTCTGCCTTAGACAATGAGTTTCTGAACCCCAGCAACTCTGAGGAACAGTTCTTTACCCTACATCTTCTATTTCTGATAGGATAGTTGTTCATTCTTTCATTTCTAGGTTCAACATAGAGCTATCCTTAAAGCATCCAAACCACTGAGCTCCCTGTAACATTCCCACAAATAAAATCTGCATTTCTCGCCTATCTCCTTGCTAGCAGGGCTCTGTCATGATTTCCTCACTTGCTATTCTATGATTAATGACTTTTTCTAAATTATAACTCTGACTCAGCCACTCCCTATATTATGTTGTGAATGACTCTTCACTGCTTAATGGAATAAGGGTGGATATAATATGGCTTTGAAGGCTACATTCCATTTTTCGACTCAGCTGTTCAGTGATCCTGTTATATTCCCTCATTTTCTCCTACTGGGTCTCTCGCTTCTGTCTCACAGAATGAAAATAATACTATGTTCCACATTGTTTCCATTCTAAATATTTTCTCCAATCATTCCTAGTCTGAGCCACTTTCCTTGCACATCTGCTACTCCCTTGTTTGCACCATCTACTTTACCTCCATGTTAACATGTTGACACCAAAGATGAGAATTCGGTGGGCGAATTTCCATCACACTCTTTAGTCCTTTCAACGGTGTCTGGGTTTTGTGTTCCTATAACAAAATACCTGATGCTGGGCACTTTATAAAAAAGAAATGCTGACCTAGGTTATAATTCTGCTTTCTAGAAATGCTAAATAGCATGGTTCCAGCATTTGATGAAGAGCTTGGGTGATGCATCAGGTAATGCAAATGTGGAAGGGGAAAATGTATGAACAGAGGCATGCATATGGCAACCTACTCTTACAAGTGTGAATCTGCTCTCAAAAGACCTAGAACTCCTTCAGCACAGTCTCAACTAAACTTAAAAGTACGAATCTCCAATCTTGAAGGTCCAATCTCTTGAAGATCATTCATTACTTCAGGATGCTATGTCTTGGCATGAGAGCCAATGGAAAAAATTGCATCCAACTCAGGGCAGGCATTACGGTTTTTATTTTCTTATATGGTTCCTGTGAGGCATCTGTCTCACTATGAGCCACACCAATGTTTCCTTGGCTCCTCTGTGACTCAAAGTCTCTCACACAGCAGCTGTTTTAAAATTCCTCTCAGATGTCCCCAAATCAGGAAAGTACAGACAGGAAAATATACAACTTACTACATGGCAACACATAACTTAATATTACTGACTGCTTAAAACTAAGTCTCCTTTCTAATGAAGCTGCTCAAGTCCCATCAGATAACCTAGGTTATGGGATGTATGTCACTTCAAGATGTCTCAGAACCCAGAAAGTGATAACAGGCTTTCCACAAGAAGGGTAGCCCCACAATGGAAACTATTCCAAGGGGCTGGTACTTTACAGAGACCAGCAATGCAATGAGGTCCTATCGCATCTCCACAGCAACTGAGAAAGCTGGTCAGAACCAACTCCTTCCCCACAGTGCGGCTGGTATGCTCAGCTTAGGTGACTTGAGTTTCTCTGAATAAAATAAGGAACTGAATCTTCCCTTTGAATTTCATTTGTTGTTGTTTCCTGAGGTCTCACTTTGTAGAAATCTGTGACAGCTTGCTGTTCAAGTCCCACAGGTACCAACTTAAATGATTCTAAAAGCCTATGTTACTTCTACTATTGATTAAGCCATTCCCATACCCTCAGCTCTCAAGTGGAAAAAGACAAGGCTGCTGAAAGATGCCTAATAATTTAACTTCCACGTGTTTACTCTGGATGAGGAAACTTAAAAACAGCTGTAATATCGATCGTTTCAGTAGCTTCTAGATTCCAATGTTTTTGTTTGCTTGCTTGCTTTTGTTCTTTAGGGACAGGGTTTCTCTGTGTAGCCCTGGCTGTCCTACCTCCCTCTATAGACCAGGCTGGCCTCAAAGTCACAGAGATATGCCAACCTCTGCCTCCTGAGTTCTGGGATTAAGGGCGTGTGCCACCTCAGCTCAGCTCCAAACAAACTCTTTGTTCTGAAAGCAGAGAAGAATATAAATTAGATTAATTGATTGATCTTGTACATGTGTTAGTTTCATGTGAAACTATAACTTGCCCCTCAACTGACTTAGAACCTTCAGTAGCTCTCCAGTGTCGCTAATACTCAAGCTATAAGACTTGTAGCTCCTGTGGTCAATCCGTACCACAAGCCTTCCATGCCATGCTCTGACATGTCCAGTAAACACTTGAGGACCTTTGATAGACTTAGGAAGTCAGGAGTGTTTTTGTCAGGCAGGCCTTCATGAGGTAGATGAACACGTGAACAGGTTTCATCCTGGAGGCTCCTCTTCTGAGCACCTGGAATGCTGATCTCAGCAACATAAATCTTCCTCCTGAGTTGTTCTTCCCACATACCTGTTATGAGCATCCATCCTCATTAAGATAACTTAATCGGGTATCTTAATTAATTAATGTTCCTAGGTTCATGTTAAGCACGTGAGTCAGGTGCAGATTATCCCAGCTCAAGTGGGGAAGGCCTCTTTCTTTGGAGACATTCCTAGAAACAGTTGTATGAACTCTTCTGGAAGCATTCAGAGCATCGATGTTCGCTGAACATCACTGTGCACCCTGGTCATTTAATGCATGTCTAAAGCATGATGCTTCCTTCTATCAAAGAATCGGCTTCTTCGAATGTATGGCTAGATTCTACACATATTTAGATCCAAGAGACAATTAGCCTAAGACATTTAGGGCAGATGTGTTCTCCATCACTGACAAACTTCCCTGTGCACAGGGACCTGATACTGGGGAACATTTGCACCTTCCTCTGTCTCCCTCTAGTGATGCCTGAAACTTAACATGAAGCCAGTTGTATGTTCCTGTTCCATCCCATCTGCTGCCATTTTATAACTATCAAATGCCACAGGGGGATTAAATTCAACTACCAACAGGAAATTAAAATATCATATTGTCATAACCCAAATGGATAAGGTATTTTTCATGTCAAAGCCGTGAAAGACAGTCTCTAAATATTTTCACCTCATGGGCAGGAGGTCAGGAATGACTGCTCTGGCGCTTCCAGGAAAGAAGACTGAAGCATGGCAGTGTCAGCAGAATTTCCTAAGGACCCCAGTGTGCTTTTTCCCTCATTGTATGTCATACGGGTTACAGCATGGGGAAGAATGTATAAAAATTCTTCAGCAATTGGGCTATGGGGCCGGTTACATTGCTCTTAACCCTTATTAGGTATCTTAATCAGGATGAATGCTGATAACAGGCATGTGGGAAGAGACGGCGGTACACAACTTAGTTTGAAAGAAAATGAAATTTGCATAGGGCAATGGAAGCCCAGGTCCATTCTGACAGACGGTTACCTTCAAATCTCCCAGCGTGGACTATATCAGAAGTGTAGTGTGATATTACCTTGCCTAGAAGAAGTTTCCTTGAAACCTCAGTGATCAGGGCTAAACACATGACTCAGGCCACTTCCTGCTTTTGCAGAGGCCCCTGGTTCAGTTCCCAACACCCATGCTGGGTAGTTCACAACCGCCTGTAACAGTTCCCGGGGATCTGATGCCTTCTGGCTTTTGTAAGCATCTGCATGCATAGGGTGTGGACACATATAAACAGGAGTACCCATAGACACACACACACACACACACACACACACAAAAGAAAACAAAAACAAATTAAAAACTTAAGTGATTTGCATAACACCAACAGGGATGCTTGCTTCCTCATCCATTAAGGTGACAACTTAACACTAACACAGGAAAGCAGTGTACCTTCAGGGTCAGAACCTAGAGCCAGAGCTGCATAAAAACTAAAAACCATTTTCCTCCTATGTTCTCTTCTCCCATGGATGTAAATAATGGGGATGAGTTTTGTGCAGGTGGGACTGGGTATTTCAATAGAAGTTTACTTCTATTGTCTCAAGACAATACCCATATATTTTTTTGAGAGACAAAGTTGAAATCGAATCGCCCCCTCTCCTGAACATAAATTGCGATTAACAAGAGACATCTGTTTCTGCTTAACGTTGAGAGACGAGAGCTATATTAGAAGGTTTATGGAAATGCTGGTGAGGAAAATTAGCCAGTCCTCCTGTCTCATGTGCATTTGTAGATTCGAAGTCATTTAAATCACCAGCAGGTTTCCTTCCCTCCCCTCACCTCCTTTGGAATTGAATATTATAAAATACATTTCACTGTATGTAAGTCATGTGAGCATGAGAGACAGTGAGCAGGTGTCTGTGTGTATGCATGAATGCGTGCAGAGAGACAGGAAAGAGTGAGAAATTCTTTGGAAATAAGCCCCCAGGCTGTAACTCCCAGCAAGCACTTTATCTACCACAGGAGGATATCAAATCGTTCGACTTCTGCACAGACTTATTAAAAACTATTTTTAGGGATTATTCTGGCAATTGGAAAGATAGTCAAGAAATAAATGATCTCTCATTTAAAAACTGAAGTGGATTTAGAAGGCCCGAAAGAGGGGTAGTGGGCAGCCAATGGTAGCCAAAAAGCTGAACGGAGCCATGTGGTACCCAGAGTGCAGAGCCCAGAGCCCTGAGCAGAGAGCTAGCTTTACAGACCATCTGCCAATTGCTCGTGCTATGATCCCGAGAAAATGAGTTAGCCTTCCCAGGTCTCCGTTTCCTCTTCTTTTTTTTTTTTTTTTTTTTTTTTTTTTTTTTTAGTCTTTTTTTGTTGTTGTTTTTATTTTTTTATTAACTTGAGTATTTCTTATATACATTTCAAGTGTTATTCCCTTTCCCGGTTTCCGGGCAAACATCCCCCTCCCCCCTCCCTTTCCTTATGGGTGTTCCCCTCCCAACCCTCCCCCCATTGCCGCCCTCCCCCCATAGTCTAGTTCACTGGGGGTTCATTCTTAGCAGGACCCAGAGCTTCCCCTTCCACTGGTGCTCTTACTAGGATATTCATTGCTACCTATGAGGTCAGAGTCCAGGGTCAGTCCATGTATAGTCTTTAGGTAGTGGCTTAGTCCCTGGAAGCTCTGGTTGCTTGACATTGTTGTACATATGGGGTCTCGAGCCCCTTCAAGCTCTTCCAGTTCTTTCTCTGATTCCTTCAACGGGGGACCTATTCTCAGTTCAGTGGTTTGCTGCTGGCATTCGCCTCTGTATTTGCTGTATTCTGGCTGTGTCTCTCAGGAGCGATCTACATCCAGTTCCTGTAGGCCTGCACTTCTTTGCTTCGTCCAGCTTCTCTAATTGGGTGGCTGTATATGTAAGGGTCATATGTGGGGCAGGTTCTGAATGGGTGTTCCTTCAGTCTCTGTTTTAATCTTTGCCTCTCCCTTCCCTGCCAAGGGTATTCTTTTTCCTCATTTAAAGAAGGAGTGAAGCATTCACATTTTGATCATCCGTCTTGAGTTTCATTTGTTCTAGGGATCTAGGGTAATTCAAGCATTTGGGCTAATAGCCACTTATCAATGAGTGCATACCTTGTATGTCTTTCTGTGAATGGGTTAGCTCACGCAGGATGATATTTTCCAGTTCCAACCATTTGCCTACGAATTTCATAAAGTCGTTGTTTTTGATAGCTGAGTAATATTCCATTGTGTAGATGTACCACATTTTCTGTATCCATTCCTCTGTTGAAGGGCATCTGGGTTCTTTCCAGTTTCTGGCTATTATAAATAAGGCTGCGATGAACATAGTGGAGCATGTGTCTCTTTTGTATGTTGAGGAATCTTTTGGGTATATGCCCAAGAGAGGTATAGCTGGATCCTCAGGCAGTTCAATGTCCAATTTTCTGAGGAACCGCCAGACTGATTTCCAGAATGGTTTTACCAGTCTGCAATCCCACCAACAATGTAGGAGTGTTCCTCTTTCTCCACATCCTCGCCAGCATCTGCTGTCACCTGAGTTTTTGATCTTAGCCATTCTCACTGGTGTGAGGTGAAATCTCAGGGTTGTTTTGATTTGCATTTCCCTTATGACTAAAGATGTTGAACATTTCTTTAGGTGTTTCTCAGCCATTCGGCATTCCTCAGCTGTGAATTCTTTGTTTAGCTCTGAACCCCATTTTTTAATAGGGTTATTTGTTTCCCTGCAGTCTAACTTCTTGAGTTCTTTGTATATTTTGGATATAAGGCCTCTATCTGTTGTAGGATTGGTAAAGATCTTTTCCCAATCTGTTGGTTGCCATTTTGTCCTAACCACAGTGTCCTTTGCCTTACAGAAGCTTTGCAGTTTTATGAGATCCCATTCGTCGATTCTTGATCTTAGAGCGTAAGCCATTGGTGTTTTGTTCAGGACATTTTTTCCAGTGCCCATGTGTTCCAGATGCTTCCCTAGTTTTTCTTCTATTAGTTTGAGTGTGTCTGGTTTGATGTGGAGGTCCTTGATCCACTTGGACTTATGTTTGTACAGGGTGATAACCATGGATCGATCTGCATTCTTCTACATGTTGCCCTCCAGTTGAACCAGCACCAATTGCTGAAAATGCTATCTTTTTTCTATTGGTTGGTTTTGGCTCCTTTGTCAAAAATCAAGTGACCATAGGTGTGTGGGTTCATTTCTGGGTCTTCAATTCTATTCCATTGGTCTATCTGTCTGTCTCTGTACCAATACCATGCAGTTTTTATCACTATTGCTCTGTAATACTGCTTGAGTTCAGGGATAGTGATTCCCCTGAAGTCCTTTTATTGTTGAGGATAGCTTTAGCTATCCTGGGTTTTTTGTTATTCCAGATGAATTTGCAAATTGTTCTGTCTAACTCTTTGAAGAATTGGATTGGTATTTTGATGGGGATTGCATTGAATCTGTAGATCGCTTTTGGTAAAATGGCCATTTTTACTATATTAATCCTGCCAATCCATGAGCATGGGAGATCTTTCCATCTTCTGAGGTCTTCTTCAATTTCTTTCCTCAGTGTCTTGGAGTTCTTATTGTACAGATCTTTTACTTGCTTGGTTAAAGTCACACCGAGGTACTTTATATTATTTGGGTCTATTATGAAGGGTGTCGTTTCCCTAATTTCTTTCTCGGCTTGTTTCTCTTTTGTATAGAGAAAGGCAACTGATTTATTTGAGTTAATTTTATACCCAGCCACTTTGCTGAAGTTGTTTATCAGCTATAGTAGTTCTCTGGTGGAACTTTTGGAATCACTTAAATATACTATCATGTCATCTGCAAATAGTGATATTTTGACCTCTTCTTTTCCGATCTGTATCCCCTTGATCTCCTTTTGTTGTCTGATTGCTCTGGCTAGAACTTCAAGAACTATATTGAATAAGTAGGGAGAGAGTGGGCAGCCTTGTCTAGTCCCGGATTTTAGTGGGATTGCTTCAAGTTTCTCTCCATTTAGTTTAATGTTAGCAACTGGTTTGCTGTATATGGCTTTTACTATGTTTAGGTATGGGCCTTGAATTCCTATTCTTTCCAGGACTTTTATCATGAAGGGGTGTTGAATTTTGTCAAATGCTTTCTCAGCATCTAATGAAATGATCATGTGGTTCTGTTCTTTCAGTTTGTTTATATAATGGATCACGTTGATGGTTTTCCGTATATTAAACCATCCCTGCATGCCTGGGATGAAGCCTACTTGATCATGGTGGATGATTGTTTTGATGTGCTCTTGAATTCGGTTTGCCAGAATTTTATTGAGTATTTTTGCGTCGATATTCATAAGGGAAATTGGTCTGAAGTTCTCTTTCTTTGTTGGGTCTTTGTGTGGTTTATGTATAAGAGTAATTGTGGCTTCGTAGAAGGAATTCAGTAGGGCTCCATCTGTTTCAATTTTGTGGAATAGTTTGGATAATATTGGTATGAGGTCTTCTATGAAGGTTTGATAGAGTTCTGCACTAAACCCGTCTGGACCTGGGCTCTTTTTGGTTGGGAGACCTTTAATGACTGCTTCTATTTCCTTAGGAGTTATGGGGTTGTTTAACTGGTTTATCTGTTCCTGATTTAACTTCGATACCTGGTATCTTCTAGGAAATTGTCCATTTCCTGAAGATTTTCAAGTTTTGTTGAATATAGGTTTTTATAGTAAGATCTGATGATTTTTTGAATTTCCTCTGAATCTGTTGTTATGTCTCCCTTTTCATTTCTGATTTTGTTAATTTGGACACACTCTCTGTGTCCTCTCGTTAGTCTGGCTAAGGGTTTATCTATCTTGCTGATTTTCTCAAAGAACCAACTTTTGGTTCTGTTGATTCTTTCTATGGTCCTTTTTGTTTCTACTTGGTTGATTTCAGCTCTGAGTTTGATTATTTCCTGCCTTCTACTCCTCCTGGGTGTATTTGCTTCTTTTTGTTCTAGAGCTTTTAGGTGTGCTGTCAAGCTGCTGACATATGCTCTTTCCTGTTTCTTTCTGCAGGCACTCAGCGCTCTGAGTTTTCCTCTTAGCACAGCTTTCATTGTGTCCCATAAGTTTGGGTATGTTGTTCCTTCATTTTCATTAAATTCTAAAAAGTTTTTAATTTCTTTCCTTATTTCTTCCTTGACCAGGTTATCATTGAGTAGAGCATTGTTCAATTTCCACGTATAGGTGGGCATTCTTCCCTTATTGTTATTGAAGACCAGTTTTAGGCCGTGGTGGTCCGATAGCACGCATGGGATTATTTCTATCTTTCTGTACCTGTTGAGGCCCGTTTTTTGACCAATTATATGGTCAATTTTGGAGAAAGTACCATGAGGAGCTGAGAAGAAGGTATATCCTTTTGCTTTAGGATAGAATGTTCTATAAATATCCGTTAAGTCCATTTGACTCATGACTTCTCTTAGTCTGTCGACATCACTGTTTAATTTCTGTTTCCATGATCTGTCCATTGATGAGAGTGGGGTGTTGAAATCTCCCACTATTATTGTGTGAGGTGCAATGTGTGTTTTGAGCTTTAGTAAGGTTTCTTTTACGTATGTAGGTGCCCTTGTATTTGGGGCATAGATATTTAGGATTGAGAGTTCATCTTGCTGGATTTTTCCTTTGATGAATATGAAGTGTCCTTCCTTATCTTTTTTGATGACTTTTAGTTGGAAATTGATTTTATTTGATATTAGAATGGCTACTCCAGCTTTCTTCTTCTGACCATTTGCTTGGAAAGTTGTTTTCCAGCCTTTCACTCTGAGGTAATGTCTGTCTTTGTCTCTGAGGTGTGTTTCCTGTAGGCAGCAGAATGCAGGGTCCTCGTTGTGTATCCAGTTTGTTAATCTATGTCTTTTTATTGGGGAGTTGAGGCCATTGATATTGAGAGATATTAAGGAATAGTGATTATTGCTTCCCGTTATATTCATATTTGGATGTGAGGTTATGTTTGTGTGCTTTCATTCTCTTTGTTTTGTTGCCAAGACGATTAGTTTCTTGCTTCTTCTAGGGTATAGCTTGCCTCCTTATGTTGGGCTTTACCATTTATTATCCTTTGTAGTGCTGGATTTGTAGAAAGATATTGTGTAAATTTGGTTTTGTCATGGAATATCTTGGTTTCTCCATCAATGTTAATTGAGAGTTTTGCTGGATACAGTAACCTGGGCTGGCATTTGTGTTCTCTTAGGGTCTGTATGACATCAGTCCAGGATCTTCTGGCCTTCATAGTTTCTGGCGAAAAGTCTGGTGTGATTCTGATAGGTCTGCCTTTATATGTTACTTGACCTTTTTCCCTTACTGCTTTTAATATTCTTTCTTTATTTTGTGCGTTTGGTGTTTTGACAATTATGTGACGGGAGGTGTTTCTTTTCTGGTCCAATCTATTTGGAGTTCTGTAGGCTTCTTGTAAGTCTATGGGTATCTCTTTTTTTAGGTTAGGGAAGTTTTCTTCTATGATTTTGTTGAAGATCTTTACTGGTCCTTTGAGCTGGGAGTCTTCACTCTCTTCTATACCTATTATCCTTAGGTTTGATCTTCTCATTGAGTCCTGGATTTCCTGTATGTTTTGGACCAGTAGCTTTTTCCACTTTACATTATCTTTGACAGTTGAGTCAATGATTTCTATGGAATCTTCTGCTCCTGAGATTCTCTCTTCCATCTCTTGTATTCTGTTGGTGAAGCTTGTATCTACAGCTCCTTGTCTCTTCTTTTGGTTTTCTATATCCAGGGTTGTTTCCCTGTGTTCTTTCTTGATTGCTTCTATTTCCATTTTTAATTCCTTCAACTGTTTGATTGTGTTTTCCTGGAATTCTTTCAGGGATTTTTGTGTCTCCTCTTTATAGGCTTCTGCTCGTTTATTTATGTTTTCCTGGAATTCTTTCAGGCATTTTTGGGATTCCTCTCTGTAGGCTTCTACTTGTTCTCTAAGGGAGTTCTTCACATCTTTCTTGAAGTCCTCCAGCATCATGATCAAAAATGATTTTGAAACTAGATCTTACTTTTCTGGTGTGTTTGGATATCCTATGTTTGTTTTGATGGGAGAATTGGGCTCCGATGGTGCCATGTAGTCTTGGTTTCTGTTGCTTGGGTTCCTGCGCTTGCCTCTCGCCATCAGATTATCTCTAGTGTTACTTTGTTCTGCTATTTCTGACAGTGGCTAGACTGTCCTATAAGCCTGTGTGTCAGGAGTGCTGTAGACCTGTTTTCCTCTCTTTCAGTCAGTTATGGGGACAGAGTGTTCTGCTTTCGGGCGTGTAGTTTTTCCTCTCTACAGGTCTTCAGCTGTTCCTGTGGGCCTGTGTCTTGAGTTCACCAGGCAGCTTTCTTGCAGCAGAAAATTTGGTCTTACCTGTGGTTCCGAGGCTCAAGTTCGCTCGTGGGGTGCTGCCCACGGGCTCTCTGCAGCGGCAGCAACCAGGAAGACCTGTGCCGCCCCTTCCGGGAGCTTCAGTGCACCAGGGTTCCAGATGGTCTTTGGCTTTTTCCTCTGGCGTCCGAGATGTGTGTGCAGGGAGCAGTCTCTTCTGGTTTCCCAGGCTTGTCTGCCTCTCTGAAGGTTTAGCTCTCCCTCCCACGGGATTTGGGTGCAGAGAACTGTTTATCCGGTCTGTTTCCTTCAGGTTCCAGCGGTGTCTCAGGCAGGGGTCCTGCTGCTCCTCGGCCCTCCCCCACGGGAGCCCAGAGGCCTTATACAGTTTCCTCTTGGGCCAGGGATGTGGGCAGGGGTGAGCAGTGTTGGTGGTCTCTTCCGCTCTGCAGTCTCAGGAGTGCCCACCTGACCAGGCGGTTGGGTCTCTCTCTCACCGGGTCTGGGAGCAGAGAGCTGCTGCGGGCCGGGATCCGCGGGTGTGGGACTTCCGGTAAACACAGAATGTGTCCGGTCCTAGAGGAATTCTGCTTCCGTGTGTCCCAAGCTCACCAGGCAGCTTTCTTGCAGCAGAAAAGTTGGTCTTACCTGTGGTCCCGAGGCTCAAGTTCGCTCGTGGGGTGCTGCCCACGGGCTCTCTGCAGCGCCAGCAACCAGGAAGAACCCGTTTCCTCTTCTGTAAATGAAAATTCATTTCACAAGACTGTGGTGAGTAGAGAACCAAATGAATGTCCATCCCAGCTCCTTTGCTAGCGCACCGCCCCGGGCAAGCACTCAGAGCACGCGATTTTTGCAGGTATTGGTTTCTTTCAGTTTCCTTTGGGACGATTCCTAGCCTGTCACGGGTTTATTATCTCACCATCACATCTTATAAGAGTGACTGATCCTGATTACTTGATATGAAGATAAATGAATCAGAAAGTTTGGCTCCCCCTGGGATAATAAAACAAATGGCCCACTCGTAAGTATGTTGGCCCCTGAGTCAGACTGAAGTCCAGCATGCTGACCTGAGGGTTCTCACAAAGATGCTTGTGTCCCTTAGCTGCCAAAGAAGGAAGACCCATAATTAGAAAATTCAGAAGCTCCCCGACTTGCGAATGTTTACTTGGAGAGCAGATTTTGAACTTTGCTCTTTTCCCCGGGCTAGCCCTACTCAGAAAGCTAGACAGTGGTAAAATCTGTAGTCAGGCAGGAGATCACAGGGAAGGCAACCAAGATTCCACACAGTGATATAAGCTATGTGTGTTTTTAATTTTAAACCAGATATATTCTATTTTTTTCTTTTTTTGTACATAGTTTTGTTTGCGTGTTTATTTGTTTCAAGACAGGGTTTCATCCACATAGTTCTCAACTTGCTATGTAGTCAAGAACAACTTTGCATTTATTTATTTGTTTGTTTATTTATTTATTTTATTTGTTTGTTTGTTTATTTATTTTCTACAAGTCTTTCCTTTCCCTTTAAAAAAATTATTACTTTAATTTTTTAATAGTCCAGTCTTCCCTCCTCAAGTTCCTCATCCAATTTCTCTTCTCCCCCATCCCTGCCAGTTCTCCCTACTCCCTGGGATCTCTAGGCTCTGGTGGGTTAGGTGCATCTTCTTCCACTGTGGCCAGACCAGGCAGTCCTCTGCTGTATATGTGTCTGGGGGTTGGGGGGTGAGGAGGTGGGGAGGCTCCTTCCAGCTCCTGTATGCTGCCTGGTTAGTGGCTCTGTGTCTGAGACATCTCAGGGGTCCAGGTAGTTGAGACTGCTGGTCTTCCATTAAAAAAAAAAAACTATTGTTCTTATTCTTTGAGAATTTTATAGCTGTATATATAGTTTGGATTAAACCCACTCCTTCTTCCTCCCCTCCAATTCCCTCCTACCCTACTTTTCTTTTATGTGTTCAATTTCTTCCTCTTCTTCCCTTCCCTTCCCTTCCCTTCCCTTCCCTTCCCTTCCCTTCCTTCACTATACAGCCCCAGCCGGTCTTATACTTACTGTGTAGACTAAACTGGCTTTGAACTCACAGAGATCCATCTGCTTCTGCCTCTCAAGTGCCAGGATTAAAGGCCTAGGCTACCACACTGACAATGTACTTTTTTTAAAAATTGAGTATCCTGTAAAACATACATGCATGTATGTAAAATGTAGAATCAACAAAGGTATGGGTCTCAGGGACCTTTAAAATTATTGACATGACATCCCTCAGCAGGCATCAATTGCTAATGATGGCTCCTCAGTTGGTGGTGGGCCTTCATGAGCCTATCCTCCAGACCTTGAACCTAAGTACTGGTATTACAGGCATATACCACCATATATGGTTATGCCATGCTAAGGACTAAACTGAAGGCTTAGTGAACGCTGGGCAGTGCTTTATCCACTGAGCAGCATCTGTAACCTGGTATGTTTTCATCAAATAATAATGAGTTTTTGGGGGGCATAGCTCATGGCAAACCAAGGAGAACTTGTAATTCTGTGCTTACTCTGTATGCTTACATTTATTTCATCCCTGCTTGCCTTCCTCTCAAAAATAAATAAACAAGAAACATTTGATTGTGGAAAAGTAAGCCAGATGGGCTCAGGAAAGCAACTGAAAGAATAAACTAGGAATCAGTATTCCCTGATGGAAGAAATGTCCCAGAAAGCAAGATGTGTCTGGGCACATAAACCTTGGCATTTTTATAACAGAGGAGAATTTGTTATACCCTGTGCTTTTTCTGAAAACCATGATTTCAAGGGTTCTCTCGGACAAGGCCCATTGATAAGTGTTAACTTTAGAAATTGTCTTCAGGAGCCTAGGGATGAGAAACAGGGACTCCAATGGCATTATGGGGGAATGAAAGTAATCACTAGTGCTGAGCCAATGCCAACTGTCTGCAGAGCACTGTACTCTGTGAGTTTCATGTTCCTCGATCCTCAGCAACTTTGTGCTTTGGGGATTATTACCCGCTCTCTGCAGATGGGAAAACTCAGTACTAGCACTATGGAAGAACATGTCCACGTCAACAGGAAACCAAGTGAGAGCTGAAATTTCAACCCCAATCTGGATGATCATGTTACCTGTTTCCTCCCACTGTACCAACCTTTCTATGAAGAGAAGGAAGATGTTGCCTTTACTGGCACCTGAGATGATTTCCCTAACCAAGAACTATTCTTACTGCTATAATTAATTCATTCAGAAAATTCTGATAAACCCAGATGCAATTATTTTTGTAGAAATGAGCAGATAGCAGCCATTTGGCTCCTAGCTAAAACATGACCGAATTGTCTCTGAAGGGCAATCTCAAGAGCTTTATACTGTGCAGATTTTTAATAAGTAACAATTAAGATAAAAATGTAATTTGATTATCACACCCAATATTTGGGAAATTTTTGAATTGAGTCTTAGGTGTTCAGTCTGAGAGAAAAGCCCCACGTAGCTTTGGGACTACATAAGAGTCTGGAACTGAGTGAGGTTTAGCCTGGCTCAATTTCAACAGATGTGGAGTGGACAAGGACTATTTCACTACCCAGGCATTTATATTATTGGATAAGATTGACCATGTCTATTATAAGACCTTGAAAAAATATTTCTAATAAAGTTTTTGAGTAACTGGATAGTTCTAAGACCCACAAATATATTACAGGTATTTGCACATAGAAACTTCAAGTCTCTTTACTCATTTGATATTCTTTATGCCAAATTCTAGTGTTTCAAAACATCAATTCCCACTTGATTTGTTAGTGGGAAGTGGAATAGAGAGTTCCTGTGTATAATTCCCACGTTACGAAGGAAAGTTATGGCATACTTTAAAAAAAATCAATTTTGTTCTTAGTGCACAAGGGGGATGAAAGTCAAATTTCATTTACAAACTTCTAATTACAATTACCTTTTAGTAAAAACAATCAAATCACAATCTAATTTCATCCCATACACTATGTTCATTAAAATAAATAAATAAGTAAGTACATACATACATACATAGATGACAATCCTTTGGTAGTGCTTCACTCAGTAAAGAATGTAAGGAAAACAATAGGTGTAGACTTTCTAGTAGGCCATGTGAAATTTTCTTAGTCAATTTATGTGTGATTGCTATAACAATATAACTTAGCCTGGAAGGATTTATAAAGAAAACATTTATTTTGCTGACAAAGTAAGAGAGAGATTCCTATCACTTTTAGTTTTCAGTACTGACAATTTAACCCAGGGCTTTTTTAATACACTAAGTATGTGTTTTGCCACTGATCCACATCTGTTCCCTTGATGCTTTTAAGAAAGGATCTCAACGTAATTCTGGACTTCACTGTATAGCCCAGCCTGGTCATGAGCTCAAGCTTCTCCTGCCTCTGCCTCCTGCGCCAGGATTCCAGTCACACAGACTCACACCTGGATTGGCTCCCTCTTTTGTTTCAGTCCAATTGCCTCCTAGGACTAAACTCACTCCCCAGGAGTTCGGAGTAAGAGGCCCCAGACACAATCCCAGTTGAAAATCTTGTCTGAGTTCAACCTTGGAGTCATTCCAGCCCCATGTTTTCAACCTGTGAACGAATTCACCTTTAAATGATTTCATCCCCAAACTGAACTGTTCCTACCCAAGCTATTAATAATGCCTTACCACCTGAGGCCCCAGATGTGGTGGAACAGGATCAGTCCATCCAGCTGTGTTCTGTTTAAATTCCCGACTCACTTGCAAATCATTATTAATCCTTTTTGTCTTCCAAGGGCCCCAGGAGAGGAGTCAGAAACACATGGGCAGTGACTGCAAGGGGAAGGAAGTTGCATTTCCCAAAAGTCACTTCAAGGGGAGAAAAAAATACTGACATGGACATACTTACCTTAAGCTTGATGGTAAAAACCATCTATCACATAAAGGGAAAGAAAAGGCCTCATGGTAACCATCTGATCTGGGAGAGCCCCAGCCAGGGCATAGAAATAGATTGACAAGAACCTGAAGGAGTTGAGTCTCAGAGAGTCAAATAGTATCTGCAGTTTTAACCAGAAGAAAATAAGTGAACAGGTTTCCTAATAAGAAACTGTGATGTATTTATTACATAGCTGATTCTTGGGATCACTCTGAATGGCTGGGTTGGTAGTGAGGAGATACCCTATGGCATAGCTGGAAACTACAAGTATTCCTCTCAGAGGCTGCTTGACTCTTACTAACCGGAGTGAGCTGATTCTTAAGCTAATAGTAAGCTCATGTAATATTATAGGTCAGAAAAGTTAAAATTAGGCTCTGATGTAGCTGGTCTTTGCTACTTTGTGGGTTCCTCTTTTTTCCACTCTTATCCCTGCTCCCAGTTTCACCCCTATCACTAGATAGGAGAGAAAGGAGGATATAGGGGAGAGAGGAATAGAGATCTCTGAATCTCGTTTCTTTGTTCTTGTTTCTTCTTTGAGCGTGACTTCTAACAACCTACACTCAACCCCTGTCTCATGACCAACCTTCTATCAGAGCTCTAGCATTCATATGCCCTCTGAAAATTACCCAGAATTCCAAACATCACACAATTGAAGAAACTAGTACAAGGCAAATCACAGTCAGCTGCTGTGGTCACATCCCCACAACTGGGATTAAAATTAAAAAGGAAATTCTTATAATAATAGTTTTGTGTTTAAACTTTTCTTTCAAAATTCTCACTATACCCTTAGGGTCTGCGGATATCGAACATGTTATTTTGGATAAGATACAAAAGAAGGGCTGCCAGAGAGCAGCCTAATTGTTTGAGACAATAGAGTGTTTTCTGAACCTGTCATCACAGTGTATACGCTGCTCCTTCCTCTGCCCTTTCCCAGTGTCATAGCCTGGTGTCCCTAAAAATTCTGCTCAAACTTTCTTCTTATGTTCATTTCCTGGGCATTTGATCCGCCTGTGAGTCTACCATACTTATGCATTCTGCTCCCTTCTCCCTACCTGCCTCATCTACTGGGAGAAAAACATACAAAAACAGCTCACTGCTGGGTGTTGAGGTGAGTCTGTGATCAAGACACACATACGTGTGTGTGTGCGTGCACACACACACACACACACACACACACACACACACACACGGAGACATCCTACTAGTAGCATAGGAGAGAGGTGCTAAGTAAGACAGTTATAAATTCCAGAAAAGGGCTTCTACTGGAAGTTCTGTTAGTCACATACTCCAAGAAAAGAATGGCCTTGAGAGAAGCAGCAGGGTGGAAGAGAAGAGGTTAAAGGAATGAGGAGAAGCACATGCAGGAGGCTGGAAAGTGAGTGAGCTGAGAATCAAGAGTTGTCTGGTCTTCTGAAGGCCATACTTCTCATCATCCTTCCTAGTGCTCTGTGTTACTCACTATTTGGTCGGTAAGGTATCTTGGCTTGGTGAGAGCCCATTAAAGGAAGGGCTATGTGATTTATCAGCCCCATGTCTCATGGATTTAGACTGTGCCTACCGACTTAGTACCACATGCATTTACTGTCTGTGCCAAGTTGTGACACCAATGGATCCAGCTGTTCAAGATGAATGTGTCTCCAACTTCATTCTAAACCCAAAATCTTGCTAGGATGAAATGTTGGTTACCATTAGGTGAACACCACCAGGTTTCTCTGAACTGTCATCTCCTAAGAGGGATTTGCCCCCACAATAGAGTGAGCATTTTTGACTGTGAGTTCTATCCTTTGCCATTTCACTGACATTGAATGCTTCCCACTTCATTTATTAGCCCTGGAACAGATAAGACAATTAGGTTTTGCTATGAAGATTAAACAAATAGAGAAGTGAAGTCGCTCTGTACTCTTTGGCACGTACCCTTAAAATGACTGGACTGAATCTCTTAGATTCTCTCCTCCCCATTCCAAGCTCTTTCCTTTATAATCTATCCTAAAAGCCAAAGTGAGAGATGAATTTTAATACTGGTCCTCTTTCATTCTCATAAGGCTTCTTAATGAGTTCTTTTCGGCTATTGTTTATTTTTTTGAGATTGAGATTACACTACAGTTACATCATTGTCCTCTCCCCTTTCCTCCCTCCAAACCCTTCCGTATACCTAAACTTGATCTCTTTCAAATTGATGGCCTCTTTTAACATTAGCTGTTGTTGTATATATACATACACAGGTACATAAATACATACAAACATACACACACATAGAACATGTGTGTGAGTACTCCTAAATACATAAATATAACCTGTCCAGCCTGTGTAATGTTACTTGTATGTATGCATTGAGGGCTGACCCCTTGGCATTGGATAACCAATCAATTTGCTCTTTACTGGGGAAGTCTATTTCTCCCACTCAGCATCCCTTGGTTCTTTGTGTAGTGTCGAGGCCTCTGAGGCTTTGTGAGCCTCCATTCCACTTTAGCTATTGATGTTGTCCTTGTTCAGTTCATGTTTGGGCAGATTTTATAGGTGTGCTTTGACATTACTAGAAGGCACAGCAAACTCCCCGATTCTCCGATTCTGACAATCTTTCTGTACCCACTTCTGCAATGCTCCTGAGCCTCAGGTACCGGAGTGCATGGTAGGTGTGTCCACTGGGACTCGGTTTAACAGCTCTACATTTTGATTGGTTGATTTTCTGTAATGACCGCTTTAATTTGCAAAAAGAAAATTTCTTGGTGGGGGTGAGTAATATACTTATCTGTGAGGATAAGGACAATTATTCAGAATGTAATTGGGAATTAGTGCTGGTTTTGTAAAGTTGTGGTTGTAGGTTCTTCTCTAAGATCTATGACTTCACTAGCTCTGGGGAGTTGGCTAGATTTCTAGTATCAGGTAGAGTTTCCCTCTTGTTCAGTGGTCTTAAGTCCAATTAGAGAGCTTTGGTTGCCACCAAGATATGTGTGCCACTACTGCACCATGAGGGTTGCCATGCCATGCTGGGCATCATTGTCATTTCATAGCTGGATAGGAATTTTGTTTCCTTCCTTTAGAAGCTTGCACAACACCTCTGGTACCATGAAATTTAACTCTGAGAGGTGGCTTTCAGTTCAGTTCCAACTCCAGGGCCTCTGGGCCCAGTGTGTGAACTACATGGCATCTTTACTTTGCTGAGTTTTTGCTACTGTGCTTTTTCTATAAATTATTTACAGTCATTTCAGAGTATAGCTGGGGAAGCCGCATTTCTCATTCCCAAGTATAAGATGTCAATTGCTTGTTCCAGACTCCACATCTGGGAAGGTGCAGGCTGGAACTGGTATTCAGCAAGTGGACTTACATGGGCTCATAATAGTGGAGGATTATTTTCAGAAGTTCTATGATTCATTGTTAATGAGAGCCATTATGGAAAACTGACGGAAAACTCGTTACTTACGATTGTGTTTAGCATTTCGCTGCAATCTATCCAGAAATTAGCATCTCAATGCCCAGATATTAAGCCTCATCCACCACCTCTCTTTATAAAGAAAGTTTCATTGACATAGCTATATGCATTTGTGAAGTGGCTGATATCTGTCAGGGACTTTACAGAAACAATATTATCTAGTCAATCTAACGTTGTGATTAATTGGATGAAACCACGGCACTGGGGTTAATTGAGGTCCAATTTTAACTTTGCAAGAACAGCTGTGTGGAAGTGATGTAACCATTCTGAACTGTTTCCCTACTCATAAAATTGTGCCATATGCCTTAACAGTTGGTGGTCAGCAACCTTAAAAAAATTCAATGAACTAGAAACAAGACAATCAGTCCTACTATTCTGCAACTTTGTCCTCTTCATGGTTAGCAGGTCAGAAGTCATTCAAGGATTGACAAAGACACCAAAAGACTAAACTGCTCACTGTTTACTAAGTCCAGTGAATCATATCCAACCCAAGATTTTCTGATGCTAGAATACATGTCATTTCCAGATGCAAGTCAACAGGCACCTACCAGGGGCTCAGCTCTGTCTCCAGCTGATTGAAAGCTGAAATTTTCCCATGAACATAGAGAATAGGATAGGGAGGGTTATTTGCATGATACCAGAGAGGTTTTTTTTTTCTGTGTACATGCACTTGTGTGTAATTCAAGAGAGAGGAATTAGTATTAATTTGGAATGTACTATGAAAATATCAACACTATTTTAGCAGTAAAGAGACAGGGCTTATGCCAGAGTATGGTTAATATTCTCTCTAAATTTGGGGTGTATGAGTGACTGTATTGGCCAGGTGTGGACAGCAAGGACGAAAAAACCTAATAGACACAATTTATGGGAAGGCATATTTATTATATCTTGGTTCATGGTTTCAGTTCATCACAGAGAGCAGGTAGGGTAGGGTGACTGAATCAGTGGCAAGAGAAGCATAAGGTTAGAGGTGTTTGTATCACAGTGACTCAGAAAGTAGAGAGGACATGTAATGACCTCCTACAGCCACCCAACTCCTCCAATCCTCACACATAAGTGAAGCTCATACATGCTCCTGATAGTGTTCTGGTTTTGATGTTGCCAAGAATATCAACTTGTATGCAAAACCATGTCAACTCAATTTCCTCTGAAACCCGCTCATATTGAGGCCTGTGTGAGATTTCTAAAATACTTGCTTCCTCTCTGTTCTCCTCCACCCCAGCATACAATGCATAATGGCTGTCCTGGCCTATACTACTCATGTACATACTGCCAAGTATACACAGATACTCTTCATAGTGAAGCCCTACATTCCTACTCACACAGCTCCTGGAGGTTCACGGTTTTTGGTTCTTTCCATGTTATATGTCCACAAAGTACTTAAAGAAGCTGGAATATATTCCATTGTATTCTGTACCTCATTAAGATGTCTTCCTTAGAGGAATCATTGCAGACCATCATTGCTAGACCTTCCTTTCCTCCCCTTCACCAGCACTTGCCTAACTTTTCATGATTGACTTTTCCCTTTGTCCTTGTCTGCTATGACTGTGCATTTATAATTGACCTTTCATCTCACTGGCAATCATTTTGGACAGACTCGTTGTTATTCACACTCACATCACTGACTGTACCTACAGAACCTGAAATGGTATCCGCTAATAGGAGATGTTAATGGTTTGTTAATGACTAAGCAAAGGAATGTGAAGGAACAAATGCAGTGATGTCCTGCATCATTTTTTTTTTCTTTTGTAAAGCCTAGGCTTCGATACAAAAGCCTTTCCCCACCTGTCTTCCTTGGAAACTCTGATTCATGCATTATGGTCTCTCTTAATCAGCAACTCTGATGTAATGCCTCCCTTGGTTTTTAAAGTGAGGGAAAGATGTTTTACCTCTGCTGTCCTTGTGACTTGAGCTTTCAATGACTGCAACATATGTAAGCATTTAAAAAGAAAATGTTCCACACACAGCTTCTCAGAGCTTCAGCATGGAGACAGGTTTTGATGGGTCTGGCTAGAGATTTGTCTGTGCATTTGTAGGGCTTTGGGTAGATGGCTGATGGGGTGACCCATGTCCCTCCTCCCTCTAGAGGTTTGCACAGGGCCTCTAAGATGACAGATCAGGAAGAAAGGGTGACAAAGAAGGATATCTTCAAACAGATACCCTGGTCACAAGACACAATCTACTTAGCCAAGTTGTTTGGCAACCTTGGCCTCAATGACTTCGGCTCTTCTGCAAAAGAGACCTGGAGGGTGGAGGTATTCATCTCAGTCTATGTTAATGTTTGGTATAAAGAAAACTGTGGAAACTTACATCTTAAATCAACCCAGGCACTAGACTATTGTTTCCTTCCCACCCCTCCCCCATAGGAAGCCTGAAGATTACAAAAGAAACCTCACTGCAACTCTCTCCCTTTCTCTTTCTCTGCAAGTCAGGAGGTCTTTAATTTTAATTTCCTGTCACGTGTAGAAGGTACACCGAATAACTGGGGAGAAAAGATTTTGGATGTGCAAAGCTCCAGCTGAGCCAATGGAAAGACGTTTGAAGGGAGTTGAAAAAATAGGAGGCAGTTAGGGACATTAAATTGATAAACACACACACACACACACACACACACACACACACACACACAACGAAACCCCTTGATTGTTAAGACTAATTCTGATTAAATATATGGACCCCAAATTATTAATTTTTTTGTGATTGTTGGGCCTTAGTTATAAGTGGAGTTGAATGTTTTGGGGAGAATTTTAACCATTGTGTGACTCCTAAAGAGAATCCTTGGACACCCCTCCCGCATAACAGAGAAATACAGGCAAACCCACTCCCCCAATTCCTGTTTTTATATATCTTCATTTCTTACCTTCGTTAAAACAGTGTCATATTTTCCTGTATCAGAGAATGAACACTGGACACTGGATATTTCCCTGCAAAAATACAAACCACAAGGATATAGCCCCCAAACTGTCACTTTTTACTTTGCATCCATAGACAAGAGTGGCCACCATGTACTCTCTAAGCTCTGACAGCATATGATCTGGGACAATTGGCCAATTGAATAAGCCCCAATAATAGACAAGTTGTCATTCACCTACAAAGGGTAAAGAAAAAAAATAACACCGGCAGAGAGAGTGGGGAAAGCATCCCATGCTTTTTCTTGCTTTCTGTTCCCTGGGAGAGTCAGTGCAAGCACAAAGCCACGAAAACAATAGGCCCAGCTGCAAGGGCAGTAAGGCAATTTATTAGGGAGATGACATTTTTAATGAGAAACACTTGCAGGAGGAGAACAAAGGGCCTGTTTGGTCAGAAGGATGCTCTTGAGTCTCCTCTGAAGTGCATGAAAAAGTAATTTCGTTTTCGCATCATACTGCAAGCAGTGGAATTTCCTCACACCCCAGATGTTGTCCAGCACAGATGCTGAGCGAATGGAACAACCATCCATGAGTAGTTAAAAAAAGAAGAAGAAAAAAGGTAACTCGGGGGATTTTTATGAGTTTTGTGGCCAAGAAAATCATTAGCAAATAATGAGCTTAGGAAAGAAGGCCGAGGTTAGCAAGATGTGGCTGGACACACAAGACTGTTCACAACCGACTGAAGTTAAACGGAGAGCTCAGTTTTCAATGGAGAAAAATAGAAACCTGTGGGTGGAGCTGCGGTATTTGACTTCCTATTAGGCCTTCTGAAAACAATCTCGTGAATATTGTTTTGGTTGGATCCTAAAAATGATTAAGCACAATATGTTTACTCTTTAAAATGTGAAAATCAGAGATTATTCACTGGGACTAGTACTTCACACGCCTCCAGAAAAAGAACAGTTCCAACATTCTAGCCTACTTCCCCTGGGAGAGATATTCAGTGTATACTCAGTCAGCCTTGAACCTCCTCTCTCTCTCTCTCTCTCTCTCTCTCTCTCTCTCTCTCTCTCTCTCTCTCTCTCTCTTCCTCCCTCCCACTCCCTGTCCCTCTTCCTCTCTGTGTCTGTCTGTCTGCCTGTCTGTCTCCCTCTCTCTATTTCTTTACCTCTGTCTCTCTCTCTGTCTCTCTTCCCCTCTGTCTCTCACTCCCTCTTTCTCCCTCTCTCTGTCTGTGTCTCTGTTTCTCTCTCTCTCTCTCTCTCTGTCTCTCTCTCTCTGTGTCTGTCTCTCTCTCTGTGTCTGTCTCTCTCTCTGTCTCTGTCTCTCTGTCTCTCTGTCTCTGTCTCTCTCTCTCTCTCTCACACACACACACACACACATATCAATGGTGCATCTAGAGAATGAAGTATAGAAGGAAATGAAAGGAGGGAAGCTCAGCTCAGTTTACTTTCCTCTTGGAGCGGATATCAAGGGCTGTTATATTTCCTAGGAAGCCACTGAGAACTTTGCATGGGCTTTCTAAGCCAGTTTCCTTTACCTACTCAGGCAGCGGCCTGCCTATGTGGCTTGGAAGGGCCATGTTGCACCGTGTTCCGAGTCAGAATTCAAGAACTAACGGTGTTTGAAGAATCAAAGCAAAAGCAAGCCTCTGATCCGAGTTTCAGGATCTCACAGGTGCACCACCATCTGGGAAGGCTCCTGGCAGGCAGGACCAACAATGATATAGTATACAGAATGCAGAGCAACTACAGCAAAGATCATAGGAGAATCCAAAAGGATGATGCTACTATCTGTGAGCTAAGACGGACAGAAATCCTCTTAAGTCTTGCCAGGCTTCCGTGGAACAGTACTCACCAGCAACATTGTCAGAATCATCTCAGCCCTATCAGCATTCACCAAGCAAGTCAGTAGTGGCAGCTCAGAATATCCTGGAAGGCTTACTAATCCCCAAAGTGTACTGAGGCATGAGACCCTCAAAGCTCACAGAGATGAAGTAAAGTTGTCCCAGGTCACACAGGCAGATCACGGTGAGGAAGGTTCCCATAGCCCCATCAGCAGCCATCTTGGTCCTTCCCACTTGGTAACTGGTCCTTGCATAAATTTATGGACTCTGCTGGCATCTGTTGGGCCCAGCAAAGCAGAGATGTATAGTCTACTCTAAACACCCATGCAAGCCATATTTTTAACCTCACCAGAGTATGGTACCAAAGAACGGTTCCATCTAGCTCTGGAAATGATTTTAAATAAACATCTCAAAGGAAGTAAATCATCTTAAGAGATGTGTTAAGCAGATGGGAGATAAACAAAGTCAATGAAATTGAATCTATACTTGAATTAAGCCAGCAGTGGAGATGTGTGGAGGGGTCATCAGTCTAGGGCTGAGATCAAAGAGGACGATAGTGAGCCAAGGCTGATGTTCCTCACTCTCTTCTCTAGGACCCATTTTGCTGCCATTTTCTTATGCTGTCTCCTTACCTTGGCTCTGCTACACTCAGAAGATGACAAGGTCCAAGAGCAATTAAAATTTTTCACAGATCCTTACCCCCTTCCTCAGGAAAGACAGCATCTGAGTTGTCCCTGGCACCTGGTGCCTCTCAAAAGCAAATAACCACTCAGCTTGGCCTTGAGTCAACCAAGGACAGTAAAGCACAAAGGACAATCATGGCTGTTTATCTTAAAAATACCAAATCCTAATGAGAGTAAGGGTTTTTGAATTCAGGAAATAAACTACAAATTAATATTTCATTAGTTTCCTACACAAGCCCCCTCCCCTATCTCAGAAGCTATGTCCAACTTATCACTGCTCACATAGGAAAATTTAAGGTTGCTCCAATGGTGTTTCATTGGGAAACAAACCACCCTTAAGGGTGCTTTTAAGGGCAGGACCAAGGCCCAGCATGGGGTTAGATGTCCAACACCAAACAAGTGCAATAGAATTTTTGGAGAGTTTCATTTTTCTTTTTTTCTTTTTTTTTTGTTTTTGTTTTTTTATGTTTTTTGTTTCCTTTTTTGGGGGAGATCTTTCACATATATATTATGATTTTTGATCTGTTTTAATAGGGTTTTACATGTACAAATGAGTATATTTCAAAGTCTATATGTGTTTCTTGTGCTTTATCTTTGGATCGTTTTTCCTATTTGATTTTTTTCTCTCTAGTTTATTTGTTTTTATTTTACCTTATTTTATTATTATTATCATTATTATTGTTATTAGATGCCTGTTTATATTCTAATTGGAGAGAGAAAGAAAAATCTGTTGATTGGGGTGGGTGGGGAAATAGAGAGATTCTGGGAGGAAGTGGGGGAGGGAGACAATCATAAAAAAATGAAAAGTAAACATTTCCAATAAAAAGTTCTAGAATGTACATACTGAAAAGAGCATTTCATTAGTTTTCATGTACCTAGTGCTTGTGAATTGGGATAATAGGTTAATTTCTCTAGAAGCAAAATTTAGGAGGATAATTTCAAACTAAAAATAATCTCTAATAGTAATTTTAATTTCTCCCATGTACTAAAGGCCTTTCTTGCATCAAATGCTATACTATGTGCTCTTAGCATGTTATTTTTAGTCTTTTTTTAAGAATTATTTTTATATGTATACATATGAGTATTAACACCACTTCTGTGGGAGTGCCTTTGGAGGCCAGAAGATGAAGTCAGATTTCTTGGGCCCTGGAAAGCTATAGTGACAGGTGACCGTAAGCTGCCTAATGTGAATGCTTCTAAACTCCATCCTTTAAAAGAGAAGCATTCTTTATAGCTGAATCATCTTTCCAGTCCCTTTTTCTGTAGTTCTTGTTGATCATCCTACCAAGCAGCTGTTGTTTTTCCATTAACCACATTATGAAAGCCAGACTCAGGATACACAGTATTTGAACAAGCTTTTATCCAGGTGTTCAGAAATGGAATTGGAATCACATCCAGGTCGTTTGAAACCAAAGATAAGTGGCTGTAACAAAGCAAAGAAGACCCTTCATTCAATTTTATAATAAACCAAAATTTCTTATGATAAGATGAGATATAAGAAAATCTGAAGAGAAAGAGTCAAGCAAGTGAGCTTGGGAATGTTTTAAGAAGATGAGTTTTAATTAAGGTGATTCAAAATCTCTAAAATATCTCAGAGAATTAGGACTGAGTCGGGGTCTGTTCTTCAAAGGTTGCCACAACAGCATCACTATCAGTTCACCCATGCATGTCTGCAACATGCTCACTCCTCTCCTTTTTCCAGGCTGTTTCCCACAGAAATGCCCAAGGCCCTCCATGTTGTCCCCGTTCACAATTGAGACAGCCATCCCAGAGGGATAAAAAAACCACAACTTCACAATTAAAATGGCCCAGGAGAAAATTTCACTCGCTTAGTTTCCATTACAACAATCCACTGTTCCATTCCAATTTGTTTCAGACTTTGGACAGACCAGCCAGGGAACAGGCTTTCTTCCCTTTATTTTGACATTGAACTAGTCGCTATACTCCAATGAGTGGAAGGTAAGGATTGGGATTCAGATTTCAACAGTGTAATTTATGGCTCTTAACAGCTCAATCAGTTAGCCATTCTTTTAACTGCCCAGGTACGCCTTCTTGCTTCCCTGTAAAGGGATGGGGTCATCACAATCCAATCAGTGTTGGGATGAGTCAATAAAGTCTAACTCAGTGTGTTTGCTCACCAAATGATGTCTTAAATTGCAGCACTGTCAACCAACTTCTAGGGTGAGCAAGATAGGGGATACTCTCCCCATTTAACAGACATAGAGACTGACATTGAAGAATTTCCATGATGTCCACATAATTGCATAACATTTTTAAAAGATGCAGAAAACTCCAGCTGAGAGTAATCTGTAGAGGAGAAGAAAGATGCTGGAGTATGGGGAAGGGAGGGTGACGTAGGCCTCTGGCAACTTTCCCATTGACTCGGACTATTCCAGGAGTGAAGACTTACATGCCTCCTCTTTCACTGTCTTCTCACTATGAATGTCAAAATGCGTCTTAGGCTAAAAGATGTTGGCACAAAATATAATATGTGTGCTAAAGGGTTTAGAGGGTATGATTTTTTAAGGTTCATTTTTGTGCCTCTTTTTAAAAAGTCCTCTGAAATACACTCAGTAGTATTGAACATACAGTAATGAAAGGAGTGTTACTCAGACTTCCAACATTCTCCCAAGAGATTCTGGAAACATCAGTTGAAGTAACAACCAAGCTGGGGTTGTATGGTGAAGCAGTACACATCAACTGCTCTCTATGCCCCTCCCTAATCATTCAGTGAATTTGTTGTGTCACATCTGCCCCATGGAGGTGGGAGGGAAGAATACAGCAAAGCGTCAGAGGAAACAAGAAAATGCACCGTGTATCAGAAATGTGTCCCCTTCTTCCACAGTCTACTCACCAGGCAAGTAAATTGCACATTTAAAAAAAAAAAGCTAAATCATTTTATCTTATCCTTTCAAATTATTTGTTTACTTTGTTAATTTTTTTTGAAAGAGAGTCTCATTATTGTAGTCCTGGTTGACCTGGAACTCTCTACGAAGGCCAGGCTGATCTTAAAAACTCAGAGATCCATCTTACCTCTATCTCTGTAGTGCTGGGATTAAAGGCGTGTATCACTGTGTATGCCTCTAAATCATAGTTTATCAGCCCTGAGGATCAAAGGTTGAAGACACATAGAGAACACAACTAAATAAGGCTAGGGGCCGTGCGAGAGTTCTAAACACTATCAGTGCTGAAATGGAGGGCATTGGGTATTTTAAGGATTTCGGTGACTGTCCTTTGGGATTGAAGGAATGACCTAAATGGCTGCAAATGGCGGGTAAAGCAGAGAACAGTAGTCCCTCAGCCAAAGAGAGACTATGCAGTCATTCTAACCTGTGATAGCTCCATTTTGAACAACTTGGGGAATCAGATGGGATAAAAGCACAGGTAAAGGACTCTGTAATGTAACAGGAGATGCTGAAAAGGAAAAAAAAAGGGACATAAAATAAAACAAGCACAAGGAAAATAAAGTTGTGGATACCTAGAACTTAGAGCATTTAAACATGTGTCTTCTAGATTCTGTAGATCCAAAGTGCTACTGTGATGGGTCTTTCCCTGCTGCTATAGTCAGCTATGACTATCAGCAAGTGGGGGTGGTTGGAATGAGGAATGTCCCTTATAGGTTCAGATATGGAACACATTAGAAAAGCTCTCTTGGTGGTGCTGTTTGAGGGAAATGGTGAAGCCTTCCTGGAGTAAGCATGTCTCTGAGAGTGGGCTTTGAGAATTTATGGGCACAGCCTGATTATAGTTAGCTCTCTGTTTGGTTTGTGTTTGTAGTGAACAGTATAGTCTCTCAGCTTCCTGCTCTGTCTGCTTGTGGCCGTGTCTCCCCTGTCATTATGGACTCTCCCTCTGAAACTGTAAGCCAAAATAAACTCATTCTGCCATAAGTTAGTTGCTACTGGTTGTGGAATTTCCTACAATACCAGAAAAGTAACTAAAATAAATGTTCTGGTTCTTCAGAGCATAGGAAGGTAGCTCCACTCAATTGACATTTTGAAGTGAGATAGCTGTGTGAATTGTGTTAGGTAATGAAATGACTAAAGAGATGTGCACCACATATGAAAGACCTTCTCCTGCTGTGGAAATCCTAAGAGTACATGTTTCGATAAACCATGCTGCATGTAGGAACCAAGGTGAGCAGTGCCTCAGCCTCTGGATGAGCCCTGTTTGCTATTCATAACATTATATGCTAACTAGTCTGGGTTAAAGATTAAAAAGTTAGAGGGTGAAAAGTTGCTCCATGGTATATCTATGAAAGTGTTTATGACTGAGTAAAGGAGATCCATAGGCCCCTGAACCTTGAACATTGGAACCATCCAATGTGGTGAAGACCTGAGTATAATTAAAAGATGGTGGGAGGGAAAAGTCATACATTCTTTCTTTTTGAGCCAAGACATTTATCTTTTCTTGCCATTAATATCAGACATCCTGGTTCTAAGACTTCTAGAAATCAAAATCTGCTGATTCTTCCTGTCCCTTGACCACTAGTCCCTGGTGTCAAGAGTCTGTGGATGAGGACTGCATTATATCCTGGCTTCACTGTATCTCCAGCTTGCCAATGGCATATTATGAGTCTTTCCAACCTCTCAAACTATTTAAGTCAGTTCCTATAATGAGTCTATTTGCAGTGGTTGACTGAGTCTCAAGCATTTGAATACTTGGTCTTTGGACTACGGTTATTTGGGAAGACACAGAAGTATGACCTAGCTGGAGGACATATGTCATTAGGCTTTGAGGTTTCAAAAGACTCAAGACTATTTGGAGTTAACTCTCTCTGCCTCTTGCTTGTGGATCCAGATGGAAGCTCTCAAGTGTTCCTGCTGCCATGCCTTTGCTCAGGTATCCTGGACTCTGACCCATTAGAACTGTTAAGTCCAGGATGGAGCTTGGGGACTCTTATGGAAGATGTGAGGTAATGACTGAGGGCCCTGAAGGGAATAGGAACTCTATGGGAAGACTAGCAGAATCAACTAATCTGGACCCTTTGAGGCATTCAGAGACTGAACCTCCAACCAAAGAGCATACACAGACTGGACCTAGGCCCCCACACCTCTGCACATATGTATAGATGTACAGTTCAATCTTCATGTTAGTCCAAAAACAACTAGAGTGGGGGCTATCCCTAAAGCTGTTGCCTGTCTGTGGAAACTGTACCCTACCTTGGCTGTGTTGTCTGGCCTCAGTGGGAGAAGAGCTTAGCCCTGCAGAGACTTGATGTGCCAGGTAGGGGGATATCAAGGGGGACTTCCAATCTATCAGAAGAGAAGAGGGGAAAAAACTGTAGGAGACGGAAGGGATTGGGATGTAAAGTAAGTGAAAAATAAATAAATAAATAAATAAATAAATAAATAAATAAATAAATAAATAACTGTTAAATCCAATTAAGTAATGCTTTCTTTCATAAGTTACCTTGGTTATGGTGTTTTATCACAGCAATAGAAAAATGTACTCTATCATTTACCTCTATTATCTATCTATCATCTATCCATCTACCTATTATTTGTCAGCTGTTGCATTCATCTATATATCCAACAACCTGTCATATGGCAGACTTTTTTATGGGAAGGTTCAACACACACACACACACACACACACACACACACACACACACACACACGCACGCACATGCATACTTCCTTACCCAATAAAGGGAACCCAAGATAGACCAAAATACAACTTGGTGAACCAATGAGCTTTAATCACGAAATAGAGTGTGGGTGAGAGGTTACTTATAGAAACAGAGACTATTCAGAATCAACTGCCTCACTATAAAGGCCAATTCAGTATTGGGAATGACTTATGGAAGCTGTCTGTCTTTCTTACTGGTTCTATTTCTGGGCCACACCAATATGAATATCTAGCATATTTAAGAATCCAGCTTTATGTTAAGAACTATTAAAATTTGGGAAATCCATGGTTTTGCATGTGACCTAGACAATTCTGAGAAACAAATGCTTTTGCAAACTTTGTGTTTCTAGAGGATTCAGAAGCTATTTAGAATTTCTGAAGCAGAACATGACTATAGAAAATTCCATGAACAGAGCAATTAAAGATTACTTTTAGTTATTTATTTATGATGGAACTGAGGAATTATCTCAAGACTTCTTGCATTGTAGGTAAGAGTTCTAACACCTGTAGAGTAGGGGAAAAAGACAAGGGATCTCTATCATAAGTCCAGGTTTTAGTAACAGATTTGATATAAGACTCTTTTAAATGGGTCCAAGACAAAAATTGAGTGAACCTCCTATCTACCTCACCATGCCTGGCTTATATAGGTTTCTTACGATCTTTAGATTACAGTTTTGGAAGAAATGGGCAATTGGTGACACTGTAAACAGATCCTGTTTATAATTATGTCTCCAAGGTGCAGCCAACTGCTATCCAGGAAATAGGCCCATTTGGCATCGGTTTGAAGATTCCTTTGTACAAAATCTTTTAGCTAATTGTATTGGTTTCTTTTCTATAGCTATGATAAACACTGTGGCCAACAGCAACTTGCGGAGGAAAAGGTTTTCTTGGCTTACAGGTTACTGTCCATCGTAAATGGAAATCAACACAGGCACCTTGATTCAAAAGCTGGAACAGGGCCCAGGAGCGGCAGGACCCCTGCGCCTGAGACACCGCCAGAACTTGAAGGAATAGACCGGATAAACAGTTCTCTGCACCCAAATCCCGTGGGAGGGAGAGCTAAACCTTCAGAGAGGCAGACACGCCTGGGAAACCAGAAGAGACTGCACTCTGCACACATCTCTGACGCCAGAGGAAAACACCAAACGCCACCTGGAACCCTGGCGCACTGAAGCTCCCGGAAATGGCAGCGAGCTCAAGGGGAACAAGAATACCCTTGGCATGGAAGAGAGAGGCAAAGATTAAAACAGAGACTGAAGGAACACCCATTCAGAGCCTGCCCCACATGTGACCCATACATATACAGCCACCCAATTAGACAAGATGGATGAAGCAAAGAAGTGCAGACCAACAGGAGCCGGATGTAGATCGCTCCTGAGAGACACAGCCAGAATACAGCAAATACAGAGGCTAATGCCAGCAGCAAACCACTGAACTGAGAATAGGACCCCCGTTGAAGGAATCAGAGAAAGAACTGGAAGAGCTTGAAGGGGCTCGAGACCCCATATGTACAACAATGCCAAGCAACCAGAGCTTCCAGGGACTAAGCCACTACCTAAAGACTATACATGGACTGAACCTGGACTCTGACCTCATAGGTAGCAATGAATATCCTAGTAATAGCACCAGTGGAAGGGGAAGCCCTGGGTCCTGCTAAGACTGAACCCCCAGTGAACTAGACTGTTGGGGGGAGGGCAGCAATGGGGGGATGGTTGGGAGGGGAACACCCATAGGGAAGGGGAGGGGGGAGGGGGATGTTTGCCCGGAAACCGGGAAAGGGAATAACACTCGAAATGTATATAAGAAATACTCAAGTTAATTAAAAAAAAAAAAGCTGGAACAGAAAACATGAAGGAGTGCTGTGTCCTGGTTTGCTCAATGCTAAGCCCAGGCCTACTTGCCTAGGAATGACATCACCAATAATAGTGGGCTGTGCCCTCCTATATCACTTAGCAGTTAAGAGAATGGCTTACAGCTGTGATCACTGGAAAGTTTGCTAGAAGCAAGTCCACAATTAAGATTTCCTCCTACCAGGTGTATTTAGGTTTGTGTCACGTTGACAAAAGCAAACTATGGCACCAATTGTATCTTTTTAATTGGATCCTTTATTAATAAACTAATAAATCTTTGATATTTTTCCTTTCACACCCTTCTTAGAGTGCCAATTATACTATCTCTATTTTTAGATTTATTTGCTTTGACTTTGTGAGTATGAATGCTTGCCTATGTGAATGTATGTGCACTGTGTGTATACAGTGCCCTCAGAGACGAGAAGAGAGAAATAGATCTCCTGGAACTGAAGGTACAAATGCTTGTGAGTCACCACATGAGTGTTGACAACTATACTTAGGTCCTCTGCAAGAACAGCAAATGCTCCTTAACTGTCAAGTCATTGCTCCAAACCCCAATCATACTGTCACCTACAAATTATCATTTAATAGGTTTCTATTCTCACCTGGGGAAGAAGATAAAGGGAGAAAAATATATAATATCTTTGCAAGGTTTTGACTATAAAAGACACCACAGATCCCGGTTCTCATTACTGCATCTCTACGAAGAAAGAAAAACACAAATCTTGGGGAGTTTTCAAGTTGGGACTAAAAATGGTGGTGTGGTTCAGAAAATAGAATTTCATAAAGTCTGGCCATACAGAATGGGTTAAAAATCTCTCTTGATTTAAGTGCTTCTCCAACATATAAACAAAGAAGTATTCCTTCATAAATGAGATATCAGTTGCTAACGATTGCCCAGCAGGATCAAGCCTGAGAGAACCTTAGCTCACAGCTAAGTGCATTAGTAGAGGACATCTGGTGTGAGAGAGCAAGCTGGTAGAGAATTGTCCTCTCGGACAGGTAAACAGCCATACTCTCCAGATCTTTCTCTTATCCATGTTGTCTCTCTCCGACGAGGGTATGCAGATGAAGGAATTGGAATGAGAAATGACACCAGAGAAAGGCAAAAGGAAGCTCAGCCCTGTACATTTAGAAACAAGCATAGGCTTTTCAGCCAACCAGAGGAAGAGGAATAGCGGCATAACGGGAACACAAAATTCTCCCTGAAAATCCAGTATGTTTCTTAAGTCCAATTTTATTTTAAATGATACATAGATTTACAATAATAACATTAACAACAACAATAATCCAACGTGGTAATTGACACACTCCTGAATCTAGTTTTATAGAAGTTCTTTTGTTTTATTCAGTCAGAAAAAAAATTGGACACATGTCAATGAATAGAGAATGATAGAGGTGCAAAGGGGTAAAGATTGAAGAGGGAGTGAGAATACTTTTAGAGAAAAAAGTTATAAGCAAACAAATTCTGTGTGTGTGTGTGTGTGTGTGTGTGTGTGTGTGTGTGTGTATGAGTGTATTAAAGAGAGATAACAGCTGTTTTCTAAGAAGCAATAGCTGGAAGAGGAGGCGTTGCTTCTCTAACGTTCTCTTTCTTCTGTTTTTCCCAACACATTAAATAACCCTGAAGCAATCGATCACCAACCTATTGCATACAGTGCAAGTATTCCCAGGACTACCCTTTCTGCAAGGCTGAGATTTCTTACACTTGATGAGCAATTTACAGCTATTTGTTAAGGTAACAGTGAGATGAAAATGTAACTCTTGTAGTTTAAAATGAGATTTTTTTATGTATTCAATAGTAAAGATAAAGTGATTATGGTTTTAAAATATGCATACAATACTTATGAGCATTAAAACTGTGAAAATCAAGAGAACACCAATTACTGGGGATGGTACTGATGTTCAACTTGGACATCACACACACATTTAAACACATAGTTTTGACCTTTCACATAATAGGGTTTGTCCTAAGGAAATAACTATGGAAGTGCCTGAGGCCTTCTTTAACACCATTTAGATTAAAATAGAAACTAATCAAGAAGAAAAGCCCTGTGTGGTTAGTGAGAACCCTGTCTTACATCTGTTTGGATGAACTAAAACACCCATTTGAAGCAAAATGATTTGGAAAAAAATTAAATGTCATGAAAAGAAAAACAGAAGGTAGTGTGTGTGTGTGTGTGTGTGTGTGTGTGTGTGTGTGTGTGTGCGCACGCGCACGTGTGCGCACATATGTATGTGTATGTATAAGCATGTGCACCCCTACACTGCATATATACATATCCGTGGATAGATAAATATACATTGACTTTTTGTGCTGAATTCCAGGCAATACATGTAAGGATTTTTAAGGTTTGCTTTGTGTTTACTATTTTATTTTGAAAGATGTCTACAATAAGTATTGCAACTATTTTCTCCATTTGTACTCACTGTTAATGTAGGGGACCTGGAGGAACTTGTAATAACTCTTTATGAATATTCTTGTTAATTTTAATGCTAATTTTAGTGCTAAATTTTAATACCAATACCTAATGCTAATTTTCTACATTACACTATATCTAGAGCATCTTATGAATTCCCATAAACGAACTAGTGGTGACTAAGAACGTGTAAGGGACTTGTCAGAGGACCCTAAAATAGGGGCGGTACTGAGATGAGACTGGACGTCTGACCTGTCTCCAGAACCCTTTAATATTTAGTTAAGCTCTAAATGTTCTGGACTAGCCATCCTAACAGCAACTTATTAAGCAAGTGTACCCAACCTGTATCTTTCTTGACTTAAAAAATTATTAACAGGTTTGATTATACTCACAAAGCATGAGCTTTGGAAAATACAAAGAATAGAATGTTTAGAGAATTATATAAGTGAAATTATGTAGAATTCTACCCTAATCACTAGTAAAACTTCTGCACAGTGCTTGAGGTCTACTACTCCAGGTGAGATCAGCAGCAGTGCACATAGGCTGCTTACCCAGAGTGCTGTCCTACTATGCATGCAATGTGATCTGCCATTTACAAAGAAAAAAAATGGTTTAGTTATCAACAACTTTTATATAGCTTCTGCTATGCAGTTGGGACTGGCTGAAGAAACCATGAAAATGAATATTTCCTGGTGTCAGTTCAATTCTTAGCCATGTGGATCATACAGGTAAAAACTGAAGCAGATCCCCCAATGATGTCCCCACCCATCACTCTTCAACTAACTCTATGCCCAAGTATGTTAGACTTTTTTTTCTGGGCTCCAACATCATTGCCATTCTCTTCTTTTAACTCACAGTTAGTGGCTTTACCTTCTGTTGTCTGAGAGACAGGCATCAACCTATGCATAGTCTCTGTTCTTTCACATCTCAGGTGTCAACTATGGCCCAAACTTCCTTCCTGTTAATTCATAGTATATTCATACTCCTAACTAAGGACAGATTATCAAAGGAACAAAGATACTCTCACATTCTCCCCTTCACTGCTGACAAAGACACCTGCTTTTTAAAGGCCATAACAATATCACTGCTCTCTTTCCTTTCCTCCCTCCAAACTCTCCCATCTACTCCTCCTTGTTACTCTTAGGATTCGTGGTCAAAGACACTCAGTCTTATGTCACTTATTAAAATACTCACAACAGTAGTGACTAGGGTTGATCTTCAATGACTGTGATCTTCATCTGTTTCTTTCTAATTCTGCTTTAATCTCTTTCTTCCATTCAGTCTTGAACTTGTTTCAAATTGAACATTGCAATTCTCTACTGAGAATGTTTGCAAAAGGGAAAGGTGAAATGGCATAAGTAGAAAGGCCATGGCCTTTTGTCACTGATTTAAATGCTAACCCCCTCTGAGAAGACTGTGTAGATCCTTGAAGTTGGACTAAATGCATTTTATATTATGATATGACCACAATACTGTGGGGGCTGGAGAGTGGGATGTGGGAGTTTAAGTTAGGAAACCCCCATCCCATAGACTCATAAGTTTAAATACATTGTCCACAGTTGATTGAAGTGTTTGGGAAAGATGAAGCCTTATTGAAGGAGGTGTTTCATTTGGGAAAACTTTAAAGTCTCAACATATTTGTGCCATTCCCAGTCCCCCACATCTCTCTTTCTATCTCTGCCTCTTTCTTGTGGATTAGAGTGTAAGCTCTCAGCTATTGCAACCACCAAACTTTTGTTCAACCATTACAGACTCTTTTTTTAATTTATTTTTTAAGATTTTATTTTATTGTATGAGTACACTGTAGCTGCCTTCAGACACACCAGAAGAGGGCATCAGATCTCATTACAGATGGTTGTGAGCCACCATGTGGTTGCTGGGATTTGAACTCAGGACCTCAGGAAGAGCAGTCGGTGCTCATAACCACTGAGCCATCTCTCCAGTCCCCGACTCTTTTTTTTAAAGATTTATTTATTTATTATATATAAGTACACTGTAGCTGTCTTCTGACACACACCAGAAGAGGGCATCAGATCTCATTACAGATGATTGTGAGCCACCATGTGGTTGCTGGGAATTGAACTCAGGACCTCTGGAAGAGCAGTCAGTGCTCTTAATCATTGAGCCATCTCTCCAGCCCATTGAGCCATCTCTCCAGCCCTATAACCAACTCTTAACCATCCGAAGCTCTAAACCCCAATTCAATCCTTTTTTTTTATTGCCTTGATTATGTTGTTATTTTATCACAACAATAGAAGAGGAACTAAGACCCTTGGTACCAAGGTAATCCTCCTCTTTGATACTGGAGTCATGTGAGTATACTAATAACTGATAAAATCACCAAAAGAAGAAAAAAGTTCTATCTGTTTCCAGATGCTGGAAGACCACACAGCCTTTCTTTATTGTGTTCTGCTCTGTGACAGTGTTTTCTCAGAAGTCTTTATGTGACCTTTGCTTCATTGTCTTTACTGCTCTGTTGTGTACTGAGTTTCTGCCCCTCAGACAGCATTCAGTCAGTCATGGACTAGATATAAAGGTCAGATGAGATTACCTCCCCACTGCCCCCAACCCCATTCTCCTCAATTTCTCCTGGAGATGATTACACCAGCTGAGATGAAACCCCATCTGATACATTCTAGTAGCCTGAGATGGGTAGATTCTGGAAATTGAAACAACTCAGAAAGATCATACTTGAATGAACTGAGAGGAATCAAGAAAGCAAGCACATAATCATTGCTCTGAGTCAGGAGATGCTCTGGGGACTCTTGTTATTTGTGGTAGCCATCACAATGACAGCCATCAATACTCTTCTCCCTTGGGAGAACTCCATTAACAATTTAATTGCAGTTTTTCAGAACCAAGTGTCATGTTAGGTCCTCTGAAGGGTCTTGGATCTCTTCATTATAATTTGGTCTACTTCCTACAGAACACCCCCTTCAACTCTTAATTATATCTTTAATATGCTGTCTTGTGCTTCTTATTACACCTAGGAAACAGAAATTTCAAAATTAATAATTCATTTTTGTGCTCTCTGATGCCTCAATGGCTTGCTCATAAGTCACTTTTGAAACGTATCAGTGAGTAACTGACAAGTAGTATTGATCATTAAGAAAACAAAAAATCGAGCTCACTGCTCCCAAACCCCGTGGGAGAGAGAGCTCACGGCTGAGACAGGTGGGCACTCCTGAGACTGCAGAGCAGATGAGACAACCAACACTGCCCACCCCTGCCCACATCCCTGGCCCAAGAGGAAACTGTATATGGCCTCTGGGTTCCCGTGGGGGAGGGCCCAGGAGCGGCAGGACCCCGGCACCTGAGACACCTCCAGAACCTGAAGGGATCTACCCGATAAACAGTTCTCTGCACCCAAATCCCGTGGGAGGGAGAGCTAAACCTTGAGAGAGGCAGACACGCCTAGGAAACCAGAAGAGTCTACACTCGGCCCACATTTCTGACTCCAGAGAAAACACCAAATGCCATCTGGAACCCTGGTGCACCGAAGCTCCCGGAAAGGGCGGCGCAGATCTTCCTGGTGGCTGCTGCCACGGAGAGCTCATAGGCAGCACCCCACCAGCAAACTTGAGCCTTGGGACCACAGGTAAGACCAACTTTTCTGCTGCAAGCGACCTGCCTGGTGAACTCAGGACACACAGAGGCAAAATTCCTCTAGTACTGGGCACTTCCAGTGGTTAGCAGGAGTCCCAATCCCACTAAAATCAGGGACTAAACAAGGCTGCCCACTCTCTCCCTACTTATTCAATATAGTTCTTGAAGTTCTAGCCAGAGCAATCAGACAACAAAAGGAGGTCAAGGGGTTACAGATTAGTAAAGAAGAAATCAAAATATCACTATTTGCAGATGATATGATAATATATTTAAGTGATCCCAAAAGGTCCACCAGAGAACTACTAAAGCTGATAAACAACTTCAGCAAAGTGGCTGGGTATAAAATTAACTCAAATATATCAGTAGCCTTCCTCTACACAAAAGAGAAACAAGCCGAGAAAGAAATTAGGGAAATGACACCCTTCATAATAGACCCAAACAATATAAAGTACCTCGGTGTGACTTTAACCAAGCAAGTAAAAGATTTGTACAATAAGAACTTCACGACTCTGAAGAAAGAAATTGAAGAAGACCTCAGAAGATGGAAAGATCTCCCATGCCAATGGATTGGCAGGATTAATATAGTAAAAATGGCCATTTTACCAAAAGCGATCTACAGATTCAGTGCAATCCCCATCAAAATACCAATCCAACTCTTCAAAGAGTTGGACAGAACAATTTGCAAATTCATTTGGAATAACAAAAAACCCAGGATAGCTAAAACTATTCACAACAATAAAAGGACTTCAGGGAGAATCACTATCCCTGAACTCAAGCAATATTACAGAGCAATAGTGATAAAAACTGCATGGTATTGGTACAGAGACAGACAGATAGACCAATGGATCAGAATCGAAGACCCAGAAATGAACCCACACACCTATGGGCACCTGATTTTTGACAAAGGAACCAAAATCATCAAATGGAAAAAAGATAGCATTTTCAGCAAATGGTGCTGGTTCAACTGGAGGTCAACATGTAGAAGAATGCAAATCGATCCATGCTTATCACCCTGTACAAAGCTTAAGTCCAAGTGGATCAAGGACCTCCACATCAAACCAGATACACTCAAACTAATAGAAGAAAAACTAGGGCAGCATCTCAAACACATGGGCACTGGAAAAAAATTTCCTGAACAAAACACCAATGGCTTATGCTCTAAGATCAAGAATCAACAAATGGGATCTCATAAAACTGCAAAGCTTCTGTAAGGCAAAGGACACTGTGGTTAGGACAAAACGGCAACCAACAGATTGGGAAAAGATCTTTACCAATCCTACAACAGATAGAGGCCTTATATCCAAAATATACAAAGAACTCAAGAAGTTAGACCGCAGAGAATCAAATAACCCTATTAAAAATGGGGTTCAGAACTAAACAAAGAATTCACAGCTGAGGAATGCCGAATGGCTGAGAAACACCTAAAGAAATGTTCAACATCTTTAGTCATAAGGGAAATGCAAATCAAAACAACCCTGAGATTTCACCTCACACCAGTGAGAATGGCTAAGATCAAAAACTCAGGTGACAACAAATGCTGGCAAGGATGTGGAGAAATAGGAACACTCCTCCATTGTTGGTGGGATTGCAGACTTTTAAAACCATTCTGGAAATCAGTCTGGAGGTTCCTCAGAAAATTGGACAGTGAATTACCTGAGGATCCAGCTATACCTCTCTTGGGCATATACCCAAAAGATGCCCCAACATATACAAAAGACATGTGCTCCACTATGTTCATAGCAGCCTTATTTATAATAGCCAGAAGCTGGAAAGAACCCAGATGCCCTTCAACAGAGGAATGGATACAGAAAATGTAGTACATCTACACAATGGAATATTACTCAGCTATCAAAAACAATGCCTTTATGAAATTCATAGACAAATGGTTGGAACTGGAAAATATCATCCTGAGTGAGGTAACACAATCACAGAAAAACACACATGGTATGCACTCATTGATAAGTGGCTATTAGCCCAAATGCGTGAATTACCCTAGATGCATAGAACACATGAAACTCAAGATGGATGATCAAAATGTGAATGATTCACTCCTTCTTTAAAAGGGGGAACAAGAATACCCTTGGCAGGGAAGAGAGAGGCAAAGATTAAAACAGAGACAGATAGAACACCCATTCAGAGCCTGCCTCACATGTGGCCCATACATATACAGCCACCCAATTAGACAAGATGGATGAAGCAAAGAAGTGCAGGCCGACAGGAGCTGGATGTCGATCTCTCCTGAGAGACACAGCCAGAATACAGCAAATACAGAGGCGAATGCCAGCAGCAAACCACTGAACTGAGAATAGGACCCCCGTTGAAGGAATCAGAGAAAGAACTGGAAGAGCTTGAAGGGGCTCAAGACCCCTTATGAACAACAATGCCAAGCAACCAGAGCTTCCAGGGACTAAGCCACTACCTAAAGACTATACATGGACTGAACCTGGACTCTGACCTCATAGGTAGCAATGAATATCCTAGTAATAGCACCAGTGGAAGGGGAAGCCCTGGGTCCTGCTAAGACTGAACCCCCAGTGAACTAGACTGTTGGCGGGAGGGCGGCAATGGGGGGAGGGTGGGGAGGGGAACACCCATAAAGAAGGGGAGGGGGAGGGATTAGGGGGATGTTTGCCTGGAAAGAAAGGGAATAACATTCGAAATGTAAATAAGAAATACTCAAGTTAATAAAAAAAAGAAAAGAAAGAAAACAGAAAATCACCTGGCAGTGAATAGACTGACCAACCACCAGAAGGTCACATTTAAAAAATATCAAAATGAATACAAAAGAAATGCTAACTGTAATGTGCAAATAAACAAATGAGTCCTTTTCTGCATGATGCCTCACGTGAATGCCAAATGAGTCAATAGGTGAGGCCAGAGCTCAGAATAAATACAGTCATCTCAGAGCAGGACATTGTGCTGAGTAAGTCCGATGTCTGTGTTTAAAGTAAATCAAAGAAGAGATAAGCCAAGCACAAAAGAACTTATGAAAAGGCAAAATTTAGTTCCCTTCATCCCACAGAAGATAAAAGTGTCTCAGTGCTAAGCACCTATCAGGAAAAATAGACTATGGCTATTCTCATATAAGAGCTTAAAATGTTTATGACAAGCAGGACTTTAAATAGGGTAGATTAGAGAAGTCAAGGAGTTACAATATCATATCAAATGATTTTGTTTGACATGGCCTACATAATAAAGACCCAGATACCACAAACTGACAGTTTTCAAGTTACAACATGGGCATTTTAATTCATTGTCCTAGCTGCAAGGAAAGATGATGTGATCTCTCCAGATTGAGGACTCTGGCCTTCTAAAAGTATTTTAAAATCAGGCCTATGTTCTTACACTTACAATATATCCATTAAGTTATCTTGCAATTATTATCAACCATATTATTATGTAATACACAATGTTATGTGCTTATGTTTGTGTTTGTGTGTGTGTGTGATTGATTGATTATACATGGAAGCAAAAAGTGTACTTAAGTATATAAAAGGATGCATAAACTGTGGACAGTTACACCAGGGAGTTTTACTCAGTATCAAAAGAGACCATCATTAACACAAGAAAACAGGAAGGAAACTTAAATTCCTATTACCAAGCAAAGTAGGCCACTTTGTAAAATTTATATGTCATATGATTACAGAAATTTTACATGCTAGAAAAGGCAAAACCTGTTCAGATAATAAAAATATCATGCTTGCCAAGGGTTAGAGAGCTAGTAAATGTGAAAGCTGAAGTACAGAAGATAAGGGCAGTTCAAGTGTTATCTATAGCATTACAATGATGAATACACATCATTACACATTTGTGCATCCCCACAGAATAGGTAAATCTCATTCCTTGTCAGCGAGTGGATCACAGTTAAAGAATAGACCATAAGTCATTGTGATCTGTCAATGCAGGTTCATCATTTACAATAAATGTGCCTTCCGATTTTCACCTGTACCTGGAGCTAACTCAGTCCCAAAGTTCTCTGTACCCAGATCAAGTGGAGAGAGAGCAGGACTCTGAGAAGTGCAGATAATCCTGAGAGCACAGGAGAGATCACTACTTCTGCTCACACACCTGGCCCAAGAGGAACCTGCCTGCAGCCCTCTGGACACAGGGAACAAGGAGCATTCTGGAACAGGATCCTTCTGGCTGCTGCATATGCCCTGAGCTGACCCTGTGACACAGCTCTCAGTACCTAGAAATCGCTGGGAGAAAGCCGGGCTCCAGAAGTGCTGACACACAGGCTTACAGGAAGGTCAAGCCACTGTCAGAGACAGCAAGACCAGCTAACACCAGAGATAACCAGATGGTGAGAGGCAAGCACAGGAACCTAAGCTACAGAAGCCAAGACTACTTGGCATCATCAGAACCCAGTTCTGTTACCAAACAAACACTGGATATCCAAACACACAGGAAAAGCAATATTTGGATTTAAAATCACATCTCGTGATGATGATAGAGCACTTTAAGAAGGACATAAATAACTCCCTTAAAGAAATACAGGACAACACAAGTAAACAATTAGAAGCCCTTAAAGAGGAAACACAAAATTCCTTAAAGAATTACAGGAAAACATAACCAAACAGGTGAAGGAATTGAACAAGACCATCCAGGATCTAAAATTGGAAATAGAAACAATAAAGAAATCATAAAGGGAGACAACACTGGAGATGGAAAACCTAGGAAAGAGATCAGGAGTCACCAATACAAGCATTACCAACACAAGATATAGAAGAGAGAATCACAGGGGCAGAAGATACCATAGAAAACATTGACACAACATCAAAGAAAATGAAAAAAGCACAAAAAGCTCCTAACATAAAACATCCAGGAAATCCAGGACACAATGAGAAGATCAAACCAAAAGGATAATAGGTATAGAAGAAAGCAAAGATTCCAAACTTAAAGGGCCAGTAAATATCTTCAACAAAATTATAAAAGAAAACTCCCCTAACCTAAAGAAAAAGATGCCCATAAACATACAAGAAGCCTACAGAACTCCAAATAGATTGGACCAGAAATGAAATTCCTCCCCTCACATAATAGTCAAAAATACCAAATGCACAAAACAAAGAGAGACTATTAAAAGCAGTAAGGGAAAAATGTAAAGTAACATATAAAGGCAGACCTATCAGAATTACACCAGACTTCTCAGCAGAAAATATAAACACCAGAAGATCCTGGGCGGATGTCATACAGACCCTAGCAGAACACAAATGCCAGTCCAGGCTACTATATCCAGAAAAACTATCAATTAACACAGATGGAGAAACTAGGATATTCCATGACAAAACCAAATTTACACAATATCTTTCTACAACTCCAGGCCTACAAAGGATAATACATGGAAAACTCCAACACAAGGAGGGAAACTACACCCTAAAAAGCAAGAAAGTAATGTTCTTGCTACAAACCAAAAGAAGAGAGCTACACAAACATAACTCTACCTCTAACAACAAAAATAACAGAAAACAACGATCACTATTCCTTAATATCTCTCAACATCAGTGGTCTCAATTCCCCAATAAAAAGACTAACAGACTGGATATATAACAAGGACACAGCATTTTGCTTCATACAGGAAACACACCTCAGTGACAAAGACAGAAACTACCTCAAAGTAAAAGGCTGGAAAACAATTTTCCAAGTAAATGGTCACAAGAAACAAGCTGGAGTAGCCATTCTAATATCAAATAAAATCAACTTTCAACCAAAAGTTATCAAGAAGATAAGGAACGGAAGAACTTTATAGTCATCAAAGGAAAAATCCACCAAGATGAACTTTCAATCCTGAATATCTATTCTCCAAATGCAAGGCAACTACATTCATAAAAGAAACATTAGAAAATCTCAAAGCACATTGCATCTCACACAATAATAGTGGGAGACTTCAACACCCCACTCTTATAAATGGACAAATCATGGAAACAATCTAAGCAGCGACACAGAGAAACTAACAGAAGTTATGAATAATAAAGATTTAACAAATATCTATAAAATGTTTCATCCTAAAACAAAAGAATATATCTTCTTCTTACAGGCCTCAAAAGATACAAGAAGATTGAAATAATCCCATACATCCTATCAGATCACCAGGGACTAAGGCTGATCTTTAATAACAACAAAACGACAGAAAGCCCACATACACATGGAAGTTAAACAACTCTCTACTCAATGATAACTTGGTCAATGAAGAAATAAAGAAATTAAAAACTTTTTAGAATTTAATGAAAATGAAGGCACAACCTACCCAAATTTATGGGATACAATGAAAGCAGTACTAAAAGGAAAACTTAGGTCTGAGTGCCACCAAAAACAAACTGGAGAGAGCATACATTAGCAGCTTGAGAGCACACCTGAAAGCTCTAGAAGAAAAGAAGCAAACATCAAACTAAATGGAGAGAAAGTTGAAGCAGTCCCACTGAAATCAGGGACTATACAAGGCTGCCCACTCTTTCCCTACTTTTTCAGTATAGTACTCAAAGTCCTAGCCACAGCAATCAGACAACAAAAGGAGGTAAAAGAGATACAAATTGGAAAGGAAGAAGTCAAAAATATCACTATTTGCAGATGATAGGAGAGTATACGTAAGTGATTCCAAAAGTTCCACCAGAGAACTATTAAGCCTGATAAACAACTTCAGCAAAGTGGCTGTGTATAAAATAAACTCAAACAAATCAGTAGCCTCCCTCTACTCTAAGGGTAAACAGGCTGAGCAAGAAATTAGGGAAATGACACCCTTCACAATAGGCACAGATAACATAAAATATTTTGATGCAACTCTAACCCAGAAAGTGAAAGATCTGTGTAACAAGAACTTAAGTCTCTGAAAAAAGAAATTGAAGAAGATTTCAGAAGATGGAAAGATCTCCCATGCTTAAGGATTGGCAGGATTAATATAGTAAAAGCAATCTATGATTCAATGCAATACCCTCAAAATGCCAATTCTTCATAGAGTTAGAAAGAGCAATTTTCAAAATCATTTGGAATTACAAAAACCCCAGAATAGTGACAACTATTTTCGACAGTAAAAAAATTTCTGGGGTAATTACCATCCCTGACCTCAAGCTGTATTACAGAGCAATAGTTTTAAAAACGTTGTGGTATTGGTACAGAGACATGCAGGTAGATAAATGGAATAGAATTGAAGACCCAGAAATTAATCCACACACCTATGGTCACTTGATCTTTGACAAAGGAGCTAAAACCATCCAGTGGAAAAAAGATAGCATTTTCAACAAATGGTACCCTTTCAACTGAAAGTCAGCATGTAGAAGAATGCAAATTGACTCGTTCTTATTGCCCTGTACAAAGCTTAAGTCCAATTGGATCAATGACCTCCACATAAAACAAGATACACTTAAACTAATAGAAGAAAAAGTAGGGAAGAGTCTTGATCATATGAGCACTGGGAAAAAATTCCTGAACAAAACACTAATGGCTTATCCTCTAAGATCAAGAATTGATAAATGGTACCTCATAAAACTGCAAAGCTTCTGTAAGGCACAGGACATGGTCATTAGGACAAAATGGCAACCAAAAGATTGGGAAAATATCTTTATCAATCCTACATCTGATAGAGGTCTACTATCCAGTATATACAAAGAACTCAAGAAGTTAAACTAAATAACCCTACTGAAAATAGAGTACAGAGCTAAACAAAGAATTCTCAGCTGAGGAATATTGAATGTCTAAGAAGTACCTAAAGAAATATTCAACATCCTTAGTCATCAGGGAAATGCACACCAAAACAACCCTGTGATTCCACATCATGCCTGACAAAATGGCTAAGACCAAAAATTTGTATGACAATAGATGCTGACGAGGATGTGGAGAAAGAGGAACAGTCCTCCATTGTTGGTAGAATTACAAACTGGTACAACCACTCTGGAAATCAGTCTGGAGCTTCCTCAGAATATTGGACATTACACTACCTGAGGACCCAGCTACACCTCTCCTAGGTATACATCCAAAAGGTGCTACAACATACAACAAACACACATGCTCCACATGCAAACCTTTGAACTGAGAACGTGGTCCACATTGGAGGAGTTAGAGAAAGGATTGAAGGAGCTGAAGGGTTTTGCAATCCTATCAGTACAACAATATCAACCAACCAGACCTCCCACGACTAAACCACCATCCAAAGAGTACCCATGGACAGACTCATGGCTCCAGTTGAATATGTAACAGAGGATGACCTTTTGGGGCACCAATGGAAGGAGTAGCCTTTGGTCCTGCCAAGGCTGGATGTAAGGTGATGTCAGGGCAGGGTGGAGGGAAGTGGTAGATAGATGGTTGCAAAAATAACCTCATAAAGGAAAGGGGAGGCAGGATGGGATAGAGGGTTTATGGATGGGAAACCAAGAAAGAGGATAACATTTGAAATGTAAATAAAAAGTATCCACTACAACAAAGGCAATCTGATGGGGATGGAGAATGGGGGATGGGAGATCTCGGGTTGGGGAAAGGGGATAGAGGTGGAGCTCTTACATAAGCACAAATGGGAAGGATGCTCAAGCCTTACATCTGCCTCTAACTTTCTGTGACACTAGCACTTTTCTGAAATTGTCAGGGGTGAATATTAATACAATTTAAAACCCCAACATATATTATGATACTGAAACTTTAAAGTTATCAACCATTGGAAAACCAATTTGGATAATAATGCATGAAGAAAAAGTAAATTTTTTTTCTTTTTTTTCGGAGCTGGGGATCGAACCCAGGGCCTTGTGCTTGCTAGGCAAGTGCTCTACCACTGAGCTAAATCCCCAACCCCGAAAAAGTAAATTTTTACATTACTTCATACAATGGCTTTTTATACGGCTATACAGTAGGAAAGTATATAATTTGAGGTAAGGGAGTTCATTAGAAAATGGTATTTTCCAGAGAAATAAGAGATGTTGGAATACTCCGCCCAAACTGGGACATCCATATCGCATCCAAGGCTCAGGGAACTTCTCCAAAGAGGAGTTGGAAAGATTTTAAGAACAAGAGGTTACAAATAACATTTAAAAACTGGTTTTCAGAAACAACAAGGCAAGTTCATTTAACATTTAACATTGTTAGTGACGGCCATGTCCAAGACCTCCACATAGTCAAGCAAGACAAACCCCCAACATTAGCTGGGGAACTACTGCTTTATGATAGCTTCTAGAAGGAAACTCAGCTTTCTTTAAAGATGTTGGCCACATTCCAGCACAGATCCCATTCCCATGACTATTTGGACAACAACATAAACTAGACTCAAAAGGAAAAGACAAAAGAGTAAATCTTAGAGTGGGATGGGAATGGGGGTTATGAAAGGAGTTGGGGATTACTGACTAGTTTTATTTCATCTTAACTCAAGCTATCGTCATTTTGGAACTTAATTTGAAAAATGACCCTACCAGATAGACCTGCAGGGAAAACTCTGGTGTGTTTTTTGATTGATGGATTATGTTGGAAGGCCCTCAATGTGGGCAGTACCACCCATGTGGTGATTCTAGGTGCTTTTGAAAGCAGGCTGAACAAACCATGAGAAGCAAGCCAGCAAACAACCTCCATGGCTTCTTCTTCAGTGCCTGTCTCTAGGTTTCTGCCTTGAGTTTCTACCCTGACTTCTCTCAATGATAGAGCATAAGTTCAACTTTGTAAGCTAAAATAAACCCCCTATCCCCCTCCCAAGGTGCTTTTGGTCATGGTAATTTATCAAAAAAGTATGACAGTGTGCATAGTAGTCAGAGTACTCAAGAAGAACAGAACTTAAAGACTAAATATCTCTCTATGTATATAGAGAGTATTTATTAGAATATCTAATAGAATGTGATCCAACTAATGCAATAGTTTCTGCCTATGAACAGAAGATCCAAGAATCCAATGGTTGTTCAGTCCACAAGGCTGGATATCTCAACTGGTCTTCACTGTATACTGGAACACCAAAGTAGGCTCCAATGCTAGTGAAGGAATGAACTTGCTAGGGAGATCAAGCAGGCAAGAAACAAAGGATTGTGGCTTCCACGTCCTTACATAGGCTGCCAGCAGAAAATGTGGTCCAGATTAAAGGCGGATTCTCCCAACTCAAAGATCTGGATTAGAAGTGGGACGTCCTACCTCACATGATGAACCTAGAACAAAAAGAATCTCCCAGTCTTCACTCATGAGTTCAGACTTCTGTGACCATTCACAGGGGACATAAATACCTCTTCATTTTTTGACCACTCAGAGAGACTTTCTACACTTTTTATTACTCAAATTCCGCATGTTTAAAATCCTATTTCAATAGATACCTTAACTCTTCAAAGAAGTCATTAGCTATTGGGTTCTATAAAGCAATGTGTGATCAGATGTCTGCTTGTTTTTCATCCATAGCAAGTCTACTTGAACTTCTATGATAAACTAGCAGAATTATGTTGCTTAAATGACAAAAACATATTTTCTCCAAATTTAGAATCCAGAAGCTCAAGATCAATGTGGCAGCATGTCTGGGTTCTGGCGAAGGCTGGCTTCCTGGCTTACTGTGTCTTCACATGTCTTCCTCATTATTTTCATGTAGAATGAAGGAAAATCAAAACTCCCTCCCTATTTACAAGGATTATAATCCTCATGTGGCCTCCTCACCTTCTTCATCCCTATCCCAACAGGAAATAGAACTTCTGGGGAGTTTTAGGGTGATCCAATTGGGCCTACAGCAGGGGTCTTGAGCCAAGAGTTGATTTCACCACCCTCTGCTCCTTTTCCAAAGAGCAGAAAGGGAAAAGAGCACATGCTAAGACTTACCTACTACAGATAGGATCTGTCCCATCAAATCTTCAGGACCAGGGTCGGGAATGAGCAAGTAGAGCTTTTGGTCAACATCCAAGCCTTTACTCTGCTTTCCTTTCCTTTCTTGTCCTGCATATCAGATGTTAGGAAGTGGACAGCTGAAACCCCATGAAGAAAGTGAGAGACACAGTCTTCCAGGCCCCAGCCAGGACAGTCATTGTCTCAGCTGACATACCAATGCCCTGTCAGTTAAAAGTCATAATCTTTTGAAAAGAGCAGTCCTCTGTGAAATTTTTTTGTCTTTTAGAAAATTTATCCAAGGAAAACTGAATTTCCATGGCCTAGAAAGAAGAAGATGGGAAGATTAACAAGATGGGACCTGGTTGACCTTACAGGAGAGGATGCTTCAGGGTTTAGGAAGGTTTGATTTCTGGAGGCACTGAAGACCCAGATAATGTAACCTTTTAGCAGCCCTTTATTTGCCTGTTTTTCTGGGTCACAGGTTCTTTGCTTGAAGGGACAGGGCCTCATTTCCAGTTGCCCAGTGCTGTATTTTAGAACTTCACACTCCAGGGTTAATGCAGAAGTGTCTTCCACATAGAAGAGGAGAGATAGATGCTGGAAGAAATTTAAAGTGGTAAGCAAGAAAGTAAAACACAACCATAGCTAACTGTGTGTGTGTGTGTGTGTGTGTGTGTGTGTGTGCGCGCGTGTGAATTTTAGCTACATTTTAAATTCTATAAACCATGTAATATATGTACTTTATTGTGATCATTTATAAATTTGACTTTTGACTAACAAAAAGTCAAATTTGATCTTCGGACTAACTGATATTGAGATCAAATGATCTTATCATCAACAGTATAATATGCTTAAGTATACAATACTTAAACTGTGACAGGTAACAGAAACAGCCATGGTAGCTGATGGTTAGACAATGTACTTAACTTTAGAACTTTACATCCTCTTGCCTATAAAATATTATAACCATTAAGTTTCCTTTAGGACCTAGAAATAATTCGTATATGTGGTAATCATTGTGGTGCCTGTTCTGTAGTAAGGGCTCAATACATACTGCTTTTACCTTTATTTCTCCATTGTTCCATTCCTGAACTGTAAGATACTATCTAGCTAGGGTTACTACATATACAACAATAAATATTTCCCTAACTCATGCTATTCACTCCATAAGAATTTGTTTGTATTCCTTCTCTTTCCTTATCTTCATCTCCAAAGAATTCCCTTTTAAATATGTCTTTATTCTTTTAAATAACAGATAAGCAATTTCTCATAGTAAAAGAACCACTCGGGAGTTTTATTTTAACAGATCCTTCCAAGGTAGTGACTACTTAGCCTAATTGTTGCTAATTAATCCTAAGAATAAACACTTTCCATCTCTAGCTGACAAGCTAAGCCTCCACCTTTACTGGTCACTGATTGTCACAGACAGACAGGTGACACCAGAACTAAAAATGACCTTACTTGGCATGAAGCCATGCTACACTAAATAAGACTACTAAACTACTTAAGCTCACAAAAACTTTTACAGAGCCTCTAGAACTAAAATTAGCTTGACTTGATATTTGTAATTTCACTGCCAATGTATTACTAATTCTTGGTTTCAATGACCAATTGAGTTTAGATTCATAGCACCAAGGCAAAATGTTGACTGTTTTGACTGGAAGTCAAATATCACAGTGTTGACTAGATGTGACAGACAGATTTTATTCAATTTATAGATCTAAATGAAATTAGCTGTTCCAGTGCAACAATCTTGATAGCTTGAATTTAAAGTGATATTTTTATTAACTGTAGATGAAAAAGGAATTTTAGATTCAAATTATTTTTCAAGGCCATCCTCTCAAGAACTAGGAACTAGTGCATTATATTTATGCTTTAGGAAGGTTTTAAAAAGATAAATCAATATATGTCCAGTATTAAGATAATCCTCTGATATTCTGAACACCCCTGGCTTGACAGGCAGAGTTAGAGAAGCAGAGTGGCCATTCTGTAAGATGCTAAATAGAGTCAAATCTGGAGCCAAAATTTCCCTAGAACCTTGGCAATAGATTCTTCAAATGTCATTACAAATTAGAGAGAGGGCAAGCTAACAGGTGCAAGTAAGTCAGAAGGGAAATATAAATGGGATAAAGAAAAATTATATTTATCTATAAGAATACTTCTGCTTTCTGTCAATCCATAAACTCAGAGAAATTATCCTGGTAGAACAACGAACATTTTATTGTTTCTTGGTGTGGGGAATAGTTTTTATGCAAAAGACAGCAGTTTATCCTACTCCATCCCTGAGTGCGACGCTGTCTTCAAAATGGGTGCAAGGACATCAGGCATCACATACGTAAGTAGGTAAGAACTGAAATTATGGTAAACTTCACATTTCCATGACAACTAAGAGACTATCTTCTATTGGCTCTGTATTTTAATATTTTAAATTCTTTCCATTGGTATAGAAATGATATTTTACACTAAAAGTGTCCATTCTTATCATTTCTTAAAAAGAAACCTGGGTTCTCTATAGACCCATGATATCACAAGACTCCTCATCAGAAGACACAATGGCATGAGTACATATGGATATGCTCCTTTCAGTCTGTGCTAAAATATAACCTCAAGCTTTTCTGCTTTATAAGTGTTAATTTTATTAATATCACCACATCCAATTTATTGCCGATCTCATTTTGTATCAAGAACTATTTACACCATTTTTTAAAATTAAATTAGGTGATATTTTCTACTCATCTTCTTCCCATCAAATTTCTGGATTTGATACATAGGAAAGCAAAGAATTTCTTGATTTAAATATTCTTTCAAGTTCACTCCTTCCACACATTTTTGTTAACTACTCTTTGTTAGTGTATATGTGTGCTTTTGTGTGTGTGTCTGTGTGAATACCTGTGTGTGTGTGCGTGTGTGTGTTTGTGCACACGCGCGCGCGCACACACATGCATGTGCGCGTATTTGTACCCAAGGAGGCCAGAAGAGGGCACTGGATCTCCTAAAGCTGGAGGAGCAAGTGGTTGTAATCTCCCTGACGTAGGTAGTGGTTGATTAAAATTATCACTAAGAAACCAGGCTCAAAATTAATAAATGACAGCATAAGGAAATGAACAATGGAAAAAAACAGAACAGAGACCTCAGTACCAGCTCTATGTAGGGGAAGACAAATTTACTATATGTTACTTAAAAAATATATACAACTTTCCTCAGAGAAGAGTCAGAATCCAAGATTTATATGATATATTATTTAAACAATCTGAAGTTCAAATAAAATTGTAACATAGGCTCAGAAAATACTATTATACTTAGAAAAGAAATTGCTGATAAAAAAAACTGCCTTTGATTTTTGTAAATATTAGACTTATTAAAGACTTCAAAATACTTTCAGTGCATGCAAATGAAAGAAAATGCCATTGAATGAATGAAAGTTAAGTAAGAACCCAGCTAATCATGGCAATGGTCTCTGTAAAGAGACACGTTATAATAAAAAAAATGTACATTGTATAAAATACATGCATGTAATATAAAGCTACATAAAATTACAATTATAATATCTATTATTTTCATCCATCCATGTAACTTGCTGCATAAAAATAGCACACAAAAAGCATAGGAAAAGAATCTGAAGAAATCCCACATTTTACCAAATTCTGGATGAAATAATTGAAAGTTGTAATAAAGTTAGTCAGAGTGCTATTAAATTTTTGATATGTCAAAAGAAAGAAACAGCAAAATAGGACAGGAATCAGTATAACAATATGAAATCTAAAGAGTGTAGGAAATAGATGAGGCTGCCTTTAAACTCATCTAGCTGCTGCT